>NC_137963.1:8793139-9245639 GCF_963924665.1 Micromys minutus
TGTTGATAAAAACAGGAAAAAGGGAGTCATAAAAATGATACTTGGAAATGCACTTGTGTGAAGATCAGGTGCATGGTTACAACAAAGCAGAGACATCTCTGCTATAGTCCTCAGATGCTACCGATAGCATTCTTACTTAGCCTTTGGATTGTGGAAACTATGAACCTGTTTCAAGATTCCAAAATGATTCCTTCATTAGCCACAAAAAGTTCACATCAATCAAGGAGTGGGCAATGTATGGCTATTTAGGAGACTAAACAAAGAGATAGCTCAAACTAGTTTAATTGGGCTACCACCATTTCAGTCCTCACATTTATCTTCATTCTAATCTACCTATCACAACATATAACTCAGGTGGAGATGCTTTTTGTGAATTTCACCTCACAAAATACCATGAACCCAATTTGGAGCATACTTAGCTAAGATTCTTCCTATGCATTTTTCTTTTGAACTGGAGGTTTTGAAACAGCCATAATTCTTTGTGAATGGCCATGCATACACATATCCTTCCCACCTTTTCTCTACCTCCTGTGTATCATTCTGTCTCTGTCTCTATCTATGTCTCTGTCTCTGTCTCTGTCTCTGTCTCTCTCTCTCTCTCTCTCTCTCTCTCTCTCTCTCTCTCTCTCTGTGTGTGTGTGTGTGTGTTTGTGCACATGTGTATTATCGGGTATTACTGGAGTTGTTACTGTCTCTGACAGCCCTATCAAGCCCGGCTGCTCTCCCTGTCCTCAATAGGCCAATTAAGAAAACAAGAATGGTGAGGAGCTGAAAAAGGGAGATGAATTCAATGTGCCCGTATTTGGAAGAGGAACAAAGAAATCTGGTGACCCCCACACCCTTGAGGATCTTGTGGTTTGGTCCTGTCTGTCACTGGCCTATTATCTGACTCTAGTCTTTCTACAAGGTGGTCTGTTAGATACAACATGTTGAGAAAATGCCCTGCCCAACCTCTGTGCAAACTAAAGGCTGAAAGAACTGTTAAAAGAGTATTAGGGCAAAATCTGCAGGTCTGGGGTTCTCATCTGAAGGGGTCTGGCTGTCACGCCAACACTCTAATTAAAGGCAAGAGTGATGAAAGACAGGTAAAGGACATTCAACTATAGCTTCAATCAATTAAAGAGTAGAGACAAACCCATTGATTCTGAATCTACCTGTGGCTTATGGACATAAACACACAGGTTTAACAGACGCGCAGATAGGCCAGACAACCATTCTGGTCATGATTTGGTCTGGCTGACATTTCTGAGTTCTAGATCTGAAATATGGTCCTGAGAAGGTCTTAACACCTGAAGGATGAGCCAGTCCTAGTAGCATGGTTGATCCTGAGAGTCCATCAAAAGAAAAAAAAAAAAAAAAAAAAAAAACCAAAACAGAAAAGTAACAGTTTCTAGAGCAGAACAGATCTGCCCTGTAGAAGTAGTCTCTTGATCAATCACAGAGCTGGCTGTCTTCTGGAAGATTAGACATATTTATAAGAAGAAAAGTAGGAATCTGGCATGGAGGTTTGAAGTGAAAGATTGACCATTGGAAGGAGAGGTTATGGAATATGAGTAAGAGGCAGATAAGCATCTCTTTGAGCCACCATTTTCAGGAGGTATGTGGAAAACCGGGGCAGGAATCCAGGGAAATATGTCTGATTACTGTGGTTTTGAGAAGCAGCAATCAATTGAAATAGAACAATATTTCAAAATAGTGTGACCATGGCTACTAGTTCCTTCTTGGTGGTGTTTGTATGATAGGAAGATTGGTCTTTTGAGGCTCTGCTCTTCTGATAATTCAAAGAGACTTCAGGTTTAGGACAATGACTTGAAAAAGGACATTGTAAAAGTTGAGAGTAAGTGTTCCCAAGTACCTTGTACCTCCTTTGTACCTTGAAGGTAATGGAATGATTTAATGCCTGGTTGCAGGCTGATACTCCTTAGGTACATAGGTAGCTGACCCAGGTGATGTATGAAACAAAGACTGAGATAACAAGTTCTCTTTCTATCTGTACTGACCTTGTTTTTACAACTGAAGACTCAATGCTTATTAGAAAAAGCAGCCTCTATGTACCAATTAAAGAACTAACCATGACAATACAGTGTGATAAACACAATAGAAATGATTTTAAATTCTGTCAACCAGACCTTCTGATGCTTACACATGGATGGTTGTTAGCTACTGTTTCCTAATATGGTCCAACATCATAAAAAATTAGTGTAACCTCTACAGTAGGCCATGTTGTATACCTTCCTAGTTTTGATGAATGCTCTTCCATAAAAAAGAATAATGCAAAGTTGGGAAAAACACTTGCATGCAAAAAGAATAGAAAAGTAATAGGAAAGATTATAAATACCGAATTTTGGTGTTAGATGGAAATTGGGGTGATTTGAAATTATTATTTGCTTTATACAGGACGTGCTATGTTGTGACCAGATGTACCAAATAGCTTATATAACTGTGGAAGTAGTTCTTGCTCTAGTAGTGAATAAATTTGCTTGAATTTTGAAAGCAGATGACATTAATTCATTAGCACCAGCTACTAGAGTACAGGGATATTCAACCATGGAGAGTGGAGTTTTTGACAGGTTATTTATGTTAGCTCTCTCGACCCTATGAGATAATTACAACCTTATTTGAGAGATTGGAGAGTGGAGGATTAAAAAGATTTAACTGACTTGCTCAAAGTTGCATTGATCAGCAAGAGGCAGACTGGATTCAAGGGCATTTTAAGTGTGATTAATTGAAATTCATAAGGTTTGGTAACAATGACACTTTCATTTGCTAGTAAGTGTCACAGTCATTTGTTCATATTGAGAGCATGTACAATGAATTAAAAATCATGTGTTTTCTTTGGAGGCATGCTGAATGTTGCTGAACACACTGCACAGCTTTAGCGTTTCAAAGTTCACCTATGACTCCCTTGTGCCCCTAATGCACTAGCCTCTACATACTTGTTCTTTACTTTAGTTCTGTGTGTAACAAAATTGGTGTTTGGAGTTATTTTTGTACTTATTCCCTTCAGGTAGACTGTGGAGGTGATAGATATGTATAGCTGCCAGTTATACTTTACTGTGAATGAGATTCAGGCACATGGCATTTATTAACAAATGGCCAGTATAGTGTATTGGAGTTTCGAAGGAGATGGGAAGTAACCAATCATTATGAGCAGTGATTCTTTCATTAGTATTCACATCAAGAGATAGATATGGCCTATAATTCCAAGGATTATAATCTCTTTACTGCAAGGTTTGCAATTTGTTTACCTGGAGACCCTGTGGTACTTTTGATTATTCATCAGATTATGGTATGGGCTAGCTTTCCAAGTGTTCATTAATCCTTGTGTGCTTCAGGGTACTCAGCATGATTTCTGTTCCCTAATGGTTTCCTAGCTGAAGAATATAGCCAAAGGAAAGGTTTGTGGGTTAAGAAACTCTTCCCCATAAATAAAAGAGGTAGCACATCACTTTGGATTTAGATGTAGATCCCTGCTGTTTTATTCATGACCCTCTCTGTGCCCCATTCACTGCAAAACTGCTACCCTGCAGTTTTTTGCTCTTTCCACACATCTGTGTTTCTAAAAGGAGAAGTGCACTTGGAGCTAAAGACCAGGGTGCAAATGTTTTCACATAAGGTGAGGCAGTTGTACAGATGTGGATATTTCTGTTTACCAAAGAATGTTCCTTCTTTCACCCCAGCAACCTTGGAGAAAGATTGGAATGTTCTTTGCTGCTTGCAGTGGCTGCCACCTGCCTCATGGCCTTGTTACTTCCCACAATCATACTCTCCCCAGATGCCAAGTCCTCAGAACTTGTTAAACATTACGTTCATCTGGAGAGCTTTAAAACAATTGTTTTAAAGTTGTTGGACCAGACC
Source organism: Micromys minutus (assembly GCF_963924665.1). Lineage (NCBI taxonomy): Eukaryota > Metazoa > Chordata > Mammalia > Rodentia > Muridae > Micromys > Micromys minutus. The sequence goes on from NC_137963.1 coordinate 8,796,998, forward strand.
CATCTAGAAGACAACCTAGGCTGTATCTATTCTTAAAGATTTTTTAATTTTACTTGGCACCTACATTTGATGACCAGAGACCTAGACCAACCTTGACTTTATCTTGGACAAGAAAAGGGTTCAGGATTTTATGTGTGAAGATTCAGTGATGTTCTCATTTTCCATGGACCTCTTCCTCATTACGAGTAAGAGTTAAGGCAGCCAATCACAGACCCAGAACTAAGTTCCAATGCAGACATCATTTATAGAAGTCATAATCAGCTTACGCATTGGTTTTCCTGGATTCAAGAACTTGAAAGAATATAAATTTTTAAAAATTCTCTTGGTCTAGTGATAGATACTAAAAGAAAAGATAATTGTATCTTAATTCAAATACTTTTGGTATAATCTTAAAAGGTACAATGTTCAGAACCGGTAAACATAGTCCCCAATACTACAGTGTTCCCCCTACACATTAGCCTTTCATTTCTCTTCATGAGGTTAAAACATTAGCAGCGTAAATGTGAGCCCGTACCACGATTTTGTGAAAACGAATGCTCACACAGCAATTGTGGATTTGTTTCATTTGCATTTTTTCAATGAGATCACTGGAACATATTTATCATGTGATTTTAAGAGAAAATTGGGACATTTTTTACTTTGTATGATATGCCAATTGTGAAATAAGCATAAACCGAGCAGAAGTGTATTGCTCACTCTGTGCCGAAAAATGCTTCAAGTGTTGATTATTATCAGGGTTGCCTTAAAAAGATGCAGGGCTGTGGATAAGGAGCAGTTGGTGAAGTGATTTCTGGGAAAGGACAAGACCTGGAATTTCTTTTTACAAGGTTATGGATGGGGGAACAGTCATGTTTATAGGGCATCTGTATAAACCCAGGGATAAGATGGGGAAATAGCAAGATCTCTGGGGTTCCCTGGACAGCCAACCCAGCCTGATTCACACATTTCAGGCCAATGAGAGACACTGTTTGAATAGAAAGGTAGATGGTGTATAAAAAATGACTTCTGAACATTGTACCTGCAGAAACATTAACAAATACAGCTCATGCACACTTTCACACACACTTGAACACATCTACTCATACAGGTACACATATATATGAACACACACACACACACGGTCATGGATTCAAACACATTGTCTCTCTTTTGCCAACTCATATGAACAGACACACCTACATACTCATACAGAAAGACAGACATGCACTCACGTACTCAAATATATATGTGCGAACAACACATACACCCTCACATACTCATATACATATACTCACAAACAGACTTTTATACTCATAAACACACAGCTTATATTCAGGAAGAAAGAATAAAAACTCAGGAACATAACTTTTTTGTAGATTGTAATGGAATAAACAAAATCTGACATTATGTATGGCAAAGGAGCAATGCTGTTATATTTTCTATCATTCGGTGTTATTAGGAGTTCATTTTTTTATAATGTTTAGGGACAGACACATGAGTATTTCTTAGGGTAGAATGATCTGGAATAGTTGTTCCTTTTTGTATTTTTTTTAAGTATTGTGAATCTTTTCTAACATTAAAAGTTGAAAATTTTTATGACCATAATATTATTTTAATTTTATTTTTGTCCTCTGTACATGAAAATGTAAGAAACATTTTGTGTTTCTTCCTGATTTTATTCCTTTTGAACACCACCATAATAAGAGTTTTAAATTTTTCATCAAACCTGGAGCTAACCTATCTTTGCTGATTTATTTAAAGACCCTTTTTGAGAGCAAATTTGTGCCTGATAGAGGAACTATACCCACCTGGGTGTCCCTGATGTTCTGGCTTCATGTGGGTAAAGCTTTCTTCCTTTCATCTGATCAGACATTGAAGGGATGCACTTTCCAAGCACTAATCAACCCTAAGAAATCTCAAGTCAAACCTCTTAATGTTGGAGAGATGACTGTCATAGTGAGACCAAAATCTAGGTCAAGGACAGGAAACACTTCATATATGGAAGCAGGACGTTTGAGCCCAGGACGTAGGCTGATGACATGGTCAGTGGCCCTGACTATCAGCAGAAAAATGTATATGACATATGGAAAGCTAGCTCATCCCTGCAAATACTTCTAATGTTCATACTTTAGACATTTCTATCAGCAAGAAGTTGCTCTTAGTTGTATTTTATTTCATTTCTATTTAAATTGTCATATTTGCCAGAACCTAAGTAATCACCAAATATTTGAGAGTTAGCAGTGTTTCAGTAGAACACTGAAACACATATTTAAAATGAACTTTAATAATTTTGAAGATATGATCAATTATATCAATTATATGCCCAGAAATAACAATTAATTTATAATTTAGTTAAAGATATTTCTTGTTTCTTTTCTACTTGTATTGATAAAATACCATGACAAAAGCAACTTCAGAAAGAAAAAGCTTTATTTTGGCAGTTCAAAGACAGAGCTCTTGATGACAGGTGAGTCACAGGGGCTAGAGCTTGAGGCAGTTGGTGTCCATAGTGAGGAAACAAGCAGGGGATAACTATCAGTGCTTATCTAATGCCTTCATTTTAATGCAATCTAGGACCCACATCCAGAAAAGAGATGTTCTCCTTTTGTAAGTGTCTTTTCACCTCACTGAACCTAATAATCCATCACAGGCTTGCCTACAAACTTGTCAAATCTAAATAACCCCTCACAGCTGTATCTGCAGGCTTGCTTCCTAGGGTTTTCCAGAGGCTGACAAGTTGACAATATTAATCATCACAGAGCACATTTAAAATCATGAGAAATATATTTATTGAGAAATAAATATTCTCTTCTTAGCACATTTCATAAAATATTTCAATTGAATTGCTATTGGACTCCTTATGAAACATTCTCTTGGATTCCCTATACTTTTAGACAGAGGACTTATAAAGCTCTGCCAAATATCATTGAACATGTCATTCCAATGAAGTCATCCATTTAAATATTGTTAATATAGACAATTTTCCTCCAATTGTCCTCAAGTATCTATTGAGATTCAGATACTGTAACTGCCTAATTCTCATTTGGCAATCTATATTTTAAATTAATATGCCAATGCTGTTAGTAAGATACCTGCTAATAGTAATTATTTGTTACATGTCAAAATCTATTGATAAATTTATCAATTTTAACCATTGTTTATTGTTTTGTATGGTATATGTCAAACCTATCATATTTCACTGAGAGTCAATGGAATTGTTTCTCCCTAAAGTAAAGGTAAAATCTACTTCTCTACCCTTTGAATATCAGTTTTATCATTTGACTTTATTTTGCCAACATATCACTGGAAGATATTAAACAGAACTTAAAAATGATATATTAATAGCTATACAGAGACAGATGGATTGGTTGTTTGATTGGTTGATTGATAATGGTGCTGAACACAATAGAAAGTGAAGAAATGTGCCAATGTGCCAACTGATCTTTGAGGAACATGCCAAGAACAAAAAATTAATTGGACAAAAGACAAATAAAACATAGATGAAATATTTATATTTTTCTGCCTAAGTATAATGCTATGTGAAACAATGTAAATCGTCAACTTAAATGAGATTAACAGATTAAGTGTAAAGTCTGGAAGGAAACCACTAGAAATATATATAAGAAAATATTTGCTTATTTAAATTCATCTGGTCAGTCTTGGTTTAGGATATAGGCCTAAATGTCTAGGCAGTAGCAACAAAATGAATGTATATGATTGGCTCAATTAAAAGCTTCTGAGAACATACTGATGTAACCTCCAAAGAATCAAGAAAGAGTATATAGCATAAATGTTTACGAAGTTGGGAGAGGGACCTTCAGAGCCTACCTCTAACAGAAAGACAGGGCATCAAATAAGGGATGGGGTTGCTAGCCTACAGTCTGACCCATAATTGTTCCTACTAAAAGAGCTGCAGGGATTGAAAGGGAGAAGAGCCTGAGGAAAAGAGGGTCAAGGGACATGCCCAGAAGGGGATCCAGCTCAAGGGGAGACTCCAAAGCCTGACACCATTACTGAGGCTATGGAGTGCTCACAAAAGGGGACACAACAAGCAGCTGAAAGAGTCAGATGCAGACATGTGCACCCAACCCGTCAACAGAAGCTGCTGACACTTGTGGTTGAACTACAGAAAAGCTAGAGGAAGTTGAGGAGGAGGGTGACCCTGAAAGTAGACCAGAATTCTCAATTACCCTGGATCCCCGAGATCTCCTGCATACTGGATCACAAACCAGGCAGCATACATCAGCTGATATGAGGCCACCAACACATATACAGCAGAGGACTCTTGGGTCTTGGTTCAGTCAGAGAAGATGCACCTAACCCTCAAGAGACTGGAGGTCCCAGGGAATTTAGAGGTCTGGCACAGTTGGCAGGGTGGGTGTGGTGGGGACATCCTCATGGAGAAAGTGGTAGGGTGGGGAGGAGGTGTTGAGTGTGGAACAGTAGGAAGGTGCATCAGCAGGAGAATAAAATTTTGAGAGAGTAAAAAAAAAAAGCTTCTGAGAATACCAGGTGGAACCTCCAAAAGAATAAAGAGGGAATATATAGAGTAAAATGTTCACAACCCATCTTATTGATAAAGAATTATATTCAAATACAAAGGATATATAAACGGCTCAATAACAAGAAAATTACTTTTAAAACAGACAAAAGACTTGAATAGATGATTTTTTTTTAATTTATAAAGGCAAATGACAAGCAGATAAAATGCTCAAAATCACTAATCATCAGATAACTGCAAATCAAAGCCACAATGAGGTGGTGTTAAGGGTAATTATTTCATAACTACAGAATGATAGTTACTGGTGAAAATAGTGGGAGAAAGAGCTGTTTTTAATGGAAGGTTAACTAATTCAATTGTTATAGAAAAGTATAGAGGCTTATAAAAAATAAAACAAAAGTACCTCATTACCTGAAAAACTTCACTCCAGGCAAACATGATATCATTATATGAAAGATATACTGTTGTTTCCATATTGGCTGTAGACACTATTTAGAAAAGCAAATGTAGGAACCTCATTCAGGCTTCTATCAACAAACATGTAGCAACAGAAAACATGGCATGCAAAGGAATACTATTTAGTCTCAACAAAGTAAATAATCCTGTCATTTGTAACAATATAGATGAATTCAAAGGAAATGAAATAAATCAAACATGAGAAACACAATTGCATATTTCTATTTATATGTGAGAAACCAGATGGTTAACAAAGAGGAGAAGGAAAGAGGGAGTGTGAGAAGTTAATCAAAAAGTATGACTTTTAGATATATCTGAGGATCTACCTTGTAGCACAAATACTCTAGGTACACATGTGCTTTGCCTTGAAGTTGGCTGAGAGAGACCTTACTTAACTCTTTGGTTTTTTTGCTTTGTCATGAAAGCAAGTATTAGGGCATTGGGTTGACTTAATAATTGTACAATATATGTATGTATCAAATCACATTTTCATTGTATCTCTATGATGTTTTGACATGTAACAGGTAGCTCAGCAAAGATGGAAACAGTATGCTTAAAATCCAATAGCTTACTGGTTGTTTTACACAGAGTTTCCATTGTTGTCCTGAAACAGCATGACAAAAGGAAGTTGGGGTTGAAAGGGTTTTCTTTGCTAACATTTCCACATAACATTGTGTTATCAAAAACAGGGCAGGAACTTAAACTGAGCAGGAACTGGGAGGCAGGTGCTGAAACAAGTCATACAATAATGTTACTTGTTGTCTTTTGTACATAAGTTGCTCTGTGTTCTTTCTTAGGCTTTCAAGATCACCTACCCAGGAGTTGAATCATCCACAATGAAGTTACCCATCCGGCATCAATCACCAATTAGGTTAATATTCCATAATTAGAGTGAACAGTATTATTAAATTATTAATATTAAGGCATTTTCTCAGTATAGGTTTCTTCCTCTCAAAAGATGGATTTTGTTCCTTTTGTGAGCTTCTTTCTGCAACTCTACCTTCTTCTCATCCTGAATGTTCTGCAATATGGACTGTTGTGCCTGCCCACTTAATACCTTCATCCATTTCAGTTATCTCAAACACGTTCTTTCAAGGACTTCCTAGGTGACCTTGCAATGGTCATTCATGATGTCAGACAGCAAGCTGTGGCAATTCAGTACCTGAGATTGTCAACTTATAAAGACAAAGGCTCATGATTAATTTTTGTTGTTGTGACGTTTAGACTTGTGACAAGGCATAGAGTGGCAGGATACTTGCAGTTGGAGACCATAAAGGTAGAAGTGGTGGGACTCCCACTGTTTTATCAGCTGCCCATCCACATCTGAACAGAGCCTTCCTTACTGGGTCAAGATTCTATCACCTTCCAGTAGTGTGGTGAAGACCAACCCTATCATATGGGTCTTTGGTGCTATGTTACATTCATACTATAACACTTTCCTGATTTTTGGTTTCATCACCAGCAGGTAGGCACAATATTTTATCATGTTTTAATCTAACTTTCTTTGCAAAAAAGCAATATCATAATGTCTGAGCTCACAATCTGTAATGTGTGAAATTCAATAAAAAAATTTTCCTTGGGGGAAGAATTAAAACATGGATTGGGAAAGAGGAGCTGTTCATTACATGGGAGTGTTACCTTACCTTTCTATTCTCTTTGAAACCAGACGTTGGGACTATGTGCTACAATGGAGCACTGGAGGGATTGAACTGAAGCTAGAGAAGTTAGTTCCAGTATTATATCTCTCACTAACTGAATATTTATCAACGGAATGTTAAGCTTCTTTGGGCTTAGGTTTGTTAATTTCTAAAGTAGGACTATTGAGATAAGTGGCTGATATTCCTTCAGTGATACAAATTTCTCCTACACCTTTTTCTCTTCCCTTTTCCTCCTTTTCCTATCTATTCCTCTTTCCTTCCTCCCTTTTACTTCTCATCCTCCTCCTTTTTCTCCTGTTAAAATTGGGGGAAATTATACATTGCAGGTATAGAGTATTGTTTACAGTTAGAATAAATTGCAGGTTGTCCTGTGTTTGTCCTATCTACCACAAGTTCTGCTTGATCACAAGGGTGATAGGTACGTGGACAGAAAATATGTCTGAGTGAGTGCTTGTTCCTGGGTGAGTATAGGCAGGGGGTACTTAGGCAGGAAATACACCAGTATATACGCTTGCCCCTGATTGGACCCGTTGGGAAAGGCAGTGAATGATGGGGTTTGCCTTTTCAAATCCCTGCAGAACATGACTCATGGCCATTTTTTGAGAGTCCAAAGATGGATCAGACCATGGATCCATTCTCTTGGTCAATATATATTTAAAGTTTGCTTCAAATTTGGCTTTAACTTTTGGTAAAGGTCTTACTCTGAACCAGTTAGAGTCACCTTCCTCCCCTCCTTTGCTCTTCCCTTTCTTCCTTCACACTTCCTACCTCTACTCTGCTTTTCCTATTACCTCTATTCCTCAACCTTTCTTTTCCTCCTTCCTTTTAAGCCCTTCCTTCATTCCTCCCTTGCTCAGTGCCCCACCTCCCTTTCTCCCCTTTAGTAATGTTAGGTATCTAACCCAGGGCATTAAAATAGATACTAGCCAAGCCATTTGTAATCAGTGTACTTTCAGAGTTAAAATTCTGGTTTATGTGAACTGGAATGTTTTTCCTCTTATCAAAGATAGCTAGCCTACCAAGGAACAATATTTCATAAATCTAGCCACTGTGGTAAAGCAATGCGAATCTTTTAATTCCTTTACCTGGTAAAATTTCTATTTATATAAAGGCTTCATTGCATTTTCAGAATTGATGGCTTGGAGCAGCTAACTCTTCTCCTCGGTCCTCGTTTACTTTGTACCAATTCTTTTAAAACTGACCAATCACAAAATTCTGTGGAACTAAACATCAATATATGGGGCAAGGCAGTTACTACATACAGTAGAAGAAAAACAAAGTAGAGTTCCTACTTACCTGTGCTTGATAGCTTACTTTGAATTTGGGCTTACCCTTTTGATAAAGAGAAATTTCCTTATAGAGTTAATTTGATTTTGTTCATGTGCTTCTTTGTATGATCTAGGAAATATTTGTTTGCAAAAGGTCACTAACCCATAATTCACAGGGAAGAGGTTTGTAGTTTAGCCTGGACATGTGACACACATTTGACAGTAGTCAATAGGCTGTTCAATGACTCTAAGACAAGAATCTCGAATAACAGTGCCAAAACGTTTGTATTTCATCTTTCTCCTGAGTCCCTGGAATACTGCTCTCACAAACATTATAGTGGACTTATCACATCATTCCCTGCCTGCATGTCTCCTGTGTTTAGATACACATAGGCTACATGTACTATGCTGTCCAATGTACTGTTGTTTGGAGCAACCAACAGAATGTCTGCCCACTTCATCTCTCCACTGCATTCACTGGCTCATAAAAGATTAACTTTCTGCAAAATGAAAAGGACAGAGAAAAGATGAGCTGGTTATCAAATATGCACGGTTCAGATAGAACTTCGCACTCTGTAGAAAGATGTTAGATTGCTGTTAGCTCTCAGGAGCACTCCTGACAATGTGCTATCAGACCATGTTTGTATGACAGAGGCAACCCAAGCAGGAAACATTTAAGTCATATGACTTCTAAGATGGAATCAATCAAGTGAGTGGTATAGCTCCTGAAAAGTAATTTCACCTTCATAAGGTCTGGTTATCTGTGCAGCTGACATAAGTTTTATCAGCCCCATTTTAAGTCTGACCAAGTTCGTCACTGCAGCAAGAATTTTAATGAACCAACACTGTAATATGTATGAAAGATGACACTGAGATGAATTCATGAAAAACTAAGTCCCTAGGAAATATGAACAATTCCTTGTAGGCTCCATCACCAACTTAGCTCATTTGAAATGCCCATTTCAAAGATCTTCCTTCATCTTTCTCTAATTTATCTCTACACATTTAACCACTTGAAAAAATGAAAAAAAAATGCTCACAATCAAGTGATTCAGGGAACCATGAATGAAATGATTACAGAGTTAAGGCCATTCAGATTTTAAATCTTCATCTGGCTACAAACAAACCAACTGTTCATAAAAAGATGAAAGGTCTTTAAAAGAATGGTGGCATGTCAATTCTGTCCTTGATCTTCAGAGAAAATTAGATCCTCTTTGTTCTGATGATGCCACCTTCCTTTAGGTATGTATATTTGTGGACTTTTAATTTCTTGTAAAGCAACAGAGAGGTTAGCCTTCTTATGTGGCCATAGAGAACCACTCTAGGTCCTCTGTGTTCTAAGTAAGTATCCAACCACTCAACCTATATCAGGCCTTAATGTTTTGAGACAGGTAACTCAAATTAGCCTTAAACACCATGGAGCTCAAACTGGCCTCAATTTCATGATTCTCCTACCTCTTCTTCTCTGGAGGGCTCTTATTGGAACTCTACCCTTTCATACTGGAATAGGAACCTTTAAAACATGTCAATAAAAAAGTGCTGAAATAATAGTCTTTTCATGATCCTGGCTATGCGTGGCATAAAAATCCATTGTTGAGATTGTGAACCTACATTTTGAGGCACATTTACAGTGTGGATATACCTTTTATGTGCTCATCTTGAATGTGAGTAGCATAGAATACTTTGATATTTCATATGCTACATAATTGCTGTCTTGTTTTCAGAGTTTCTGGAACTCTTTGGTGTCATTAGATTTTTGTCTGTTTGTTTTAGAATTATTTTGTTTTGACAAAGGATCTTAATTTATGGTGTAGGCTGAAGTAGAAGGTACAGTGTAGATCAGACTGAGTTAAACTTGAGACAATCTTCCTATCAAAGCTTCACAAGTGCTCTTATTATAGATAGCTAGTCTGTCAAAATAATGTCATTTGTTATTATTCCCATTATCCCATGTGTACCATTAGCTCCTCTCTATTGGTCAGTCTTTAGGGTCTATTAAAAGTTTGTCTTTGGAATGGATTTTGAACCCCAGTATCTCTTTGGCTTTCATATTACATTTCTGTCTAGAATTCTTTTCTACTACGAGCCATGAGGTTCCCAGTATAATTGAGCTTTTATTGGTGCTGTGCCCTAGACTTTCCATGAAGTGGAAGATAAATGAGCATCTTCCAGAGGAAGAAGATGTTCACTAAAAATGTGTCTTTGAGATATATGAGAACTGCTACATGTACAAGCCCTTAGCGAAACACAGGAAAAGGCAAGCAAACAGATGAAGACATTGAACAATTCCATCCTGGATCTAAAAATGGAAAAGGAAACAATAAAGAAAACACAAAGTGAGAAAACTCTGGAGACAGTAAAGCTAGAAAAACGGTCAAGAGTCATAGACACAAGCATCACCAACAAGAATATAAGAAATGGAAGAGAGAATCTCAGGGGCAGAAGATAACATAGAAAGCATTGACACAGCAGTCAGAGAAAATGTAAAAATTAAAAAACTCCTAACCCAAATTATCCAGGAAATCCAGGACGCAATGAGAAGAGCAAACCTGTGGTTAATAGGTAAAGAAGAGAGATAAGAATTCCAAATAAAAGGCACAGTAAATATCTTCAACAAAATTAAAGAAAAAACCTTTTCTAACCTGAAGAAAGAGATAACCATCAACTTAGAAGAACCCTGAAGAACCCCAAATAGATAGGACTGGAAGAGAAATCCCTCCCATTACATAGTAGTTAAAACACCAAATATTTGCCAAGGTGCAGGCTCAGCATGAGGAGGGTCACAAATATTCCCATTATTCCTCATTGTCCTTTCTCTCTTTTTCTTCTTACCATTCTTTTTTATTCTTCCTTGTCATTCTTTTGCCTTCTCTCAACCAGAGTCTGAACCCAGTCTTTAATTTACTAAAGCTACACCACCAAGGATTTGATTATTATTGAAACTATTTTTAGAAAGCCTTAAACGTACGTAAGTTTAAGGGGACACAAAATCTTTTTTAAAAATAGGAATTTTGATCTTTAGTTTTCTACTTTAATATTGAAACCCTCCCTTCCCTTCCGGGGTTGTTGACCCCGAGGGACACTGGGATCAGAGCCAAGGGGCAAGCCTCTGACGGTGTGGGTACTGACAATCCTCAGATTGACTTCCAGGATCAGCCTCATAGACACAGCTCAAGGTTTTTTGGGGGTGAAAAAGAGCTGTATATATTTCAGCAGGGTGGAGGTGATTCTGTTATGTTATTGGCTAGGATAAAGGCCTGGGAATTCTTCATTTACTTTAGGCACATTCCAAGAACCTGGTGTACAGGTTCTTATTAGGAGAGAGGAACTTAAATGTGTAATCTAGCCACAGACTCAGTGACTGTTCTCAGAGTTGGGAGAGGTACAGGTCATGCACTAGAATACAACACTGCATGGATTCTGAGAGCACACAGAGAGAGAGGGGGCAGCTGCAACTCCTAATAGTCTTAGGATGAGACTTAATGTTGTTGTAGGCATATGTCAATTTCATATTTTAATCCAGGTAAGCTCCCCAGTTGCATGGCCCCATTAAAAATAAATAAATAAATAAATAAATAAGGTTGTTCCTAGTAAGTCAACCACGATCCAGTGAAAAGCTACACATTCACATACACTATAGGGCAGCACAAATTGGACTTGATAACTATAAAGGAAAAAAGAAGAGACAAAGTTGGGTAAGTAGGGAAAGGTAAAGGAGCTGGGAGAAATTGAGAGAAGAGTAAATATGATTAGAATCCTTAGTATTAAAGTCTCAAAGAACTAATACAATGTTTAAAAAAGTAAAGGCTGCTTTAGTTATTTTATTAAGGTAATAAAAAATGAACTAATTAACTAAACTTTACAAAAGTCTCATAATCCCTTCACAGTGTTTTTTTCCCAATTACAAATTGCTTTAACATTATCAAATAGTTATTAAACCTCTTTTTAAGAGCTAAGTGGGTATTTTGCTCCCTGCTCCCTTTAATCACTTAACACCTATTTAATCCTCACAAGTACTTTGAGAAGAAAGTTATTTTCACTTTGTATTTGATAATCATCAAAGTTTTTCTAGAGCCTCAGATAGTAGGGCATAGAAAATAAATTTGAAATAAAAAATTTAGATTCCCCATCATTTGCTCCTTTCTGATTTTGAAGGAGCACTACTGCATCCTAAAACATTAGCCTGAGAGTTTTCTATTGCTTTTTAAAAAATTATCACCTTTCAAGTTACCTATGCCTGTGCTCATAACTTGCCAAGGACAGGAGAAAATTTCCTAAACAACAATGGCTTATATTCTAAGATCAAGAATCAACAAATGGGATGTCATAAAACTGTAACGCTTCTGTAAGGCAAAGGATGCTGTCAAAAGGACAAAACAGCAACCAACAGATTGCAGGAAGAACTTTACCAGTCCTATATCCGATAGAAGGCTAATATCCTATACATACAAAGAACTCAAGAAGTTAGAAACTAGAGAGCCAGACAACCCTATTAAAAATGGGGTAAGGAGCTAAACAAAGATTTCTCAACTGAGGAATACCTAATGGCTGAGAATTACCTAAAGAAATGTTCAACATCCTTAGTTACCAGGGAAATGCAAATCAAAATGACCCCGACATTCCACCTCAGACCAGTCAGAATGGCTAAGATCAAAAATGCTCAGGTGACAGCAGATGCTGAGATGGATGTTAGAGAAAGAGAAATACTCCTCCATTGTTGGTGGAATTGCAAGCAGGTACAACCACCCTGGAAATCAGTATGGTGGTTGCTTAGAAAACTGGACATAGTAGTACCTGAGAACCCAGCTCTACACTCCTGGACATATACCTAAAAGATGATCTAATATGTAACAAAGACAAATGGTCCATTATTTTCATAGCAGTCTAATTTATAGTAGTGAGAAGCTGGAAAGAACTCAGATGTCCTTCAATAAAGGAATGGATACAGAAAATGTGGTAGGTACATTTACACAATGGAATACTACTCCGCTATTAAAAACAACAACTTCATGAAATTCCTAGGCAAATGGATGGAACTAGAAAATATCATCCTGAGTGACACACATGTGGTGTGTACACACTGATAAGTGAATATTAGTTCAAAAGCTTGGCATACTCAAGATAGAAATTCACACACCACATGAACCTCAAGAAGAAGGAAAACCAAAGTTTGGAAGCTTCAGTTTTTTTTTTTAGAAGGGGAAACAAAATACTCAAGAGAGGAAATATGCAGACAAGGTATGGATCAGAGACTGAAGGAAAGGCCATGAAGAAACTGCCCCGACTTGGTGATTCTGCCCATATACTGACACCACACCCAGACACTAAGGCACATTTGAAGAAGTGGCTTTTCAAGACAACATTTATATTTATAGCCCTGGATGTCCTGGAACTCTCTCTCTATAACAGTCTGGCCTAAGACTTAGAGATTTACCTATCTCTAAATGCTGGGATTAAAGGTATGCATCACCATGACTAGCCTGTTTTAAACTTTTAAATTCATGCACAATGTATTACAGCAGAGTTATAAAACATACATGATCACGAACTAAGTGAATTTTCACAAAAAATTTTCCTTGTGAGTAAGCATCCAAGAAGTTGAGCTTTTCTATCCCCTAAGGGACTCCTGGAAGGATTCTTCCCAAATTCCCCCAACGGTTTCCTTTGTTGTAATTCACTGTGTAGCGGCTTGCTTTTGCCTACTGGTAACCTTCATGGGAAGACAAACCAGAAATTATAGACTTTTCATTTTATGAAATCTTTTATTTACCAATGTATAGAACATTTATGCTATTCAAAAAAGTAGTTCATTTTCTAAACTATTTAGTGTTTTATTGTAGGAATATGAATAAATGAAAAGTTTTATCAGAGGTTAATTAACATATTAGGAAATACACATGTGCTTTATACATATAGGTATGTGGTGCATTTATATGCTCCTTTGGGTATTACACATGCTTGCATGTTTGTGCGTGTTTCTTTTGTGTATGTGTTTTAGTGTGTGTGTTTGTGAGTGTGTGTGTTTGTGTAGGCCAGTGGTTGATACTGAATGTCTTTAGTTACTATCTATTTGTAAAAGGCTACTTAATAACTTGTTTCATTAATTTTTACACAGATATAATGTACTTCTGTTATATTCTTCCTATGCCTGTCCTGTTCTGTCCATTCCCACTGATTCCTATCTTCCCAACCCGTTTCCTATTCACAGTTTTTTCTCTTTTTTCTCTCAGCTTTCTTTTCGTTTGTTGATTTAGTTTTATTCTTTTTGTGAGCTGCTGATTTTAATTGAAATTGAGTATGTGAGTATGGGCAAGGATTATCTCTCACAACTTGAAATATGTTGTTAAAAACCATTCTGGCCATTAAAATTTTAGTTAAATGATCAACTGTTATTGTAATGAGCTTGCCTTCATGTTTGACTTGGTGGTTTTTCTTGCTACTTTATTATGTATGTATATGTATGTATATATGTGTATATATATGTATATGTATGTATATATATGTATATATATATATGTATGTATATAGTGTTTTTAATTATAATATGAAGGGGAGTCCTCTTTTGGTTTTGTCTGATTAGTTATTACTTTCTGTGTTTAGAATGGTATTTTTTTCCTAACTTTGGTTTTTTTTTCATATAATTTTTTAAAATACTTTCATTCACTTTAGAGGGTATAATTCTCCTTTGCCAATTATCACCTTTTTATGTTAAGACAACTTCTTGTGTTCTTATTGCTTTATCATTGTTTGGTTTTTCCAGTTCATGCATCTTGTCAATAAGCCCAGATTTGATACCATCTCTATCTATTGTGCTAATGACATTTTTAGAGAGCTTTTTAATAGACTTATGCTTTTAGTTTCAACACTTCAGAAGGGTCTTTCAATATTTCTCTTTTGAATTGCTCCTTCTTATCTTTTATCCTCTTTTTTACTTTATTTATTTGCTTGTGTTCATGAAAAAAATTTATTTTCTCTTTGATGTCATTGACCATATTTATAATCATTTTTTTAGTTCTATGTTTGATGTTTTAACCTAAATATCATTAGGTTTAGTAATTTTTGGAGTTGTGCTGTCTTGCTTTTTATGATTTTTTAAATTACTACATTAAAATTTGTAATTTGGTCTATTTCATTGCTCATTTTTATTTTGTATCAGCTACACATTTTCTGTTATGTTTTTGAAATATTAAAATAAAATTTTGATATTGCAGAATCAAAGTGCAAAGTTCAGAAAATATTTTCTCTAACTGAGGGCTTAGAGTACCTGCTACAATATTTATATTATTTCATGAGTAGAATATTAACTATAAAATTAACCCTGGCTTTTGGATATTATCATTATCTAATTAGTATACAATGCAAGTAACTCAAGAGCCCCTTGGACATTGATAACTGCTGAAGGATAAACATCCAAGGATATTTCACAGTATAGTGAGACTGTAGTTAAACAGGTTAAGATGAAAAGGTAAGTACTGGAATACCAACAAAATTTACTCCTAAAGAAAAAGAAAGGAGACAGGTAAAGTACTGAGAGGGAAAATTTGTGATGGTGTTCAAGTTTTCAGATTTTAGAAATCATCAAAGCTATGAAATGCTACAATAAAGAAGGAAAAAGAGAAAAGGAAGATCAGAACACTAGGTAGAGTCTTAGGTAAAAGCTGAGAAGTATATGATAATGTATGGACTGCCTTGCAGTATACCAAGATGGGAAAAAAAAAAAGACAGGAGTCCTAAATCCTCACTGAGCAGTAAGTACACAGCCACAAAGCACCCATGAAACACATATAGAAGAGTGGACATTTAATAATAGAAAATGTGGAATCAAAGAAACTTTATGAAGTGATGGCTTGTGCAGATGATTTCAGTTGAAAGTCCTCAGATTTCTCTATCATAGGCCTTATGTGGTGCTGTGGGGACAGGAGCTGGAAGTCACTGGTCTCACAGCCTCAGTGTTCGGTGTGCCTCCGGCATATCCTTGTATTCCATCATTGCTCTTCTCTTCATTCAGTTTTAGTGAGTTTTGTTTTATTTTGACAGTGTTTTGCCTAATGTCCTAGGTTTTTGATTTCCTTGTGTTCCTCCCTCTGGTTTATAAATGTTGGAATTATAGGAGGGTGTCACTATAGTCAGCCGCATGTATCTTAAACATACATTCTTAAACACATTTCAACACATGAATATATTCATAAAATGATCATGATGCTCAAGATTAGAACATTTCACCATTCTGGAAATCTAATGTACACATTCAGCTCTCTTACCAAGCCCTGTCCCATCGCCAAGCAATTTCTTAGCTAATTCTTAAACTACTTTATTTGACTATTGTCTGCATTAAAGAGGAAGAGATGAAAAGAAGAAAAGAAAGGAAAGGGAATGGAAGGGAAGTCAATAACACATGGAATCATACAGCAGGCACATTTAATAAAAGGTTTGTATTTTGTACACTTATTTCAAGATTAATTTAATGCAGATGATATTGCTTTTCATTTCTGTTTATTACTTCAGTCTGTGGTTATATATAATTTATTTATCAATTCAGGGATTATGGATATTTGTTGGCTTTTATTTAAAAAAAGCTGAAAAATATTTATGTATAATTCTTCAGAAGGACATAAAATTTATTTCATTTAAGGAAATGTTAGTCAGTATTCTCTAAATGTTAGTCAGAGTACTGATATAATGAATTTATGTATAAATATGTAACATGCTATAAATCTTATCTATTATGCCATACATTTAATTATATATTAAAATAAATTATTAAAGTATCATATTTTAAAATAGGAAGAAGAGATGAATTACTCCCGAGAGTCTGAGAATTCTGCAGTCGTTCAGTCATTGAGGATGCTGGATGCATCAGTAATCAGAAAAGTCCTACAGTGAATGTCTTCCACTGGAGAGGCCAAGAGCCTGGTCATTATTTAATTCACGAGGATGGGGGCCTCAGCAATCTCATTCTGGTGCCAAAAGTCTGGAGGGTTCTTGCAGAGTCATTTGCCCTCAATCAATGATGGAAGCCTGAAAGTGCTAGTTCTGACAGCAGTGAAGTAATCACCACCAGCAGCAGCAGCAGCCACAGGATAAAGGGACTGAGCAGAGAGATGGAAGCCAAAGCTGTAGGCCTGTTTGTCTGAACTGCTACCAGAAGTTACTGTCCATACTTGAGGTATGTCTACATATATAATTAAGTCTATTACTACAATTTGTTTAGTGAAACTGACTACTTAGGTAATTCTTACTTTCAGTCGTTAATATTAACACAGCCATGATTAAATACCAATGAGAAGACAGGATACATGTTAAGGGCATGTTTTATTTCTTAAGAAATACCACACTTACTCCAAATGCATGACACATTAACAATGTGAAATTTCACACATCATAGAGCTGAACAGAATTTATTCTTTATCTAATTTTTATAATTGATGAATAGCTAGACTCCAAGATTTCTATGAATGTGAGCTACAAAAGCAATTGTACTTCTAGAAATAAATTGTTAAGGCTTCCTTATCACTGCTAAGCACAGAGTAGCTTATGAAACAGGACACAGTATCTGATAAATATAGAAAGAAATTGATACATTGGAATATATTCAGACTAAAAGTAAAACTCTTAAGCAAAACACAAGTTCATTAAAAATGAGCAATATAGTTAATTATATTCATTCATTCATTCCTTGAGAAATATATGGAAGGCTTAGAACTATTCTGTATGTTGCTTGTGGACGTAGAGAAGGGTATTCAAGAGTCAAATTCATCAAGATGTCCCCTCTAGCTAAATCTAGCTTTGTGTATACTGATTAAAGAAACGTCAATAAAGTCTGCACCAAGGGAATAGAGTTTTTCAACTGCCTTATTGAAAGCCTTTCTGAGGAATGAAGTCTCAGTGCAATCTCAGCGGCCTGGAACACTGTGGGCTGCTTTATTTTTTGAGGCTTCTTTGGTTTCCTTTATGTTGATCTGTAACCCTTCCCACCTTTCTAATATGTTCTCAAGTGGTCACTAGCTGCCAATCTGAACTGAGCCCTTCGGCAGGCTTGGGGTTTGGTGCTAGCTCTGACTGAATGCCAAAAGAAGTCTTTAATTCTGGACCTCATCTTCCAGTTTTTGCTTCTGATATGATTGGTAAGGCTTGTCGAGATTATGTTTTTTCATTTTAAATTTTAACTGCTAGAGTTTTTTTTCCCGTGTATACCCAAAATATAGTTTTGTGTTCACTTAGGCAAACACAGGGGGAAAGTCCTACCTCTGTAACGTCTCAGATTGCCTGATTTATGTAGGCCTGGAATACTTCACCAAAAAAAAAAAAAAAAAAAAAAAAAAAAAAAAAAAAAAAAAAAAAAGAATAGGTGCTGAAAATGACTTTCTATTTGGACTTTGTGCAACAGGAAATGAAGTAATTTATTCAGATTGCTTACCCAGTTGAGTGCCTTACTGGAGAAATGTCTGAAGAAAACTGAATGACCTGGTCTGCATTCTCCCCCTCCTCTTTTCCCACTGTACATAATTCATTTGGTATGTCCTGTTCTTTAGTGGACCCTGAGGGTCTACTCTGAGTCGGTGGTTACACAGCAGCAAGGGTCCAACATTGATGTCTGTGGCCCATATTACCACCAGAGAATACGGTGATGTCCATAGTCAGGGCAGCCAATGGGGACCATGTGGATATACAGGTGCTGTGCCTAACTTGACCAACCTATCACTAGATGAAGGAGTCTGGAGAGCTGCCCACATCTCTCCCCAATAGCAGCATTTGATAGAGTGAGTCTTGCACCTTGCTAGATAGCAAGACAGACCTAGTCCTTTAGCCAGCCACAAGGACAGAATATGAACCAGGCCCTAGGACAGAATGAGGGAGAGCTGATCCTGTCACTAATCTGACATAAGGTGGTCAGCTATGAAGGGACGATGCCCTCCCTCCTTCATTTCCCTCTAGCCACTTGAAGCAACTGAGGGAACTCCTCTTGGGTCATCAGAGCTGGGGAACTTTTCCTGCAACCTCATTGTCAGTAACACTCAGGAGACTAGACCTGCGCTTCACCTGGCTTACAGAGGATTGGCTCTGATGACAAAGGTATGGGTGAGCCAGCCCTGAGGGTGTGAGGAATGGAGAGTTGGCCCAATCCCACACAAGCAGCATAGTCAGCAGCACTTATGAGAGTAGGTCCTGCACCTTGACTAGACAGCAAAGGAGAGCTGGAGGCATAGGTACAATTGATACAGCCTGGAGGACTTAGTTGGAGGAACACGTTTCGGTTTGTAAGAGAGAGCAGGTGGGCTGCCAACTCAGCTACCATCCAGGCCTAGATCCAAAATCTATATGATTGCTGAAAGGACAAGATGTGTGAACGGGCCACTCCTGCTGTTGCAAAGCTGTAGGATCTGCAGGACACAGGGATACAAAAGGATAACCGGAAAGGGTCCTGATGAAGATCCAGTATTGATGGTGCCACAGAAAGGAGAGATCATGAACCAGACAAAGGACTTATTGCAGTGAACATTTGCAAGTGATGGTGTGTGGAAAGACGGGTATACTGTAGGACACAGTGTGACATACTACAGCTTCTAAAATGGGATAAGCTATTTTCTATGCTTTGCCTCTGTTGTTCTTGTTTGTTTGTTTGAATGTGTGTGCGTTTAATTTGGGGAGAGGGTACAGTGGCGAAGGGCATATCTGAGGGAATGGAGAGGGGAACACTACTGGGTGCATGATGGGAAACTGAGAAAGAATCAATAAAGAGTAAAACAAAAGATTATGTAAATTACAGCCATTAGTGACCATCTGATCTACATGCTAAAACATATTTTAAGAGATAATTTATCTATTTGTCCACATATATGTGAGTGAAGGCAAACACAAAGGTATTGGCTTTCTATTTTAGGGAATGATTTCTTGACTGCTTCTTGTTGAAGCAGGGTCTCAGTTTTTTCTCCTGCTGTGATGTACTCAAAATAGGCTATGATGCCTATTTTGCTCTATGGTCATAAATTCTTAACAATTATTTTTCCTCCTCCAAATTTTGGACCAATTTTGACCATGACAACGCTGAGCTGCAAGGGCATATGGGCATTTGGATGCTTTACTGTTGTTTTCATAGGAGCTAGATTGGTAAAAGGTCAAGTGATGTTTAAGGTTTGAATAAAGAAAGTGAGAAACTAAAAAAAAAAAAAAAGAATGGAAAACTATTCTAGAAGTTGTATTTTATACTGAAATTATAGCTAAACTTAAAAATCAGGAGTTATTTTTTCTACAAATTACAAATAGAAGAATATACAGTAACTTTCAAGTTTAACATAATTATTGACCAAGTTTTGCAAAATGTCTTTAAAGTGTGTTTTTGTGTTCTTAAATACACCAGTCAAACTGCTCTAACAATGCATGGTCTTGTCTAGCAATGATCAAATAGAAAAGTCAAATCCAGGTAACAATTCTGCTTACAATCATGATAGAAGAATGAGGACAAATGTAGTGGCTTGAATGATAACTGACCCCATAAGCTTAGATTTTAATACCTGGTCTTCAGTTGATAGAACTGTTTGGGGAGTTTAGGATGTATGGCCTTATTGGAGGATGGATGTCACTGAATGTGAACTTTGAGATTTTAAAGACAAATGTGATTTCCAGTGTTTCTCTCTGCCTTGTGCTTGTGAAATGAGATATGTACTCTTAGCTATTTCTATTATTATCTCTATCATGATGGCTTCTATCTCTCTGAAATCATAAACCAAATTAAACACTTTCTTCTAGTAGTTACCTTGGTCAGGTGTTTTACTAAAGCAGTAGAAAAATAAATAAGACAGAATTTGGAACAAAGGACAAGGCTATTGGTCTGACAGTCCTGATTGTGTATTTCTTAGAAGAAATGTAGAAGACTTTGTGACTTTAGACTAGGAACATAGTTCAAACTTTACATATAGTTTAATATGCCATTTTAGGAGAATCTCAGAAGACAATGCTGAGAATTATGATGCGGACCATGAAGACCCAGCAAGATGTTTCAGAGGGGATCAATATTAGCAACTGGGGTAATGATTATTCTAAAAAAAAAAGTGACTGTTTCTATCTTTACCCAAACAGTATTCCTGAGGCTAAATTAAAAATTAATGAAATTTCTTTAGTAGAGATTTCAAGATGACAGTCTAATATTGACTCTGTAATATGATTACCAGAAATCACTTTGATTCAGTTCTATGATAGAAAAAAAAACAGAGCAAATGAAATTCTTAAAAATTGTACAGATTGCAGAGAAAACACTAGGAAAAACATGTACATTTTCATTATATTTTGTAATTATTATATTTATTTATACTCCAAACGTTGACCCCTTTCTAGTCCCCCCTCCCCGAGTTCTTTACCCCAATCCTCTACCCCTTCACTTCTGAGATATTGGTCCTATACCCACCCACACACCCAACTGCACCTCACCCCCAATATCTCCCTTCTGTGGGTCATCAAATTTCTACAGGATTAGTCACATCCTCTCTCACTGAGGCCAGACAAGGCATTCCTCTGTTATACATGTGCCTGGGGCCATGGGCCAGCCCATGTATACTCTTTGGTTTGTGGCTTAGTCTCTGGGAGCTCTGAAGAGTCTGTGTTAGTTTACACTGTTATTCTTCCTATGGGGTTGCAATCCCCTTCAGCTCCTTTAATCCTTCCCCTAGCTCTTCATATGGGTCCCTGACCCTCAGTCAAATGATTGGCTGTAAAGATTTGCATCTGTCTCAGTCAGCTGCTGGAAGAGCCTCTCAGAGGACAGCCATGCTAGGTTCCGGTCTGCAAGTACATATTTCCACTCATTCTCTATTAGGAAACTTAATTCTGTAGCCAAGGCTTATGCCTCAAGGGATAAGATTAAGTCAAGGCCTGATATGAATTAGGATGAATGGACAGCTATCCTCAGGATCTCACTTCCCATAGCCTCAGACTAGTGAAAAGTCCTAGTGAACTTTATGTTCTGAAAATAAGAAATTAAAACTCTTGTAAACATAAAGAAGGTCTAATCTTAAGTGCACCCATTGGGTAATGACTTTAGAGTCATGAAGGATAAAAGATCAAAAATAATCATAAAAGCTTTTCTCACAGTTAAAAAGAAGTGTGAAGGCCAGGTGAGTGGCAGGAAAGTCCCTACAAGGTCTTCATTGGTCCTTATGTGAATCTGGAAAAGTGAAATCTGAATTGTATCGGACACTAAGTTGTTGGGAATTTCAGAGTCATGAGGCATCCCCAAAGAGTTGCATACAAGGACTAGAACCAGCCCAAGAGAGTGAAACATGCTTCTGGCAGCCAAGAATGAAGGTATGGTGTCTCTATGGAGTTTTCTCTGCTTTGTGTCTTTCCCAAGTATGCCCCTGTTCCTTTCTTTTGGAGTGGTAATGTATACTCTGTGCCATTGTGTATTGGGAATATGTAATTTTCTTTTTCATTTATAGGTGGTTACAATGAAAAGATTGTCCCAAGTCTCATAAAGAACTGTGAATACTTTATTGCCAGTTAGTAGAACACATTAGGAAGAATTAAGAGATAAGGCTTTGTTTCGAAGGTGCATCAGTGAGGGATAGACTTCCAGATTTCAAAAGACAAGCAACATTCCCTATCTCTTTCTCTATCCTGTTGTTGCTGATCAAGATGTGAACTCTCAGCTATTTCTTCACTCTGGCACTATAGAATCTGTTTAAAACCATAATTAAATTGAACACTTTCTTTTATAAGTTGCCTAAGTCATGGTGAAAGTGTGTGAAATCAAAATGGCTCATGGTAAAAAGAAGCAGAAAAGTGTCTAAAACATCATGAATAAATTTAAAATATATAAGGCACGAACACTACAGTGTAACTAAACTAATTGTAAAAACATCTAATAAGTAGAAGAAATTTCACACATTCATGAATAGGGAAACTTACTCTGGTGAGACAACAATATTCTGCACATTGTACTGTGGAGTTAACATAGCTTTGAATTTCATATATAATTTGGAAAATAAATTCTTCAAGTTTAATTCTAACATTCATATAGAAAAGCAAAGGACTCAAAATAGCTAAAACAACTTGAAATAGAACTAAGCTGGAGGACTTGCATTTCCCTGTTTCAAAGCTTACTCACAAACTAGTGTAATCAAGACAGTGTGGAGATGGCATAAGGATATACATATTCATCAATGGAACAGAACCGGAAGCCAAAAATATGCTCAATTGATTTTTGATGAAGGTGCCAAGAAAACCCACTAGGAGGAGAATCGTCTTTTCACAAGTATGTTGGGACAAGTAGGTATCTCAGGTGAAGTCTGAAACTAGTATCTACTTCATACCACTTTAAAAATACAAGAATGGATCATGAATGTAGGAGAGAATTAAAATTGTAACATTGTTTGAAGAAACTGTGGGTGTATATCTTAATGATTTCATAGGCAATGATTTCTTAAGTTATGATACCAATAATTTAAGAAGCATAAGAAGCAAATGACCGGAAGATCATCACAATGAAAACCTGTGGTACTTCAAATGCAACTATAGGTTATCAAAATGACTCCTTAAGAGAAGGCACTTGCTTCTAAGACTGACTACAGGGGCAGATTCCTAGGAAACCACCCGGTAGAAAAAAACTGATTGTTCATATTGTCCTTTGATCTCTACATATGCTGTGCCTCCCAATTTAAACATAATAAATAAATAAGTAAATAAATAAATAAATAAATAAATAAAACTATATGTAAGTATTATACATATTTAAAGCTACCTTAAAAAATGGAGTCTGGAATGCTGATTCAAACCTGTAATCCCAGCATCCAGAAGACTGAGGTAGAAGGATCACAAGTTTGATGGCTGCTGGAGTGACATATTAAGACACTTTGTCAAGAAGTATAAAAAGTAGAGGATGTACCCCAGTGAGAGATAACTGATTCATGGTCAAAAGCCTGTATTCAGTACCGAACAAGCCAACAATGACTGAGGTGATCTGACTCTGAAACAAAACAATAACACACATTATTTATAAAAAGAAGCAGATACTTATATGTAAACCATAAAAAGAGAAACAGGTCACAAAGGGACATAAAACTTCACCTTCATATATTCAATAAAGTGTAGCCTGAGACTAACCAATAGTACCACAACACTCAGGTAACAACTATGTTTGAGAATTTTAAGACTCATAATGTGGCTTACCAGTAAGGCAATTTAATTGTAGTTCTAAATATCAACCTGTGCATGAGATAGCTTGACTCATTCCTCTGAAGTGCCATTCAGTGAGAACTGTGATACTGTCCTTATGTCTGCCTATACCTGATTTCCTCTTTAGCTGTGTAGAGTCGAGGTTCCTCTCTCTGGTAACCTAGAGAGCAGAAATCTTGTTTCTTTTGTAATTTTCACAGGTGTGATTCACCTAGCTACAACCTTTGCTCCCTTTCATTGTCTAGCCCATGGAAAGTATCAACTTACTTTAGCATCTGATAAAATTTACTCTAGGTATAGTATAGTCACAAGGGTTGGAGAGGGTTTACATTGTCAGGGGGACCTCTGCACCTATAGTGTAGTGGATACTTTTGAAGGTATGTGTTTTCTTTCCTGCCCCAAGTGACCTCAGCTCCACTGTGGTAGTCAACCTTGTAGTGTGTATAATCAAAGATCTAAAAGGTTGAAAATAAGAAAGGTTGGAGGTGAGTTAAGTGTGATAAGAGGGAAAACATAACAGCCATGCTCTAATTACCGCTGAACCTAGATTGGTTATATTTTTGTCTTCCCCTAAGAAATCTGAATCTTGCATTTCTAGGATAAAAATTATAAGTACCTTATTATCTTGTGGTAATAAGTTATTACATGGAGCTGGGCATGGTGGTACACACTTCAATCATAGCAGTTGGGAGAGAGTTACAGGCAGATCTCGGTCAGTTCAAGGCTAGCCTGGTCCGAATAGTAAATCCCAGGAAAATTAGCTACATAGTGAGTCCCTGTTTTAAAACAAAACCTCAAAACAATAAGTTATTATATAATTTATAATGTATAATTTCTACATGTAATATTATATAGTATATAAATTATGGGTGTATTTGTTTTGATAGCCATTAAAATCAAACCATTTGAAACTTCATCACTGAAAAAGAAAATTTAGTTGCTTTCTTTCTTTTGTCGTGGAGTACAGAGCCTTACAATCTGTTCATTGTGTGGCTACATTCGTAGCCCATGTTTTTCTTTTTAAATAATCTTCAAAGTATATAACAATGGAACGTTGGAACCTAGATTATATTTAGTCTATACTCTACAAAAGTAACATAGAGTTATGCATTATGGAATGTGCCTGTAAATACAAACACAATATGTGAGAAAATAATCAGAATTTCTCTGCTATGTCTCTGATTGGCAGAAGAGGGTAGCTATTGGAATGCAGACACTTTAGAAGGTGCAGATGATCAGTGGGATGCTTTACTCTCAGAACATTGACTGAGGGGAACTCTTCCCTGAGTTTAATGACAGGAATTGGCTGGGTACGCATAAGTCCGTTGAGAAGCAGAATCAGAAAAGCGCTTCCCTCCCTCCCCCAGGAGAATTTTAAAACTATTTCTAGAAATGTAACAAATGTGAAAAATAAATTATGTTAATCTGTCTATTAATTTCTTAAATTCAGAGCCCATTAAACATGCCTCAAAGAAAAGCTTGGAATGACTGGTTCTACTCAATTAACTTTGAAATATTGGAAATCAATTAGTTACAATAAATAGACCTGTTCTCATTATTTTCAGCAGCTAGCAATTAGCTGCAGAAAGAGATGATGTACACACTGCTTCAGCTGCAAAGGCACACAGGCACACTGGCACTGGGAAGTAGGCAGTGCACTCCTCTTTCTCAGTCTTTACCTCTTCCCCATCTACCAGAGTCAAGTAATAATCGTGTGCTGGCAGTTTTAGCCAGTAGCCTGTAGCTTCTAAAACCATCTTAATGCTAGAACTCTATATTTTCTTCTTTCACGTCTGCACAGACAAGGCAGAAGCTTTTCTGTAAACTTGAGGTGCTGAACCAGGCAATCACAACACACTGCCGGCTCCTGTTTTCTATTTCTTTAGACTGAATACAAGATAGGAAAAGGCCATGTTCAGCATTTGTCATTCCTCTCAAAGGGGGCCTTGCTAAGGTGATCCTTTCTTCCCACAGCCCACAGGACTCCTCTCATTAAACACAGCCTGTCTTGTGGGTGGAATCTGCTTACTCTTGCCTCTGCTGGGCTGTTTGCAACTATAATTTTCAAGGTATTCATTTGCTCACCAGAGGGAAAAAGATTAAAAAAAGCATAATCTGAATATTTTCGACACTATTACATTGACTCACTATGTCATTTCTAAGAGGGACAATATTATGACTCATGAAGAAAGTGGAAAAAATGGAACATTTGACTTCTTTGTTGGCTTGATAAGTACATTTTATGGTGACATGAACTAATTGCATAGTTACCATGAAATAACATGCTTTATTTTCCCATAGTAATGTAGTAACTGCGGAGTAACATCTTAGGAAACAATAGTAATTATATGGTAATGTGATAATGATGCTGTTTATTTTTCTTAACTAATAATTGTGCATAGACT
This sequence comes from Micromys minutus, assembly GCF_963924665.1. Taxonomy (NCBI): domain Eukaryota; kingdom Metazoa; phylum Chordata; class Mammalia; order Rodentia; family Muridae; genus Micromys; species Micromys minutus. The sequence continues at coordinate 8,823,432 of NC_137963.1, forward strand.
GTAAAAATCTCAATTTCAGAATGAGTACACACAATTCTTTTATTATCTGACACCTGCTTCCTCTTTTCCATTTCAAAATCCTTACACTATCTGACAGTGTATCCCTTTCGCAGCTTCTTCTGCAAGCTAGAGAGGCTCTATAGGTCATCTTTCGTGCTCTGCCATGGGGCTTACAATAGAATCATATTTTGAATTGCTGTAATGAAAATTATGTTAAGTAACTCAGAAGTCCAAACCCATAAAGGTGAAAGAAAAGTCAGAAATCTTTCAACTGAAACCCTTGGAAAATGGACTGTGAAGAAAACAAAAGCCTTTTTGGAAGTTTCACATTGAGCTGAGCTAGCCTGGGAAGTCAGAAAGAGCCACTCACTTCCCAGAGTGAACGTTTGCAGAAGGTGTAGATAAAAACAATCTAGGCTGGATGATTTCCAACATACTTATACCATCTTAAAGGGAAGAGAGGAGGAAAGAGAGCATACCTCCATGCCTTCTGAAGATGACTCTGAGACTTCCAAAAAACATCAGTTCTCTGTGTGTGTGTGTGTTTGTGTGTGTGTGTGTGTGTGTGTGTGTGTGTGTGTGTGTGAGAGAGAGAGAGAGAGAGAGAGAGAGAGAGAGAGAGAGAGAGAGAGAGAGAGAGAGAGAGAATGTAAATAACAAAATTCTCACACTCCCTCTTTCTCTCTCTGCGGTGTGTATGAGTGGGGGGGATCTGAGGGGTTGTGGGTGTGTAAAAGAGAGAAAGACAGAGAGAGGAATAGAGATTCACATAGCAGATAATATGGCTAAGGAAACAAGACAGAAAGAGAGAGGGAGACATGAGGTTAAAAGAACATGGAGATGGAGAGAGAGAACAACAAAGACACAGAAAAGGAAGGCAGTTCATGTCTTATGTACATGGGTATGTATATATGTATGGATGTCTTATGTGCATGGGTATGTAGGTATGTATATATGTGTGCATGTCTTATGTGCATGAGTATGTACATATGCATGCATGAATAGATGTGGAGCTAAGTTCTGATGATTTCCTGTCTCTGGCCCTTCTGCGTTTTGGACAACCTTGTTCTGCCTATTCTTGGAGTAGGATGAGGGCCAGAGGCAACTACATTCACCACCAAACTACAGTTCCTGCTTCCAGCTTCATGCCAGGAAATTAATCACAGCATCAGAACAGTGTGGCTGTTTTTCTCTGAGGTTTAATTTAAATTCTCAATCAAATACAATTGCAGCACCGACTTTTTTTAAAAACATTTTCATGATTTGTGCTGTTAATGAGTAAAGAATAAGGGCAGGATGGGGTGTCCTTTATAAAGGGAAAGGAGTGAAATAAAATCCAGCGTACAACCCCTCCATAAATATTTTACTTAACAGATACCTACTGTAGAATGACTACCTCTAGTATGTGCTTCTGCTTAATGCAAATGGAATGGGATGTTCCAAGGACTGGTAACTGGGGAGAATTTTTGCCTGAAGTGGAGAACGAATTGAATGGAAAAAAAAAATCTTTCAAAGTAATCTAATCACAAAAGAAAACACATGGTATGTGCTCACTGATAAGTGGATATTTGCCCAAAATCTCAGAATACCCAAGATACAATTCACAGACCACAGTAAGCTCAAGAACATGGTAGACAAAAAGCGTGGATGCTTAAGTCTTTCTTAGAAGGGGGAACAAATACTCATAGGAGGACCTATAGGGAAAAAGGTGAAGCGGGGACTGAAGAAAAGGCCATCCAGGGACTGACCCACCTGGAGATCCATCCCATATACAGTCACCAAGCCCAGACAATATTTTAAATGCCAAAAAGTGCATGCTGACAGGAGCCTGATATAGCTGTCTCCTGAGAAGCTCTTGCTAGAGCCTGAAAAAAACAGAGGGAGATGCTTGCAGCCAACCATTGGACTGAGAATGGGGTTCTCAATGGAGGAGTTAGACAAAGGACTGAAGATGCTGAAGGGGTTTGCAACCCCATAGGAAGAACAACAATATATCAACCAACCAGACCCCCCCAGAGATCCCAACCAAAACGTACACATGAAGTGATCCATGGCTCCAGCTGCATATGTCACAAAGAATGGTCTTGTTAGGCGTCAATGGGAGAAGAGGGTCTTGGTCCTTGAAGCTTGATGCCAAGGTGGGGAGGCAGGAGGGAGTGGGTAAGTGAGAGAGCACCCTCACAGAAGCAGGACAAAGGGGGATGAGATAGGAGGTTTGCAGAGCAGAAAACAAGAAAGGGGATAACATTTGAAATGAAAAATTTAAAAATCCAATAAAATAAAATAAAACAAAATAAAAGAAATCTAAGTCTACATAGTAAGAAGTGTTAGGAATGAAATACTGAATGTGAAGAGGTGAGTACATTTTAAGGATATATAAAGCTGAACTCTGGCACACATCTGCTGTCCCAGATATTCAAGAGGCTAAAGACATAGGATCACTTAATCCCAGAAGCTTGAAATCAGCTTGGACACAATAGTTTGGAACACAGACATACCCAAAATCAAGTTTTCTAAATACAAATGTATATACTCAAATAAAAGAAAGGTTTCAAAAGTACAAAAAGCCACAATATCTTGTGACTGAATCAAAAGATAAACATTTGTTTTCAAAGAAGACAGGAAAGACAACAAGAAGTTTCTATTTCTGGGTTCATTGAAGCCATTTGCACCTGGAGACACATTCTGGAACTTCAGACTAGCCTCCCATGGGTAGCAGAGGATGCTATTGAATACCTACTGCCTCTACTTCCCAGGTACTAGAAATGTAGGCATTTATTACCATACCAAATACATCCTGAATTTTCTAAGTCTTGTTCTGTTTTGCTTTAAGATAATATTGGCTGCCTTAAGAGAGCATTTTATAACGGAAAATTGTCAAGACCTCTTAAATACCACCTATTCAACATTGAACCCAGGGATTGAGACAGAGATATGGTAATTGCATCCCTACATTTCTGTTAATTACCTCTGCGCTCCTTTCTTTTGATAATATGACCAGGGCTTTAAACCGATTTTTCACTTGAACTGATAGTAAAGCAAAACTGTTAGTTATTATACAAGAAACTAAAAAAAAAAAAAAAAATAGGGATGTGATTGAAAACTATCCGTGGACATACTTGGTGTGAACACAGTTCCTTCCCATCCAAACCCTGCAAATTGTGTTAAGCTCCATAGCAAGGGAGCATGGTTTTTGTGGCTGTGTGTGATCACCAGCAAAGGCTGATGAACTATATATACTGCAAACTGAGTTGCATGGATGTCCTTATGCCCAGTTCCACACAGAATGACAGAATTTGTAGATAGGACATTCAAAGAGATGATTGTATTCATTTCTTTCAGGAAAGCAGTGGCTGGGAGAAGTCTTTAAAGAGAGAGTACACATGAGGATATTCAGTCAACTGGCCCTCACTTGGCTTCAGTTTTCTAACAACTGGGTGTTACACTCAATTGGGTTCTTGTACTATTCTTCACTGTTACACATACAGCTGTAATTTAGGTTCCATCTTAAGTGTGGCAACCACTCAGAATCTCTGCACCTTGGCTAATGTCTTGGGGCTGACAATAAATACATGAAACTTTAAAGAGATGAAAGCCCAGACCTGCCTGTATGATAAATTAGGGTGGAAATTTGGAACCTGACTTCACATGGAAGGGATGTGCAGGGTACAGGTGTGATGAAGGTGCTAGTTTGATATCATCTGCTACCCATCATGGCTGCCCCCAAGCATCAAGAATGCCATTTAATTAATCTGTGATTTGACAAGTATGGGTTGTGCCTTCCTGGTTGGTACTTGAATCTACTTATCGGCATGGTTAAGCAGTGAACTCGGTTTCTTTTTGGTATACCTGAATATCCTTCATCATAGCTTTAGGAAATGCTACGTTGATTCTGGGATATTGACCTCTTTTGTCTTTGAAAGCTCAAATGTCAGGCTCTTTTCCCCACTGTGGTTGTTCCTATACTGCCAGATGGGCTCATTTCATCAGATACATATGCATATAGTACTTCGACTTCCCTATTGTCTTGTTTCTGAACTGTGATGTTTATTTTATAGGGGGAAAACATGTGTTTTTTTCTATAAAAGTCGATTTTCTTCAGTATTGCTTTTTCTACTCACCCAAGCACAGTTACTACGCCATCTGCCTGGATGCTTCTTTTCTAAAGTTCGGCTGTTTTCATTTTCACTCATATTTCGGGGTTTTTTTATTATTATTATTCAATTTTCCAGTAATTTTGTTACTTGATACATGTGCTGGCACCCCAGCTAACTACGCTCATAGATTCCTTTACACCTTCTAAAACTGTAAATGCAATCCAACACAGTGCTGTCAGAGAATTCCAGGAAGTCAGACGCTGAAAATCAGAGGTGTGGTTGGAGAACCGAGTGTGCCTGTCCGATAACTTTACTTGATTAGCTAGATTTAAATAGTGTTGGATGAGTTTGCCAGGTGAAAATAAAAATTGTCAGTTCAGTTTAATTTCATGGTGAATCAAACAAGGAAATTAGATTCTGCCCCTCTGTCAGCTTGACATCCACAGAAGTGACAATTAAGGCTGATGAGAGAACTTGTATTTACTCTGAGCTTCTTGATTTTTCTGAAAGGGATGTAAATTTATTTACCTCCTCCTTGCAGAAGAATGTGGGTATTTAGTAGCACCAGGAAAGATTGCTGGAATGTTCCAGATATGGGCTTAACAGCTGCAGATGTCTGAGGTAGAGAAGCCTGGACTCACCTCTGTAAGTAGCATAGTCAGACTGAGAGGTATGCAAGAGAGTGGACAGCCCTAAGCCTTTAGGTCAGAGGAGTGGAGAACTGAAATGCAGACCACGACACCCTGGTCACACCTCATCCTTCAAGCAGACATGATTACATTAGAGCAAGTTAAACTTGGAAGGTGAGGGACGAAAGTGACCCTGCTTTGAGCTATGGCACCCAAGCCATTCCAATTGACTTTAATAAGTTCAACCAAAGTCTTGGGCCGGATGAGAGATTCCCATTTTAAACCCAAGTGCACATACAGAAAGTCTTCCTCCCCGATACTCCCACAAGCAGAAAGAATTTCAATGCTAAATTAGGGTTCAAAGGGTAAAGAGAATTGAGCAGTACTGGAGCATGAAATGATCACATAGGAAGCTGCTTCCTTGATTTGCAGCAAGAGTTCTTGGCAAAAGGTGAATCAAAGAAAGGAGTAAATCATTTCCTTCTGACTTTCATTCCAAAGAGAGCTTCAGGGAAGACAGGTTATCTTTGGATAGCACTGCCAGAATTTGGGTAACAGTAGATAGAACAAGAGGCAAATGGTAATTTAATTGAAAAGGGAGAGTCAAAATAGTATTTTTCAAGCTCACGAGAATCTAGACATTTTCAAGGGACCCTATGCATTGGGGCATATGGATATAAACAGAAAATATATTCATATCTTCTTCTAAATTTTTTAATACAGTGGGCAGTGCATGATCTCTGTCCTCTTTTTCTCTCTTTCTTCTTACTTCCCTGTCTCTTTCCTTTCATTTATTCAACAGCTAAAGAGTCATAACTCAAATTCGATAACTGTTTTGCAAAAAAAAAAAAAAGTTCACACTAGTCTTTCACTTGTCTCTCCTATACTAACCTTTTTTCTTTTTTAGAATTTAGCTAACATATACCAATGTGATATACTAGTCAATACAAAAAATATGAATGAATGTGTTTAGATTTTAACATTTCAGAAACAGGAAACCTTCTTGGAGAGTTTATTAACTGAAAAAGAAAATCTTGACTCTGGAAAACTTGGTTATTGGAACAAGATGTTACAGTTACTGATAATTTTTAAAGAATTATGTTATGTAAGAAATTTGTACAAGTTTTGATCTATTAATTCACTACCCTAACTTCTCCACAGATTTAGTCCTTCTGCTTTGTTCATTTATCAAGTCACATGTATATATTCCTACATAATTGTGTATATATTATATATATATATATCCTATATATTATATACTCACCTATACATTCCTCAGCCTCACATTTCTTGGAAGAGAGCTAAAACAAAACAAAAAAGATGGAAGCAATACACATTGACTCAGACGTTTAAAATTCTCAGTGATTTCAGTAATGCTTACGCCATATTTCTAGTATAAATGGAATATCCACGCCTCCCAGGGTTTTATATATAAACTAAAAGAGTACCTCTTTAAATACTCTGTCAACATTTTGAAAATGAGGTACAATAATGATAAACAACTTGAACTAGAAATGAGTTAGCATCAGCAAACAGCTTGGCAGCCATGTGTAAATTTTCACCTCTTGTCTTTTATTGGGAGGCTAATTGATGTTTGAATTCATCGACTTAATCTTACAGGCAAGATAAATATTCCTAAGTGGAAAATTCAGCAATGTCTGAGAAGCCTAAAAGAGCCTTCTCCCTTACACTTAGACTTCAGTGTCTTCCTTATCTATCACCATGTTTTATGTAAAATGTAAGTTGGCTCGTGTCTATTTTTTTCTTCCACTTCATTTCTCTTTTCTCTTTCTGCTAAAGCGTTTTTTACAGGCAGTTAAATCGTTCTCTAAGTGTGTTCTGTTCTTCTATTTTATACTTAACAAATATTTAAAAATAAAATTAAATATATATACCTCAGTTAGTATTTGAAGAATCTCTGGAGGAAGACACAAATATAAGGCTGTATGAGCTATGCCTTTAAGTATTTATTCACTTTACAATACTGTATGAGCTATGCCTTTAAATAATTATTCGCTTTACAATGCTAGAGTGTTTTTTTTTTTTTTTTCTTCATCACTGCTCTGGCCCCAACTTGAGATCCTTCCTGAAGAACAATTTTGAAAAAAAATATGATATAAATAGCATCTCTGTGGTTTATAAAATGTTTCAAACTATTATTCCGACTCTTTGTAAAAGAAATATATTTTACTGCTATCCTATTAATTGCCAATTGGAGCATTCTCTAGCTCAACCATAACACAGGGCCATGGTTCATTACCTTCAGACCCTTCACTTGCCAAGTCAGAGGCTGAATGTGGATATTCCAAATGACTTCATAAAAACAGGAGCATATTCTGTTAAGGAGTGATTAATTCCTGCGAGATCCTGTGCTGCCCTATAATTCTTCCATGATCGATTGCACGAATGCCCACTTTGGCCAGCTTAGCAAATGCCCAAGGGAAACATCACGGGCTTCTCTTCTCACAGTCATTTACTGAAGTATTGCTCACCTTGGGAGGAGATCTACAGCTCGCAATGTGAAGGTTTTTTAGGACTTGCCCAAGAGGAATAAAGGACATTTCTTCTCTCCTACTTATATTAGATTATTTTTATGATGCCCACTTGATCCTTGTACCCATGAAAGCAGACTGAGACAGCTACTCTTTCTGGTATCTCCCATCAATGCTGAGAGAAATGACAGTATTTTTTATGTTTTTGAAATCTCTTACTCATTAACCGAAAGTCTCTTCTAAGAAAACACACCAGCAGATCCAGACCCATCCAAGCAGGCCACAAACAGGATGCACTCAGAAACCTGGGAGGTTCCGATGGCTAGCAACATTTCTCAGCCCTGCATTCCAGCTGTAAATGAGAAGTCTAGTGCCTCTGTGATGTCAGTCCATGTATTTTGATTAAAACATTTCTTTATAGAATTTTTTATGGGCCCATTACTGGAGTCTCTGGGTACATATAAATATTTTTTCAGGACAGCACAATTCAGCAATAAAGTGGGACTGGGCCTGGAGTCATAAAATAGGAAATATTAAACTTAGTGACGAAAGAGTGCACAGTGTCCTAAATATAAGCGGGAAAAGCTATCCCTGGGGCCAGCTACTCTTTGAGTGAAATTAAATGCTTAGGGAACAATATTAATAACTAAACACATAGCATGTGCTGGACACATTTCTTTCCTTACCCCCATCTCTCTTGTTTTGTTTGTTTGTTTGTTTGTGATTTATTTATTTATTTATTTATTTATTTATTTATTTATTGACTGTAGCACTGACTGGCCTGGCCTGGATCTTGCCCTGTAGAGGCTCAATTTAAACTTAATATGAATCCTCTATCTCTCTCTTACAAGTACTAGAATTACAACTGTGTATCATCGATGCTGTATTGGCCTTGGACACATCAACAGCTTCTCCACACTATGAGGCACAGCTCAAGTGGTACAACCTGTACACCAGCCCAAGCAAGTATGCCCACATACCTCATTACAATAATTACTTACTTCTAACCAAATTGGAATCTTTCTCAATTTTTTAATTCAGAAGCAACACTGAGTATGTGTATAATTTTTTTTTTTTTTGGCCAGCTCCTTGAACCTATTCTGAAATCAACCTCAGCAACAATAACAAACCAAAATCCAAAACCAAACCAAGCTAACGACAAAAATAAAGACAAACATAAGAAACCAAGCTTGCACTTAACCCAGGTAGCTTAGGATGTCATCAGAGACAGGAACAACAAAAGATATCCACATAACAAGGTTTCTGTCCACATGACAAGGTTTCATCATGAAAATGACCCAAGTTTTATAAAAGACCAATATAATATGTGTTATTCCTGTTCCAATAAAATAAACCATATAAGAAATTCTCCATGGCATAGTTTAATTAAGACTTAAATACAGAACAATGGGAGGATATTAAAAATTTAAAGAGAAAAACCAAACATCACACATATAAAAAAAAAAAAAAAAACAAAAACCCATGATAATAATTGTTTACTTCGCAACAGAAACTTTGAAATCCAGAAGAGTTTTCAGCAAAGTATTTCAATTTATAAAGGACCATACTGTGAATTCCAAATATTGCACCTAGCAACAATATTTGCCACTGTTAAAGAAGAACAATGCTTTTCCTCTGAAGTAAATAGGATAAAAGATTCATGTCTATCACACAAGTCATTCTGAAGAGATAATTCAGAAAAGAATAAGAGTAGCCAAAAGGTTACTGGAAGAAAATAGATGAAGCTATAACTCCTGAAATAAAACAGGAATAATAATAAAAGTGATCAAGACTGAACAATAAAATCCACAGGAAAATTTAAACATACCTCCAAATAAGAACTTCATTTATTAATAGCCTCAATTTTTAATCAAATCACAGTCTAGCTGAAGACATTAAGAAACCATATCCTTTTGTAGGATATGTGATCGTGCTGCGAACACAAAGATTGTTTTATTACTGGGAAAGAAAAACATTTCTAAGTTGTGGCATGATTCAGTCCTGGCACACATTTTTAATCCAAGAACTTTCTGTTTGTTGTAAACAGGAGTAAATAAAGTCAACCACAGGTCAAGAGGTGGAGTAAGCAACCTTGGGCAGGAAATGAACATAAGGAACAAACTACAGCGAATAAGAGAATTTGGGAGGATTGATACAAAAATACATAGAAGGGAATAACACACAGTTTAAAGAATTTTCAGATGGAATGTAGAAGGAGAAACTATTTGGGATATCTCCTAAAGAAGAAGAACTGCTGGGTGCCTTCTCTGCTCCTCTGAGCTTTTACCACAATACCTACCTTCCAAATATTTATTGGTAAAACCAAGTTTATTGTTCAATGGTAGAGAGAAAGCAACCGTTTCTTCCCTCAATGCAGACATGTTGATGAACAGTCCAGTACACTTTTGTCAACATGATATCTGTCACCAACTCTTTCTAAAACTATATTTTTTTTAATTTGAATTTCCTGATGACTAGGGATGTTAAGCATTTCCTTACGTGCTTCTCAGCCATTCAATATTCCTCAGTTGAGAATTCTTTGTTTAGATCTGTTAGCCATTTTTAAATAGGATTGTTTGATTCTCAGGAGTCTAACTTCTTGAGTTGTATATATTGGATATTAGACTTCTATCAGATGTGGGCTTGGTAAAGTTTCTTTCCCAGTTTGTTGGTTGCCATTTTGATTTCTTGACAGTGTCCTTAGCCTTACAGAAACTTTGCAATCTCATGAAATCCCATTAATCGATCCTTGATCTTAGAGAACAAGCCATTGGTGTTCTGTTCAGGAAAATTTTCCCTGTGCCTATGTGTTCTAAGATTTTCCACACTTTGCCTTCTAATAGTTTCACTGTATCTGGTTTTATATGACAATCTTTGATCCACTTGTTCTTGAGCTTCGTACAAGAAGATAACAAAGGATCTACTTGCTTTCTTCATTAGGCTGACTGTCAGTTGAAATAACACCATTTGTGGAAGATGCTGTCCCTTTTCCATTGAATATTTTTAGCTCCTTGGTCAAAGATCAAGTGACCATAAATGTTAGAGTTCATTTCTGGGTTAATTCTGTTCCATTGATCTATCTGCCATTCTCTGTACCAATACCATGTGGTTTTGAACAAAATTGCTTTGTAATATAGCTTGAGGTCAGGGAAGGTGATTCCCCCAGAAGTTTTCTTGTTGTTGAGAATAGATTTTGCTATTCTAGGTTTTTTGTTATTCCAGATGAATTTATAAATTGCTCTTTCCAACTCTATGAAGAATTGAGTTGGAATTTTGATGGGAATTACACGGAATATTTAGATTGCTTTTGGTAAGATGGCCATTTTTACAATGTGGTTCCTGCCAATCCATGTGCATAGAAGATCTTTCCATCTTCTGAGATCCTCTTCAAATTTACTCTTCAGAGATTTGAGGTTATTGTCACACAGATTCTTCACTCAGTAAGGGTCACACCAAGGTATTTCATACTGTTTGTGGCTATTGTGAAGGGTATCTTTTTCCTAATTTCTTTCTCAGCATGTTTGTCCTTTGAGTAGAGGAGGGCTACTGATTTGTTTGAGTTAATTTTATATACAGTCATTTTGCTGAAGTTGTTTATCAGCTATAAAATTTCCTTGGTAGAATTTTGGGGGTCACTAAAGTATACTATCATGTCATCAGCAAATAGTGATATTTTTTGCTTCTTCCTTACAATTTGTATCCATTTGATTTGATTTTGCTGTCTAATTCCTCTGTCCAGGACTTTCTGTACTCTATTGAATAGGTAAGGGGAGAGTGGACAACCTTTTCTAGTCACTGATTTTAGTGGGATTGCTTCAAGTTTCTAACCAATTAATTTGATGTTGGTAATTGGTTTGCTGTATATTGCTTTTATCATATTTAGGTATGGGCCTTGGATTCCTGTTCTTTCCAAGACATTTATCATGAAGGGGTGTTGAATTTTGTCAAATGTTTTGTTGACATCTAGTGAAATGATCATTTGTTTTTTCTTTTTTCTTTTCTTTGAGTTTGTTTATATGGTGGATTACATTGATGGATTTCTGTATATTATATCATCCCAGGGATGAAGGTTACTTAATCATGGTGAATGATTGATCATTTTGATATATTCTTGGATTCGGTTTGCAAGAATTTTATTGAGTAATTTGCATCAATGTTCATAAGGGAGTTTGGAATGAATTTCTCTTTCCTTGTAGGGTCTTTGTGCGGTTTAGGAAAGAGAGTTATTGTGGCTTCAAAGACTGACTATATTTTGTGGAATAGATTGGAGTGTATTGGTATTAGTCAATGAATGTCTGATAGAATTCTGCACTGAACCTATCTGGTCCTGGGCCTTTTTTTTTTTAATTTGGAAGGCTTTTGACTACTGCTTCTATTTCTTTAGGTGTTATGGGATTGTTTAGATGCTTTATCTGATCCTTATTTAACTTTGGTATCTGGTCTATCTAGAAATTTATCTATATCCTCCAGATTTTCCAGTTTTGTTGAGTATAGGCTTTTATAGTAGTAAGATCTGATGATTTCTTCAATTTCCTTAGTTTTTGTTGTTATGTCTCCCCTTTCATTTCTGATTGTGTTAATTTGGATACTCTCTCTGTGCCTTGTAGTTACTCTGGCTAAGGGTTTATCAATTTTGTTTACTTTCTCAAAGAATCAGCTTCTGGTTTTGTTGATTCTTTGTATAGTTCTTTGTTTTTCTTCTTGGTTGATTTCTGCTCTGAGTTTTATTTCTGCTGTCTACTCCTGTTGGGTGTATCTGCTTCTTTTTGTTATAGAGCTTCCAGGTATTCTGTCAATCTGCTAGTGTATACTCTCTACAGTTTCTTTTTGAAGGCCCCTAGAGCCATATGTTTTCCTTTTCTTACGGCTTTCATTGCATCTCATAGATTTTGGTATATTGTGCTTTCATTTTCATTAAATTCTAAAAAATTCTTAATTTCTTTCTTTATTTCTTTTTTACCCATGCTATCGTTGAGTAGGGCATTGTTCAGCTTCCATGTTTATATGGACTTTTTTGTTGTTTTTGTTGTTATTAAAGACCAGCCTTAGTCCATGGTAATCTGATCGGATGCATGGGAGTATTTCAATCTTCTTATATCTATTGAGGCTTGTTTTGTGACTGACTATATGGTCAATTTTAGAAAAAGGTGCTGTGAGGTGCTGAAAAGAAGGTATAATTTTTTGTTTTCGGATGAAATGTTCTGTAGATGTCTGTTAATTGCAATTGATTCATAACCTCAACTAGTTCACTGTGTCTCTGTTCAGTTTCTGCTTCCATAATCTGTATATTGATGAGAGTGAGTTGTTGAAGTCTCCCACTATTATTGTGTGTGGTGCAATATATGTTTTGAACTTTAGTAGATTTCTTTTATGAATATTAGTGCTCTTGTATTTGGAGTATATATGTTTAGAATTGAGAATATATCCTAATAAATTTTTCCTGTAATAAGTAAAAAGTATCCTTCCTTATCTTTTTTGATAACTTTTGGTTGAAAATATATTTTGTTCAATATTAGAATGGCTACTTGAGCTTGTTTTTTCCCAGCACTGAGCACTGATTTTTTTCAGTCAGATCAGACAGAAGTCAGTCCCTCATTGTGGGCTGGAAGGGAACCTTTTTTGGAGAGCACAGCACTCTCTGCATTCTGATAACTCCCGGTGCAACCTCACAAGGGCTGTGCCCCAGGCTCTCTGTTGGTCCAAGTGAAAAAGAGCCCGTGCTTCTGGCCTACATCTCCAATTTTATAGATTTTTTTGAACCATTTCCCAGACCAAGCTCATAGTACCTGTTTGTATTATTTTACTAACATGTTCTATAAGCAGAGATATACACTGATAGTTCTACATCAACTCTAGCTGTTTATGGGTTTTTTTTTCTTTCTTCTCATTAGATTGTTTGGAAATAAACTTTCAATCTTCCTCCACTTGAATCTATTCTACCTTTGGTCTACTAAATTTTTTTTTACATCTTTACCATTATTTGGCCGAAAGCTGTGATATTATATTTGATTCCCTTTCCTTAATGTTGTACTTTTGAAAACTGGTAATGTTCAAAATATGAGGCGGTTAGCCATTGGCCACCATATGTAGAGTTGCTGACCACATCTAAGGTGCTATAATTTTTATGGACTTGTTAGTTTCAAGGTCTGGGCCCTAATAGCCCTGACAAGCAAGGCTGGACTACCTGTCCTCAATAGACCAATCATAAAACAGAAATGGACAGTTCTGTCAATGTGATCATATTTGCCATAGGAATGTGGGTTACACACAATAGCTATCAGTTATTCCTTAGGTTTCTAATCTGAGATTTAGGTTTAAATAGAAAGCAAATGGTACATGTAGTTAAGCTGTTATAGATAGGCTGGCCATCATCATCTTAATCTGCATTTTTTCCTTTAGGCAATCTAGGAAGTTGTCAGATTGTGGGAAATCTCTTTTTGGGAGACAAGTTCCTCACCTTGCTGTTACGTAAGTTTCAGCCATTTTTTTTCTTTCACTGTGATTGAGTGAATAAATGTCTCCCATGACCTTTGAACATTTTACGTTCAATTAATAATGCTGTTTGGGGAAGAGATGTCACTATACTAGATGAAATATATCACTAGAGATGATTTTGAGAACTCATAGTGCAGGCCTGCCTCCAGTACACTCCCTCCTGTTTTGTGTTTTTGTTTGGAGATGTGATGTCTTAGCTTCTAGTCAGGCACTCCACTCAACTCCCATGCCTCTGATGCCATTATGACTCTCCTTGTGGATCTAGAAGACAAAATAAACTTTTCTATAAGTTGCTATAACAGTGGTTTTATCACAGGAATAAAAAAGACACTAATGCAGAATTTGGTACCAGTGAGTGGACAGTTAGTTATGAAAAGCCTCAGCATTGTGTTTTATGGAACAATATGAAAACCTTAAAAATTTTGTGCAAAAAAAGTGGTTCAATGTTGTAAACAGAACTCCAAGGGCCTTTCCAACATGCTTCTGTAAAAGAGTAGTGAAGAGAAAAATGTGGAAGGTGGGAACCAGCAGTTAAAAAGGGTATCAAGGAATTACCATTAATTAAGGTAGAGGTCATTCATGTGACATACATTTTCCAAATAATCTGGCTGTTTTTTTTTTTTTTTTTTTTTTTTTTTTTTTTTTTTTTTGTCTATGTGCTAAGAACTTGAGTGATGCTAAATTAAAAAGTAAGGGCCTGAAATATTTGGCAAAGGAAATTTCAACAGAGCATAATAGTGAATAAGTAGCATAATATTAGTCATAATACATATGCACATCTCTGTCGATAAAAAAGTGAAATAAAGTATTGAGAGGGAAAAGCACTAGGAATGTTAATGCTACAGTCAGGACACTTGCTGAAACAGAGGTTATAATTGCTAAGGATGTTAACAATATTAAGGAGAGGGCTGCTATGCATTGGAACGATGGTACGTACCGAGATCATAAGACCTGACACAGGTGCATTTCTAATTTGTGAAAGAGGTGTCAGGGGGTTTATTGCTTCTAGAAAGAAATTGATTCAACATAAAAGCTGATAGTAATGTAATTGAAGTTACGAGATTTCATTCCGGGCAGTGGCAGCTGAATTTGTCAGTGCCATCCACTTAATATTTACTTTAAGTCAAAGGTACAAGAATGAGGAATTGTGGATTTTTCTTCCACCTTAGAGATTGATGTTGAGGTCAGTCAATGTGAAGCAAGGAAGTTCCTGTGAGAAGAATGTCCTGAGAGAACAAAGGGCCCTGAGGAGGCCATGTGTGGAAGTTAAAAAGTGAAGCCTTGGTTGGAGCAGAGAGCCTCACCTTGTAGACCAAGTAGATGCCAAAGCCAAGAGATTTTGACAATGAGAACTTTGTTCATGGAGTAAAGCCCTTTGATGCTACACACAGAGCTAGAAGATTTAATGTTTGCCTTGGTGAGTTTCTGTTTTACTTGTGGTCCAGTATTTCCTCAGCAGACACCCATTCCTCCCTTTTGAAATGGTAATGCATATTTGGTGTCATTGTATGTTGGCAGTGTATAATTTGCTTTTGAATTTTATTTTACAGAGCGTTACAGTGGGAAAAAAAAAACACCTCGAATCTCAAAAATAACTTTTGATTTTGGAAGAGTGTTGATAATTTGAAAAATTATGAGGACTTTTGAAGTCAGACACATGCATTATATTTACAAAATGATAGAAATCAGTTTATGTGGGCTAGGGAGTAGAATGAGATGGTTTAAAGAGACATTTCCCCTAATGACTCAGGTATTTGAACACTTGGTTCTCAGTTGATGACCCTGTGATGATGGTATTGCTTTGTTGGAAGAATTCCATGGGGTGGGCCATGAGGATTTATAGTTTTACAGCACTTCAAGGTTACTTTCTCTGTTTCTTGTTTTTGGGTGGAGATGGAAATTCTCAGCTTCCTATTCTAGCTTCCTGCTGCCATGCTTTCTCTTTATAGACTCTGTCTTAATTCAGGTTTTATTGCTGGGAAGGTACACCATGACCACACCAACTCTTATAAAAGAAAACATTTAATTGGGGCTGGTTTACAATCTGAAAGGTTTAGTTCTTTTTCATTGTGGTGGGAAGCATTACAGTGTGCAGGCAGAAATGGTGCTGGAGCTGAAAAATCAACATCTTTTTTCAGACAACAGAAGGAGTCTGTCCCACTAAGTGTGTCTTGGAGACATGTAAGACCTTAAAGCCCCACTCCACAGAGATACATTTCTTTCAACAAGGCCCCACCTACTCCAATAAGGCAACACCCACTAATATTGGCAATTCGTATGGGAAATCAAACTACCACATTCCAGTCCCTGGCCCATATGGGCTTGTAACTATATTATAACACAAAATTCATTTAGTTCAACTTCAAAATGTCCATAGTATAGAAAACCCCCAATCATTTAAAATTCAAAATATCTAAGTTTCATTTGAAGTCATATAATTACTTAATTCCCAGCAAAATCAAAATCAAAAGTCGTTCATATACTTCCAAAAATATAATGGCACAAGATATATATTCTTGTTCTAAAACACAGGGAAGGGAGAATAGTGAGGAAATATTTGACCAAGGCAAGACCAAAAACCAGCTGGGCACACTCTAAACTCTCCAGCTATACATTAGACATCACAATGTTTTTCAATCTCTGATTCCTCTCATATTAACTAGAAAACATTCCTTCCTCTTGGGCTAGTGCAAGTCCCTGTTAGCAGCTCTCCTTAGCTACTATCCCTCTGTACCGGCATCTCAAACATCTTGGAGTCTCCAAGGCAAGCTTCACCTTCAGAGTTTTAAGCAATGGCCTCTGTAGGTCTTCATGCAAGTACACGCCTGGCCTCAGCAGCTGTCCTTAGTTGCAGAGATTCCATGACCCCTTCCTTACCTTACGCCTGTCCTTGACTATAAAGCAAGAACTATGTGGCTGAAACTGCCATGTTCTATTGCTATTGGGGCAGGAACATGGCACTTTGTTCAGTTACATCAAATGATCACAGACTTCCCTTGGATATCTAAACCACAAAGGCTTCAGTTGCCCTTATCAATTATTTTATCATAGCTACATGGATAATGACACTCAGTTTCTTATACCCCTCAGAATAGTTGCTATTGTACCTTGGAATGTATTTGTGATGTCCTATTTCACACATAGGTTCCATATGGAACTATGCTCGGAATAGTCCCATTCAAAATAGTTTTTATTCTTCAGTGCTCTTATTTTTACAGTTATCCTCATAAGCAATTTTTGAGGATGATATAAGATACCTCATTACACATTTCAGCAAAAGGTAAGATTCTTAAGTATTCCTCCCATGTACCTGTTGTCCTTCAGTGCATATATGAGACATGTTACAAAACCAGAATCATACCACTTTGCTATCTTCAAGGTCATTGGTTTTGAGATATTTTCAATACTTTCTCCAACACATTTTCTAGGAAAATACATAGCCAAATGTTTGTTATGATTCCTTTTAAGCTTACATAGGACAGATTGGTAACTGAAAAGTCTATCTGTACTGATTTGCTTGCCTCCTAGTGAAGAAGGCCTTGGTCCCTATTAGCTGAAACTTTCTCAAAGGTGAACTGCACCTCTGGAATTATGAATGAAATTTACTTGAGGTAGATTAAGATTTTGACTCAGTGAACCTAGTTGCTAGGCTATAAATCCATGGAGACTGAGAACATACATGCTTCCAGGGTGAAGCCCTGACTTCAGTCTCCAGCACTAAAATTTCAGTAGGTATGTGATAGCCTTTTGAAAAACGGTTTCTATGCTCACACATAGTTGCATTACAAACCTGATATATGCCAGTCTTTTTATTTAAGAGGGCTAAGGTAATAGCCCAGTTGTGATGTACCTGTCACACAACACAAGACTATGACTTTTGTCAGGTTCGTATAAAATAAAATTGTCTGTGTGAGTATATATGTATACACATAAAAATACACGTATACATGAAGAGAGAAAGAGAAACAGAAAGAGAGAGAGAGAGAGAGAGAGAGAGAGAGAGAGAGAGAGAGAGAGAGAGAGAGAGAGAGATTCCTAGTGAGAATAGAGGTAGATAAATTCTTGAAGCTTGCTGTCTACCACACATACAGACAAATCCAAAAACATGTATGCAGACACATATAACACTCACACACAATGGTTGTCTTTTTGACATTTATTGACAAAAGGATAATTTTTTTGTCTATATCCTAGCATTCCTAATATGCTTTTACATTGATTTTGGCTTTATATATGTATAGACATTGGAAAGGGAAGCTCTTCAATAGTTGCAATTTAAAGGCTCACTTTCAACACTAAAATAGAAAATGTTACTACTTCTTTACAGGATCCCACAGTAAAATGTTTACTTTACATTCCTATGCACTCATAGCGTGCTTATTGGGTATTGAAGTTCTGAGTCTCTCCATAGTGATAGTTAAAGACATATAAAATGCTAGCTAAATAATGCCTGTTACTTGTAAAGCACCAGTGCCATTTAAAACTAATAAAAGGAAAAACAAAATTTAAGAAGTAAAAGCATTTGTGTATGAATAGACACACTTAAGGCAATCTCTACAGTATTTTGTTTTAAAAAAGTGTTTAATCAGTTCTTGATATCCCGATATCCCAAAATATTTCAATAATATTGTTTTCTAAATGGTACAATAAAAGCTATGAGTGTCTCACATACACAACCAACAGAAAACTCTATACTTTATTCTGATTAATTGAATGGGCACTTTGTAGAACTCTGAAATATTTACAAAGGAGGGGTAACATTAGTACCATTTTAAAATGTGTACTTCACTCTTCAGAGAGTTATCTCAACCCAATTTAGTGAATCACAAAAACTAAAAATTGTAAGAAAGTATTTTAAGTTTGTTCTTTTTGAATATGTAAAAAGCATTGAAATAGGATTTGTTGGTGTCTAAACAATGACTAAGTATTTCCTCTACTAATATGTGTAAAATTTTATGACAAGAGCTACTGAAAAGAAATCAAGCATGAGGTTCAGTAAAGAAATCCTGTATCATCATTTAATTTATGTTGATTATTATAACCATTTTCTATTTAATATTTAATTTGCCTACGCATCTCTAGCTGCACACATGTGCAAAGATCTGGAATCCAGAAGACAACCTCTGGTGCTGTCTTTGAATAGGCCATCTACTGCCTTTAAGACAGGATCTCTCACTGGTCTAAAGTTACTAATTATGTCTGGTTGCCCAGCCAGTGAGCCCCAGGCATCCTATTCCTTTGTCATTCCCAGTGCTGGGTTTACAAGCACATGCTCTTATGTCTAGTGTTATTACATGAGTTCTAAATAGTGAATTCAGGTCCAAACTTTTATGTAACAAGCAAGCATTTTATCAGCTGAGCTATATCCTCAAGTTTCTTGTTATTTAACATTTACAGTGGAAAATTATAATAACTTACATAAAATTATAACAATACATTTGTAGTATTTGTATCATATTACATATAGCTTATATTTTGTGTATTATATTTTGATTGTATATCTTAATGACTTACACTTGGATATCTCATCAATATGCCTTTGTACTTAAAATGTTTTTATTATGGTTTGAGCTCTGCTCTCCAAATATATTTTCAGAAATAGACAATCTCAAAGATTTTTTTTTTTTATAATGAAAACTTTTCGGGGACTGTTTAAGGATATGGGGAACAAAAAGTTTTTTTTAACAACTTTATTTTACAAAACAAAGATAAATGTACAGATTTTAAACATTTTTGCATAAAATTATACAATACATTTTTGTCAGTACTTTTTTCAAATTTTAAAATAATTTTTACATAAAACTGTATGAATATATTTTTTAGTCAGTACTTGATTTTTTTAAAGGTTTGATAGTATGCATTGAAAACTTAATAGTTACAATGAGCATAAAGTACATGTAAAACAAAATTTAACATGGAAATAGTCAAAGTTTTCTTGTTGTATAAAGATTTTTTGTTTTGTTTTGTTTTGTTTTTTTTTTATTTCTTGGACTTCATACAGTCTGTGAGTTATTTCTGGGGCAGTGCGAGCCTCTGGGGTTAGCATCCCATTATCAGTGACTGCATAGTATGTCTGTTCTTTTGTGACTGGGTTATCTCACTCAGAATGATATTCTTTAGATGCAGCCATTTTCTTAAGAATTTGGCCAAGTCATTGTTTCTGGTGGCTGAGTAGTATTCCATTGTGTAAATGTACCACAATTTTTGTATCCATTCATCTTCTGAAGGACATCTGGGTTCTTTCCAGCTTCTGGCTATTATAAATAGAGCTGCTATGAACATTGTGGTGCATATATCTTTGTTGTGTACTAAGGTGTCTCTGCGGTATATGCCCAGAAGTGGAATAGCTGGGTCTTCAGGTAGTATTATGTCCAATTTTTTGAGGTATCTTATGTACCTTTTAAATAATTTAATTAACTAATAATATTATGTTGCATCAGAGCTAAGCTAAGAATCTCCAGGAAAAAAAAAACACTAGATAAGAATCAAATCATACTTGTATTCTTGTTTGGATGAATTTAGCAGTAAAGACCTACTCTAAATCTGTGATGTACTTTCTGGTATCAGCCCACCTAAAAACAAAATAAAGAAGAGAAGTCTGATTCTTTGCCTGTTTTCTTCTTATTCTACTAGCAAGTCTATCTAGTCTTCTATGGAGACATTCCTTCACAGATATTGCAACTTTTTTCTTTGGGATATCAACATAAACTAAAGACTATTTGAGTTATCCAGCCTCATGGTCTGAAGGACTGCCAGATTCTCGACCTTTCTATAGAGTAACAGAAATTATCAGACTAGCCAATCTATAGCCTATAAACCAACTAAAAATGTCATATATATCATTATATTATAAGGTACTATCAAATGTATATATACATATATTATAATAAATAATATAATGTAAAACCATAATATAGCCTATCACAATGATAATCCTCTTCCTTTTAACATCTTTCTTTATTAGTCATCTATTTCCAGAATTGCATAACTGACAGATTAGATATATATGTATATATAGTACATATTAATAACTAATATCTGTATTTAAATTTTCCTTCCTTATTAAAGAGAGCTCTTGAGGCCATGGTTGTGTCAAGGGATTTCTCTGATAGGACAATATGAGAAACTTGAAAGAAAAGCCTGGATTGTACTGAAGACCCGAAGATGTTGAAGATGCCAGATCCATGAGGTATACATTAAGGGTATGTGCAGAAAGGGAGTAAAACATCCCTAAGGGAGAGAAATGTGTCAAAGGCAGCAAACCTGGAAGGATGTAATGATTTAAAGCCATTGGCATGAAGTGTGGTGCTACAGGATTTGAAGCTTGACTTACTGTGTTTTGAGCTTACTTTGGCTCTTCATTTTCTCCTTATGTCCCCATTCCTCACTTTTAGAATGATAATATATATTCTTTGTCACTGAATCCTGAAAGTTTGTAATTTATATTTTACTTTTGATTTCACAATCTGTTATAACTAAGAGGATGGGTTGAATTTAAAAGGAGACTTTGGATTTTCAAAGGGAATTGTGATTATAAAAGACTATTAGGAGTCTTGAAGTTGCATTTGAATTATAATATGGCTATGTGCCTATAGGGAATAGAGAGCAGAATGTGGTGGTATGAATGAGAATGGTCCCTATAGGATTGTATGTTTGAATACTTGGAGCCTAGATGATGGAATTATTTGGGAAGGATTAGGCAACATGACTTGGTTCAAGGAGTTATGTCACCTGAGGAGGTCTTTGAAGCTTCAACACTCATTTCCTTGCCAGTGTTTCTCTATGACTTTTACTTCACGATCAAGATGTAAGCTCACAGCTGGTTTTGCCAACCAAGCCCTTCTCTGGCTTTATTGATTCTAAGCCTCTGACACTGTAAGCTAAAATTAGTTGCTTTCTTCTATAAGATGCCTTGGTCATGATGTTTTAATAGAGCAATAGAAAAGTAAACACACACACACACACACACACACACACACACACACACACGAACACACAGAGGAGGAAAGGGGGAGAGGATAGAAAAGGGACTGCTATGACAGGAGTCATCAGAACCAGTAAATGCAGTGGCTATCTTGGCCTAGACTGTCCCCTGAGAAGTAGTTCAGCTGTATCTCAGGGCCATGTTCTGAGTAGAGAAAAAATGGGAAGAGCTGACTTCTGGATCCATTAGCTTTTGTTGGCTTCAGCATCTTGTATTTCATTTCCTTAGAAGAAAATGGAAGCCCTACAAGAAAGGTGAGAAAGCCCTCAAGAGATGCAACCTTGTCATAGCATATCTGCATGAAACTGTAGCCCACTCAGCAGTGAAACAACTAAGATTCTTGACAGCAGTAAGGGTGCTGAGGAACTCACTGAACATAATCATTATTTTAATGGTTGCTTGTTTTCCCGAAAATCTTTAGCCCCATAATGTTAAATGAGATCATTTTACCATAACTCAAAGTGATAACATACACCAAAATTCAAGTTTTTTCTACTACTCCTTGTATTTAGGAGTTAGGAATCACAATGAAGTAGACTTTTATATCAGAAGTAGAAGTGATAGATGAAAACTTAAATGCTATGACTTCTCTTCCTGTTCCATTATTCTATCAATTCTCAACCACCTGTGCTATGGTAGGAAAAATCTTAGGTTTCTGATCTTTTCCTAGTGTGCTTGAGAGAAATTACCTAAGAGACTTAAACTAAGACTTAAGAATTGTTGATGACTTTTAAATTGCTTTCCTGTTAAATAAGAAAGTCAAAGAGAAGGTTCTAAATATCACCATGTCAGCCTCCCTTTCAAAACCTTTTTTTTTTTTTTTCTTTTGAGAGTGCTGCCTTACCCCTTTGGTATCTCTCTAGAGTATTTTGTAAGTTACTGTTGTAAGGCAAAGGAGTCTCCCTTCATTACCTGATTCATTCTTCTTGCTTAGATTTTGTAGTTATGGACAAGCTAGGGAAAGGGACACTCAGTATCTCATTTCAGGATTTCAAGGCTTTGAGTTTTAGTGATTAAGAGACTGATCTTCGAACATAGCAGGATGGAAGAGATAAGATGTGTTCACTAGATGGACACAAAATTACTGCTAGTCATCCCCCCCCCCTTACTATAGTAAAATAAAAAATGCAATCTAATTAAAAGCAACAAACATTTACTTAGTTATTAATAGTCTTTCTTAGTAACAGACTTGTATGCTACAGTAATAATCTGCAGACAGCATCTACTCATTGGTACCATGGTGGAACAATGGTTGTGGGAGATAAGTAACTATTATGGGGTAAAAAGCTAGAGACTACTCAGCACAGTGATCAAGGTTCAAATGGAGGGTCTGTTTTAAGCAGACCAGGGACTATCTGAACAGAAAAGAATCATTTCTCACAGAGCAGTCCCAAATGCATATTTACAATGGATTTTTCGTACTTAAAATTATTTTATTTATTTACCTTTGAAATGTAAATACAGAGAATATCCAATAAATTTTTGAAATTCTCAAAAATTAAAATTTAAATAACAAATTTATTTTTTGAAAAAATAAACTAATAATTTATGAAACTAGTAACTACTTGGGGTACCAGTTTTCTTCTATCACATACACAAGGTTATCAAATTATGAAAGATACCCCTCACAGAGGTTATCAGCCATATTTACACTGGTAACAAGGGCCACTTATAACCCTATTCTGAGTCACAATTCATTGTGTCACCCTAAGTAGAAGTCCCTCACTACCTATGCACAACAGCTACTTATTAACACCCAGTCTGAGAAGTAGGCTCCCTTTTGGATGCAGGGACAATAGCATTTTTTAACCTGAAAACTGGAAGGGAGAGACTTTAAATTTCATTGGTAATTTCTTGAAACAGCAGTCTTCCTGTGGTGAAGTCCAGGAAAGGGTAAGCATCTGTTGTTAATATATTATTTTAATGTTCCAACCAGGTGCCTGAAATCCAGGAGCAGGGAATAGTGAACAAGTGTCATTTCAGAGAGAAATAAACTCCTGAGTCTTTTTCCAAAATTCAGTCACCAGCTTCATAATTTCTTACTTTGTTTGGGGATTATATTTCCTTTGCTACTATTTTCAGGTATAGAAAAAAAATTCTGAAAGGTCTGATATAATTCAGCTTTATTTTTATATTATTTCAGTTGATATAATGAGTTCAACAGACCCATTGCAATGACTAAACATGCTGTTTGCCATTCATTGCCCTAGATTTGTGGGCAAAGGGGTTCCTCCAGTCTGAGGGGTATCTGTCATCTACCTAAAGCTGCAGATAGTTGTGACTTCTTCTCCATAACGGGAACCCAGAGCTTATACAAAGATGCTTAAACATTACTCTAGGAATGCATTTCTGTATTTCTCAAATCCCAGCCTAGTTTTCTGTTGTTTTCAAGCTCTGTGCTCCGTGTTTCTACTACAATGCCCTTCCCTGTGAAGTTTATTGAAAGGAAACATAATCTTTGCTACTTTACTTTGCTCACTGACTTGAGCTGTTCTACCTATATTTTACATGCACACATGATCTTAGATCTTACAGACATCACCATATCCAATCTGGGCCAAATCACATCTCTGTTCATCATCTGTAGAAAACTTCAACTTTGTCCTCAAAATTTTTTGTATTAATTACATGAAAATATTTTCAGGATGTAAACAGAGGAATCAATCAGTTCTTCAAGATTTCTTTTGTTGAGATTCATGTGTCTACATGTACAGGACAGGTGAAATCAGAGTCTCACATTTTGTTTCCTGATTTAGGATGCTTTCTGTTCTCCAATGGGACAATCACTGCTGATCTAAGTAGGAATTGCCATTTACCCTGGCTCCAGGCTAGATGCTTTCTTCAGCCAACTCCTCAGTGATGCATAGATGTTGACTTTAGGAATGCCCATTCTCAAGCTTGTCCCAGGCCTGTGGACACTTTATTCTTCATTGCCAACTCTTCTGTGAAATACCCCAGGTGTTGGGATTCTGTAAACCCCACCCCTCAGTTACCTAGAAACAGCCAGATATACCCTACCCCTCTGTTACCTGGCAATAGTCAGGCATTCCCCAGGGACCTGACACTATAAAATGACTGCTTGCCCCTCC
This sequence comes from Micromys minutus, assembly GCF_963924665.1. NCBI lineage: Eukaryota > Metazoa > Chordata > Mammalia > Rodentia > Muridae > Micromys > Micromys minutus. The sequence continues at coordinate 8,848,218 of NC_137963.1, forward strand.
CTCTCTCTCTTGTGCTTTCTTGCTCTTGTTCTCTCTCTCTTGCTCTCCTGTCCTCCCTCCCAATTTTCCCTTCCCTTCACCCCCCCCCCACGTGCTCATGGCTGGCCTCTACTACTCTACTCCTCTATTTCTCTCCTCTCTCTCTCTCTCTCTCTCTCTCTCTCTCTCTCTCTCTGCCTCTACTACCCTCTTAACTTGCCCATGACTTGAATAAACTCTATTCTGTACTATACCGTTCTGTGGCTGATTTCTCAGGGGTAAGGGAATCCCAACATGGGTCCCCCAGAAGCATCCTCCTCGTCTCCAGGCCTCCTTGCACCTCCATGGACCATATCCCCCCCCCCCCCACTCTTATCATTCTTTTCTTAACATTGGTGCAGAAACCTGGGACATCATCTTTTAACATCACCAGAAATGACTAGGTGCCCCGAAGTCTGGGAACCCCAACTTCGGCTTCACCCATCTTCGAGTGCATTTTTTCATGCCCAGAGAAGTATCTTTGTACTTCTCTGAAACCCAGATCCGGAGGATGGCAGTGAATAAGTGCAGTCAAGCTCCCTGTGTTTTGGCTCCCCGCAACAAACGTGCACAGTATCTGGGTGAAACACGGACCCACAAGACATGACCAGACACTCAACACAAAGAGAAGCATTGCCCATAGAATGATTGACACTCTACCAAGGAAGTCTCTAACAAGTCGAGTGACTAACATGTGATAGCTGTTGGGTTTGAGATTTGGTACCTCTGCAGCAAACCTGCATTGATGGAGGACTGTTCAAACTCAGAAAGTCCAGGGGCAATGTGAGAAATATAATGAGAAATTACGTGGAAAAAAAGTAGAAAATTCAAACTCGCAGGCAGACCCATATAACAAGATTTACTCTGAGGCATAATACCAGGATACCACATAGGGAACATGACACTAAGTAAGAAAACTAGATGAAGGACATTTTTAAAACAAATTTCCTTATCCCACAAAACCCTGCCATTTAGTCCATACACATTTAGTTGATTGGTTCATAACAGAATGTGTTTACACTGAAGTCATTAATGCCTGGGTGGACATATTGTCAATAAAGACAAAAGAAAATTAAGTCCTAATCCTGAAGGAGAGTATTAGCCATGGTGCCCTTCAGGAGCCCATTTTGAACAGGGCTGCCTGTTGTTCCAGTCAGTTAGTTATGCAGATATTGACTTAGTGTCAAGCAGAGTCAGAAACACTTTACATACATTATGTTTCTTTTGCGCTGAGAGTTATACAGGTTTGTACATTTTAACAACTTCTGTAATTGAGGAATCCTGCATGAGCAATGGCATCTGATAATTTAAGTCGCAGTGTCTTTCTTGTGTTAGTGTAGAAAAGAATGCTGTGCCTTTTAAATGATAATGTCTTTGCATTGATAAGATGCTTCAGGATGCACAGCATGCCTATGCAAAAGCCTGCATTTGGGAAGAAGTGGAGACACTGCTGTGTGGGCATGAACAGAGGGAGAGTGAGAAATGGGGGACACACATGCACTCATGCAGGAACATGCAAACACACACACACACACACACACACACACACACACACACAAGCTTTAGAGACAGCATTTATACATTTATACACAGGGAATGTAGATTCTAATATTTGATGCTTGAACTTTGCAATTTCTCTCCAGTAACACTGAGATGGGGAAAGGCAGCAATAGCATTGCAAATTACAAGTGAGCCTCCTTATTGCAGGCAAGCCCATTTACTTCTTCCTGAAAGCAACTGCAAGCACCCTGTTCCTGCTCCTTTTTATTCACTGCTTGGAAACAACCCAGGGGCTCTTTTGTGTGGCGGGGGCACTCTGCCATTGAGCTGAACCCACTGATCTTTTGCTTCTGCTCTTTGTTTTCTAGGCTGACCTTGAACTTACACTGTATCCCACGTAGGTCATGAACCTTCAATCATCGTGCCTTAGCTTTCTCTATAGTTGAGATCACAGGCCTTTCTTATCATACTCAGTGGTGTTTGTGTTGATTTTTAAGACAAAACATAGCTAATTGTTATACATAGAGAAAGCAGTGTTTTGGTATATGATGATGGCAATGACCACAAAAGAAACTTCTAAGCAATAACTCAGAGTGTTATACTTTCTATAAGTTATATAGAAAGTTGTATACCTGGTTTCTATATCAGAATCTGTGGGCACCCAGCACAAAGCACCCACTGGACATATTGTCCAAGATAAACCTAGCAGTGATGAAAGCCATGGGTTTATCTCATCTGTAGATCTTTGTGCGGGAACCTTTCCATCATAAGTGTTGACCTATATTCCTACCTTTGCCTGGAGTAATTATGAGTACTCACCAAATAAGAAGCAAAACTGTCTCTAGACATTACCAAATGCTCTCTAAGAGACGAATATTCCCTGCAGCTGCAAACCTCTGATTGAAAGTCTCTTTCTTCTTTCACTGAACCGCTCTGCAGCACAGAGAAGACAGCCAGTGTGTGTGTCCTGAATTAATGATAGACAGGCAGGATATGAGTGCACTTGGCATTAATGACAGAAGAATAAGATAATATCTGAAAGGAAGAACAACACTGAGGTGGGGAAGTGAAAATTAAGGATAAGGGAAGCACTCTTCCATTACTGTTGGGATTACAAACCCCTACAGTCACTATAGAAATTGGTAGGCAGTTCCTCAGGAAGGGGGAATCTATATAACTCAGGTCTACCTATACCACTCTTGGAAATACAAAGGACATTTCAACCCACTATAGCGACACTTGCTTAACTATGTTTATTGATACTCTATTCAAAATAGCCAGAATTTGGTAATAACATAGATAGTCTTCAGTAGGTGAATGATTAACAAAAATGTGGTTTACTTACACAATGAAATATTACATCATCATTAAAAAATAAAATGGAGGCTGGTGGTAAATAAATCAACCTAGAAAAACTCATCCTAAGTGAGATGGCCCAGAGCAGAAAATCATCTATGTTACATCTATACTTATAAGCGTGTGTTAGCTTTTAAGTCTTTGACCCGAAGGGTATAATCCATGTAACAACAGAAGCTGCTATAGAGTAAGTACTAGGGGAGAAGCATGGACTACCTAGGGTAGGAAAGATGAATGCATATATATGGACAGGAACGGAGCTACAACAATAAGTTCAAAGCATCACAGGGTAGGGAGAGGTGAGCAAGAGAGGGATTATGGGGAAAGACTATAAAAGCTAAAGGTCATCTGAGGAGTTGTGTGTAAACCCAATAAGGAAAAGTTTCCTAAAACATATACATGTATAAAAGTAATCTAAATGAAATCACTAAATAATGGAATAGACAAAAGCCCAACTGGAGTCCTAGCTAGATATCTCTTGTCAGGAAATGAAGCTTCCAATCCCAGAAATTGGTTAAATCTAAGCAAGCTGTTGGCCAAAGGGGCCATATGTTTCTCTGAAAGTGAATCATGTTTACAAATTTTTAACAACTCCTGTAGTTGAAAATTGAAATGGCAACATCCCAGGTTATTGGTTGCTCCAACTGATGGCAAGGTCACATTACTAAAGAAAAACCTATATGATTCATTTAACACTGAGAAGTCAAACTGATGCCTACCTACAGCCTTCACCCCTCCATGATATTGGCCCTTCTACAGGAAGTAGCTCTGCACATTACAAAGAAGAAAAACAGATACAAACCCAGCTACAGACCCTTATATTTCTAATGATTACCTTCCCAAAAAATAGGCTAGTACAATAGTGGCACAAAGCTTGTGGAAATAACCATTCAAGACCTGATTGAATTTAATACCCACTCCATGAGGTAGAACTCATGTCCGACTGTGCTAGGTAGCCAATAATCTGTGACTAAAACATGCAGGGACTGAGAGGAATGTCAAATAATGGTGTTCTGCTAATATAATGACAGCAGTAACACTGCCTCTAATGAGATTCTTAAATACTTGTAGATCAGCAATCATCAGAGAAGAGTCTTCTTGCTATAGATTGGAACAAACACAGAGACTCAAAATCAAGCAATGTGCAGAAGCCCCAGTGTTAAATGAGAAGTCTTTAGTAACCACTGTCCTTGGGGGAGGGCCTATGAAATAGGAAGCAGAAAGGAGTGTAATGGCACATGGAAAAGAAGAAAACAAGGTCTTATAAGCACCCGAGAACTGTTGCACATATCACTTTACAGAGAACGTAGCAGCATACACAGTATCAACTTGGGTCTGTCAACATGGGGTCCCAGCTCTCAGAAGAGAACTGGATCCAAGCCTTTATCCCTAGCAAGATGTTATCTCCAATTAATAACAATTTGCAAATAAAAAATAGTTTTCTCTAATAGAGTATAACTGGGAATACAAACCACTCTTAAGGGAAGGAGGCATGGCCAGAAATAGATTGCTGTCACTGTTATTGAGGCAGTGTGACCTGAGAGAATGGAGTTGACAAATGAGGTAGACTAGAGTTTCATGCAATCACCAACTTTATTCAGAGCTTAAGACAATTTATACTCTGGGGATTAAAAAGGGTCATCAACATAAAATTGTCATGAATCCAAACTGTCTACATTCACAAGTATAAGCCACATATAAAACATATGTTTTTCCCAAGAGGCACATAAATGATAGCTTATACATGTAATTGAGTGCAACATCAAGTAATAATGATTAATCTGAAATAAGTACACTCCAGTCAACTACACATGGGAGGTACATAAAAAACACATTCCAAGAACAACTCCATGTTTTAAAGAAACTGAGATCACAAGCCTGCCATCTTGTTCTCACAAGCCTGCCATCTTGTTCTCACAAGCATTCAGAATTTTATTTACAGGACTCCATTCTTGGATGGAATCCCAACAAATGTCCAACACAAAAATGTAATGAAAGGAACATCTCTCTGCTAACAGCATAAGCAACCACATTTTAAATGTCTCTACCCATCTATAAATGTTTATTCAACACTGAACTAGGAATTCTAAAAATTATCTTTCTCTTTAGATATATCCATAGAAATAAAAATAAATCTAGGAATAGTTTAAACTCTGTGAATTAATATATTTTATTATAATTTTTATATTCCTATTATCAAAAGGTCAAAGAGATGAAGTATGAAATAAAGATTTAGTCTATTTTCACAAGTGTTTTGATATCCATGTCTCAAGATGCTTCATCCTTAGTTACCATAAAGCTGAGGACATGAGGTCTTATTGTAGAGACTACCTATTCTGTCTATCTTTCTCTGTGTTCTGATACTCAAAACTACTATAAAAAATAAGGCACATTTTATCATTGCTGATATTTGTTATTTTTGTATATTAAAGATCAACAAATAGCAATATAAAAGATTAAGTAACCAAACCTGAAACTATTACATGTTTACTGAGTGAAAAAAAAAAATAAGATTTTTATCCAAGCGGTGAGCTCCAGGACAGTTGGATGACAGTGCCATCTAGGACATCCTGGGCTACAGAATGGGAACCACAGCCATCTAGTTATCTGTGCTGCTACGTGATCTTGTGTCTGTCTGGAGCTTATCTCTCCTGTGGGTATGTGGGCCCATGGGCTCAGGAGGCTGATTGCTCCTTGGTGTTTAGCTCTCTGTGGGTAGGCTCTGAGTTCTGATGTCAGTGGGTTAGCACTGGCTTTGGGCATAAACCACTTGTTCCCAGCCTTCACAACACTATCTTCTCTCTGGGAGTTCCAGGCAGTCTCTCCTTGATAGTCAGTGGAGAGATAGTGCAGAGTCACAGGTGGGCTCAGGAGGGAGAACATTCCTGCAGTTGCTCTGGGTGCTCAGCAATCTGACGGCACCCTGCAAGTCCTCTACTCTTCTATTCAGAATAGACAGAAACTGAAAACAGCCTAGATAACCATCAACTGATGAATGGATAAAAAAGAAATCATACATTTACACCATAGAATAGTATACAGCTGTTAAGAAAAATGAAATTTGTGGAAATAAATGGAGTCAGAAAAAAATCATCCTGAGTTTTGTAACTCAGACTCAAAGATACGTGTTTTCTCTTATATATGGATGATAGATTTTTAAGGTTGTAATATGAGTGTAATAATTTCAATAACCAAATATGCCAGTTACAACGTAAGTACTATGAGGGAAGGAGATGCTCATCAAAGAAGGGGAAATGGAATAACTAATATGAAAAAATAAAGGGAATCTAGAACTATTATATTGGAGGATAAGAGAGAAATGTAAATGTAGGAATATGAAAATATAGGGAAGTCCAAGTGTCACTGTAGGGTTTTTGAAAAACCATATGACATCTGGTGACACCAAGTAAAACTTCAATGCCAGGAATGGGTTATATCTTTTTGATTGATTTATTGGCCAGAAACATTATGTGGAACCTTCCAAATATAACAGGCTATTGCCAAGGCAATGCTCATCTTTGCAAGTTTATGCTAAGGCTCCATTGATGAAGAAAATACTGATATGTCCTGGAGCACAAAGAAGTAAAACCTGTGCCTAACTAGAAGTTTCACCACCACTAACACTTCACAGTGCTGGAAGACACTCTGTATACTACCAGATGAGAAAGACAACCATCATCATCACAAGGAATGATGGCTACCCTTGGCTGTCAAGTAGACCACGTTTGAAATTAAGAAAACCCTAAGATGACATGTAGACATATGAGAGGTTTTGGTTGATAAGGTCAGTCATTTGATTTCAACATATGACTCTATGTTTTAGATTACTTAATGTAGAAGAGGCTACCAAGAACTCTAAGACATTACCTTCTGTTGGCAGCCTATATAAAAGACATAGAACATGGAACCTCTAGCTCTTTTCCTTCTTGCCCTCTCTTTCACTACCAAGGTCATTCCTTCACTGTCATTCGAGTTTACTTCTTTATTGTAGCATAAAAGATCATTGAAAATATCCATCCTTATAGAATTAAAAACTCTTGGAAATTTTTCCTTTCAATTGTGAGACAGGCATTGTTGGAATAGATAATCAAAACCTGTAATCCACTCTTAAAAAATTCCCTGCCCTGTGTTTGGATGTGTGTGTGTGTGTGTGTGTGTGTGTGTATGTATGTATGTATGCATGTATGTATGTATATATGTATATGTGTGTGTGTGTGTGTGTGTGTGTGTGTGTGTATTCATTCAGTCAGTTCTCTTCTAAAGAATCCTGACTAATAGAGAATTTGAAACCAAAAGTAGTTTTAAAGAAACCAAATCATAAGAATGACCTTTTAAAACATGTCTGGTATAGGTTTTCCAATTTGCTGATACCTAAAGTTATTCAAGCCTCTCTGAGAAGATGGGAGAGCACTAAACCCCACAGTGTGACCCATTTAAGAAGCATTTTAAAACAAATATGTTCAATTATCCTGACTTACCTGTTGTGAGAACCAAGTAAATTAGTGACTGTTTGTATAAAACATTTGAGAATCTGTGAAAAAAGAAGGGAAACAGTGGTGCTGGTTGATTGTTACTCACCATGCAAGAAAAATGGAATAGGAAAAGCTTTTGATGTCTCTTACCACTGAGCCATCTCTTCAGTCCCAATGTTGATTCTTTCTTGAATAAAATTTGTAGAGTAAGCTATTTCTTAAATTAATCATCAAGAAAGGGGCAAATATCTATCTTAAATAAAATACCTGGACAGAGCCTTTTGACTATGGAAAGTTAGCATATTTTTATTATGTAGGTGTTAATGCATACTGGAAGTATGATTTCACAATTTTTGACATTTAAATATGGTTTTTTAATTAAACAACTTTATTTTAAAAACAGATAAATGTACAGATTTTAAAAGCACTTTTGCATAAAAATTTGAATATATTTTGTCAGTACTTGATTGGTTTTAAAGGTTCGATAATATCCATTGAAATCTTACTAGTTACAATGAGCATTAAGTACATATAAAACAAAATGTAATGAAAATAGTCAAAGTTTTTGTGATGTGTAAAGATTAAACATAATGAGTTTTAAACACCAAGGACTGCACAAGGCTGCATTGTTGGCTTTTGAATTATTAATGATTTAACTTCTAGTTGTACTACACTCTGAGAGGGTACTATGCACAATTCTTTTTTTCTAAGAATGGCTGAATGGAATCTCTCTGCCCCAATACAAGTCAAAAAATATAAGAATAGTCAGTTCATCCTTCCCTGAAACCAGTTCCTGCCCTGCATCATGAAGATATGTCTGTTAATGTTCTTTACTTCTCCAAACTAGAGGACTCTCAATTTTGAAAAACAATATAGATCAACACTAAAATTACATAGTGTGGGAAGCCCTGGCATTATATTCCTGCTTTGCATTTTCCTTTAGGCTGCTCCTAAAACTCATGGAGACAACAGTACTTTCTTTCTTTCTTTTTCTTTCTTTCTTTCTTTCTTTCTTTTTTTTCTTTCTTTTTTTTTTTTTTTTTTTTTTTTTTTTTTTTGCTGTAGGAACTCACAGGCACTCAATGCGCCATACAAGGGCTTCTGGAAAGCTTTCCCTTTCCCTTCACATTGCATGGTTTCGGATGTGTGTAAACTCTTATTACCCACCACCCACAGTTTCTCTGTTCTTTCTTTCTGATAACTCCTGTACTTCAACAGGTCCCGGAAAAGAAAAAATGTTCAAATGAGCTTGTCAAATGAGCAAAAAAGGAAAAATTCTTCTCACCAGCATCATTCACTATGATGGTCATGTTGCATTTTCAGGCTAATATAACCATCCCTACCATAAGCATGTTCCTGCTTTGTTTCACACTCTGAAGCCTGTAGATTGTCCTGAAGCTGTTCATATTTTAATATTGATTCCACTTCCCCAAGAAGGGCTGCCTAGTTATATACTCATGAGGTGACTTCATCTGAACCTTCCCATTTTAATTAGTAAAATAAAGAAAAGCCAGTGACTGGGCTGGGTAATAGAGGTGGAGAGGGGGCAGAGAGGAGAGGATGGGGAAGGACGAGGAGAAAAACTTGAAGATGGAGATCTGGAAGGGCTTAATTGGTGTTAAGTAGCTATCAACATTAAAGATCTTACAGGTCTAATATCTCATGTAGAAGGGCAGTTTTTTATCTTTGTCTATTGGATGTAATCTTGTTATGTAGAGGGTTTATGGATTGAGAATTGAATATATCAACTTATATGAAAAGCTACTGAGCTTTAGAGTTGTGTTTGTGTTGGGATTTATTTGGGGTAAAGAAACTCTCTGGGACAGAGGCAGAAACAGGCAGAGGTAAAATGCCAAGGGGAAAGAGTCACGTAGACAAAGTGAGATCGTGGGGGCTGCATGGACTGAGCGACAGAGGCCATGAGGGACTGTGTATTAGAAGTGGGCCCATGGAGTAAGACCTTGGGACTGGTAAAGAGATAAGCAAATTATGTTTTAATATTTACTGCAAGAAAAGTCGACTCCATATATTAGGAATATGTTTTTATGGGGGGTTATCAGGCCATTGTGTATTCTACATGCTACATGATTCTTAAGCTTAAGTCACTTCAGTTCTAAAGTTGCTCCAAAGATCAAAGAAAACTAGCTCGATTAAGAAATACTATGCTCGTTGATACCACAAATTAACAATCACATAGTAAATATAAAATATTAATGTTTTGTTTGGCTTGAGCAAATGGAACGATCAGTATGTTCAGCATGAGTTTTATCATCTTTTCAGCAGTTTTGGTCTGGACCACGATATTAAAAGGCAAGAGAAAACATCACACTGACAAGGCATCATCCTATTAAACTCAGGGTCAAACCCGATTTGTGCAATTTTGTAGAAAATACCATGTAGGACATGATATGTTAACTGTTTGTATCCCATTGTTTTTTTTTAGTTTATAATTATAGTCTGTTACTTCTATCACCATATTTATAGTACGATAGCATCTGCATGCAATAGGTATTCATTAAATCAGAATAATACATTTGCATGTACTATACCAAGGCTTATAAACAAACAGAGATATTATATTCATATTTTCTCCTAAGGCCTAGAAGAGTTCAGGGAACAGAGTCAAATTTTTTAAAATAATGTTTGATCTTGGGGAATTTTAGTGGCTCCCCTCGGTTCTCTGAGTGGAAGAACTACCAAGCCAATGTGGAGAGCAGAGCAGTCATCAAACATATGGAGCTTTCACGCCAGTCTTCTAGTGGATGTCCAATTTTCTACCAATGGCCTATCCATTTGTAATCCAGCTCCTTAAATACGTTAATGGTTTTCTAGACGTTATTTTATTTATTTTATCTTCTTTTTAACTAAGCTCTGTAGTCTTTTAAAAACTTCAATACAATGTTGGGGACAATGACTAAGAGACATCGCTATGTGCCTTTTATAAGCAGCCTCCTTCAGAGTGAAGAATGCATCTGGACTGGCGTTTACTTTAATGACTTGGTACTTCCTTTGTCTGGCAGTAAGGCACAATTGCTGAATTGAATGTGCTCAATATACTGGCTACGATGGCAGAATGTTTGAGAGCCTTTTATTATATAATTGGAGTTCAATTCAGATGTAAATAATGTTTTTTGATAATAATTTTGATGTTTTCTATCTCTAGATAAATCTGTTCTATTAGTTTCAAGTTTCTCAAGAAGAATAAGTATTAGCTGAGAAACAAAGATATCAACGGTTTTACATACCTCAGGGTATACTATCTACAGGTTAGGAGAGAAATTGATGAATAGGAATCACCAACCTTTTTCTTTTTCTCTCACACCAGCTTGTAACCTGCTATTATTCTTTAAAACTGTCACCTTCATTGCTGAGTCTATCCCCTGTGCTCACTCTTTAAGGCAGGCACTGGAAGCATTATGTTTGCTGTGGAATGACAGAATCCTGGCATTAAGGGGATTAAAATCTGAATTATATGGAAAGTCTCACAGCCACTTGAGATAACCCATATATAAATTATCAACATAATCAGAAGATAACTATTTATAATCAGGTTCATATTTAACACAGAGAAATTCCAAAGAAATTTTGAAATTATGGTCTAGCAAATTGAATGGAAAGTGAGTGGTAGTTTGAATGAGAATGTGCCCTATAGACTCATGCATTTGGACTTTCGTCCCTAGTTGTTGGCATTCTTTGGAAAAGGTTAAGTGTAGTAGAAAGTTGCTAAAGTCCACTCTATGCTCCCAGCAGGTGTACACATAACTCTGTACCTGCCCAAGAGCTCTGGATTCATGAAAGAATGATATGCAAACTAACCCTTTGTATTTTAATGTGCCATAATTAGCTCAATGGCTGGGTACTTACAAACCTCCCTTCAGCTAACATGCACCCCCCTCCAGTATTCCTGAGTTAACACTTTTTAAATCTATATTTCATCTTTGCTGCCCTGTTTCCTTCTGGACAGCCTTCCCATGGTCACTTTCCCCTTGCACCTACATTTCAGCCATCTCACGCTCCTGCTCTTCCATGGTGTGGTCCATCACACAGCCTTCTCATTGAGAACTCTTTCTTCCTCCCCTCTTTGTATTTCTTACTCATCCCAGATGCTCTGGATCTTGGACAGAAAAAAACATACACACATTGTTTTTATATTTTAATATGTTTTAGCTTGCTAAATGGTTCTGTCACTCCTGATTGTCTAAGGGACTAGCCCACTCCCTTCCAAAAGTCATGAGTTACTATTTTCTAAAATCTATACTTTATTTGCAATCTTAGACCCATTTGTGGGAATGGTCCCTGTGGCTGCTTTTCTCTGATTCTTAAATGGTTGGTTCTCTGTCTCCTAAAGCTCTCTTATTTGTATCTTCTTTCTTTATTCTGCACTGGTAATTCTCCATCTCCCTGCCACTCTTCTCTAGGACTCCTCAAAGTCTCACTTCTGTCATCCTTTACAGCCATTGGCCACTGGCTCTTTATTGAGCAGTCAAAAACAGCAGCTGTTGGCAGGGACCTACAGTGGACCTGCAAATGACCATCCAAGCATGAATCAAATGAATCAAATCCCAAACACCTTGCCCCTTTTCATCCATTAACAAAAGGCCTTTTCTCTCACATATACATAGAATGAAGTCAACAGGTATTTTATATACTAATGTTGTCTAGTCTGTCAATTTTGTCAATTTGTATACATTGCGTTAACACCCACCTATCCTAAATTAAAAGGCTTTCAGTTCTATATCTGAATTATGCTTTAATTTTAACTTGTATTACCATCTGAAAATCATCTTTTCAAATCAACATCATCTTCCTCAACACTAAACCACTTAAGTTGGATTATTAAACTATGACTAGTCCTTAACCCCAAGAATGATTGAAACATTTCCTTAATATATGGGAAGCAAAAAAAACATAGCTTCCAAAAGTTAACCAAATTGTATAGACAGCTGACTACCTGGATAGTCCCCTATTCCTTAAAACATTGGAATATCTGTCTCCAGCTTTCTGGCCCAGGATCAAATAGCAGACCTTAAATGAAGCAAAAAATATGAATGAATAGGTTCCTCTGTCTTAACAGAGGTAAGTTGCTGGATATTTCATATTGTATTCCATTCTTGGACAGTATTTTTTGTCTGTAGATGATAATTTAGTGAAATTTTTGACCAATGGCTGTCTTGCCATAATGGGATCAATTTATATGGAAGTTAAGAAGTTCAATATCTTCTCTGAACCATGAAGAGGTATAGCAGACATGTCTCTAGTCAAATAACCTTTAATAATGAATTAATATTAAATGTCATATTCTATGAATTTCTGATGTTTTGAAGGCTATCTATCTATATAAAGTGTAACTGAACTGTTAAACCTTGACTACTCTTGGACATTTCTATTTGAATAATATTGGAAACACTGTTTATAATTAAATCAGAATCTTATACAACTATGAGTTTACTATCTGGCCCTTAATTTGCATTACTGAATCATTCTAAACGGTTTGTAACACTGGCTATAGAAGGTCTGGGTTTTCAAAAGCCTTGCATTCCTAAAGATTTATAGGCACAATGCCTAAGAATAGCAAAAGTTATTTCAATTTTTGTATCAACATATAAAGTTTATTCCAATGAAAAACATAGTTTATATTGATATATAAATTCTGCACCAACGTGAGAAATTATAACATTAATTCTTCAATTATAAAGATATTTACAAATGGAAGATTATAGCTGTACAGTGTTTGCTCAAGAATAAATTTAGAAATCCATCCCATCTATTTTATCCCTGTTCAAAATTATGACCATTTTTAAATTATTTCCTAGAATGAAAATCTATCTATAATTTATGAAGTAACCATAACCAGATATGTATACCCAAGGATTGGAATGACAACTCTCAATGTCTTCCTGCTCAATAGGTTTATCAAAATTCTTCAAAGGGGTTGGGAGTGTTAGGAAAATTAGAAAAATTGGTTAGACTTAAGGAAGATAGTTTTAGTATCTGTTATTCAGTCTCTGTATAACTTGACGAATGTTTTGACTGTATCTGTCTAAAAGGTTGGATAAAACAAGGGCATATGGAATCACCAGCTAATCTTGAAGCTGTTTTGGAAGCAATTCTCTGAAAAAAGCTTCAGAAGGTGGAAGGGTAGATCCATAGTCTTGTCAGAGGTACATATATGAATCACAGAACCAAAATTTTTACTTTATATTGATATTCTTATGGATTGTGGGAAGTGCACAGATCAGTTAAGGATGAATGTTTTTTCCTTATTTGAGCAAGTGAAAGACAACTCCCTTTTCTGAGTTAATTTGATAAAAAACCAATTGTAATAAATCTTCATTTGTGCCTTGTGAAGAATGACATGATGAATCTTAAAAAATTCACAACTAACAAGATTTGTTATCTAATTTTAGATGAAGTTTTTTCTAGAGACATTTTTTAAATGTCTAAGTCAGTTATAGGGCTGTTACCATGTCAATAAATCAGCAGACCAAGTTACCTGTCCTGTGTGAATTTCTTGAATTTTTCTTTTCTGTAGGCAAGATCTTTAGGGGGTCTTTCCCTCTTTTCCTATCATATTTGATTCATATCACTCTGGAAAGGGTCCAAAGCCTCTTCTCCTTTCCTGTTAACACAAACACAGAGCCCCTTTCCCAAAATAGCAAGCCCTTGGTCCAGTCACCCACAATCATTAAAGGGGTAGATTGATTTAATTTAGTAGTTTGACCTCACTCCCAGATGAGTTTTAATATCATAAATATCACCAAACGTATACTCATCTTTATTTTGATAATTAAAGCAATCTAAACAGTCATTATTATCATTTGAAACAATGCTTCTTCACCACCTCTTGTCTAGACCTACATGAGAGCAAAGCCTAAGATTTTATTATCTTTCTGAGATAAGGTTTTCTCCTTATCTGCTGTTCCTGACCTACTTGAATTAAACTCCCTCCTATTTACTGTGTAACTCTCTTTTTATGATTTGAAGTTCTCATACCAGGATAAGTAATCTCAAAAATCCAATGTAAACCACATTCAAAGATCTCAAGTAGTATTCTGGCAAGACTTTTTCAAATTTTTTTTCTAATGCGTTTTATTTATTTATTTATTTATTTATTTATTTATTTATTTATTTATACTATTTTCTCTTTGATACCAAAGGCCTGAATTTCTCTCTCTCTCTCTCTCTCTCTCTCTCTCTCTCTCTCTCTCTCTCTCTCTCTCTCTCTCTCTTTCTATGTATATATATATATATGTATACACATATATAGATATAGATAGATATCTATATATAGATAGATATATTTCTATATATATTTCTATATGTGTGTGTGTGCACGCATGCTTAAAATTATCATTATACTTCTTTTTATCCATAAAAACAAATCAAATTTAATTCATCCCAAGTCTTTATTTGTTTGTGAGAGGCAGCTTCTATCATTTTCTTCTGCCTTTCAAATAGCCTTTCTCTTTGTACAGAAGTTTCCCCAGCACCTTTAAGCCTAAAGTATCTGTACTAATTCCAACAGTGGGAAGAAATCCCAAATGTGGCTGGGGAAGAAATTGTAGTCTGCTTAGAAACCAATTCTCTCCAACTCCTAATCTCGCATCATGGCACATGTGTATTCCATTTGAGAATCTCTAATTAATTTCTAATTAGAAACTGTAGTGGATACAATCCCCACGTTGAGAGCTGACAAGGTAAATTGTTAAAGTCCATTTGGAACTCCAGGCAGAGGTCAAATGTTTTATACTGCCCCTCCCAGACGTGCAGGATCTGGACAGAGAAACACACAGTGCCTTTTATTTTGATATGCCTTAGCTAGCTCATTGGCCGGGTTACCTCTGAACCTCTATATGGCTAACATACTTCCCTTCAATATTCTTGAGTTACTAGTTTCTAAAATCTGTACTTTATTTATGTTACCGCAGACAAAATTGGGGGAATGGCCCCTGGTGCTGCTTTTCCCTGATTCTTACACGGTTGGTTTTCTGTCTCCGAAAGCTTTCATGTCTCTGCAGTGGACACACGAATTTCCATGTAAGCACAAATCAAATCTCCAATACTTCTGTAAGGCTTTACTAGAGGCAGTATGTGACAGCGTGTGTTACCCCACCCACTTCTAGTTCACTTTTCTATGCTTGGAATTCCGTGCGTGAATGTTTTTTGCTCCTGCTGAGCCATGCCTGCATCTTGCTGACATACCTCTTCTCAGCCACTTTGGACTCTTACCTTTATGCAACCATAAACGAAATATTAACATATTCTGCTGTAATTTACCTTAGTCATGATGCCTTATCAAGGAAACAGAGGAGAAGCTAATATATTAAATTTCACTTGTGAACCAACTCACAACGACTGGGAAAACCTTCCAGGAACACCTGCTTAAATGACCCCAATTTCCTTTGCTACCTGGGAAGTGTTAGGAAAGCAGCGGTGTGCAACAGTTATTGGGGAAGGTGGGACAATAGAACTCATTAAAGGCTTGCCACCTTGAGTCAGGTAAGATCTAGAGAGAAAAGAAATCTTTTCTTTTAGTCCTGTAATTTATCCAAACATTCTGCATATTGACTTAACAAATTCCAGTAATTATGCTTCGATGATTTGTCTTAACTTTTTTCTGCTTCCTTATACATTTAGAGCAGACACCTCCAACTTCCTTCTTTTAAATACATTTACAATATGCCTTCATTTTTTTATTTTTTATTTTTTTCTTTCTTCGTTTTTTTATTAGATACTCTTCATTTACATTTGGGATGCTATCCCTTTATGCAGCCCCCTCCCACAACCCCTCCCCCTGAATTTGCCTTCAGGAAGAAGCACTCCCTTCTAATCACCCTCTCTACCCCATTGCCTTGGCATTCCCCTCCATTGGGAAAACATGCCCTCCCTGGACCAAAGGCCTCTTCTCAATTGATGCCAGACACTGATATCCTCAGCTACATATGCAACTGGATCAATAGGTCTCTCAATGTGTGCTCAAAGGTTGGTGTTTTAGTTCATTGGGAGTTTTGGAGGGTTTGGTTGGTTGATACTGTTATTCTTCCAACTTTCTAATTAAGCAGAGAGGAGATCACATGTACTTAGAGGTCTTGAGTTATGCTTTCTAGAACCTGTTGACAGCAAGGGAAACGTGGGTATCTTCTATATATCTGTCTTCTGGGGAACCCTTTGGTTTCTGGTGAAGTCTCTACCGATGTGGCATCCTCTGCTTCTGTTTAGCTGCCCTTTGTGCTGGTTAGGCATCTCCAAATAAATCAGTATTTCTAAGTGATACACAGGAATTTCTCAGATTCCATCGTTCCCCCTTGTCTTGCTCTCTGTTTTCCTCTGGCACACTTCTCTCATTTCCTAGTCGCACCTATCTATCACCAACGTCCTTTTTCCTTTCCTGCATTATTTTCCTGCTGATTTTCTCCCTCCCTCACTCTATCATGCAGTTACTAAAGGGTAAAAGATATCCTTTACCAACATTTTCACCAAGTTAATCTCAAGATCCTTACAACCATCAGTTCCAAATAAAGCACAGAAGATGCAAGGAGCCCCTTGCAGAGGCAAAGGAGTTCTCTACATACACTGGTTACTTGTTCCCTCCTCCTGCTAAGCCTGCAAATGAAACCGGCTGGCTAATAGAAAAGAGACATTTTCTTCTTCCTAAGAACAACCACGCTTGCATTTTAACAAGCACTTGAGCATACTCTCTGCTTGCTTCCTCAATTTCCTTGCTCTATTGAGCTTTGAAAACACTAATGCCTTGAGCAACCTGCACTCCTTTCACAACCCCACGCTTTGAGTGCACTGACCACAGGGTCCCTTTACTCCCTGCATCAGAAGCTGTGAGCATCCTTTCCTTGCATCTTTCAGAGAAATTTAACCCTTGTGTCTGGCCTGTGGCTCCAGGTTTTTTATATCAACACAGCATGATAATTAACAAGGAAAAGCATGGCTATTCTAAAAAGAACCTTCAATGTGAACATGGTTTGGAGACATTTTTAACTTTTGTAACAGGAATGCAGATGCTCAGGACAGTTTTAGTATTGTTGATGTTGTTTAGAATTTGGAATGGATTACAAGACCTCAGTTCTCCTACATGTTAAGCACGTGCTTTATACCCAACCCTCAGTCATATTCTTTACCTTATATAAGAAAACAAGGGTTCCCTTTATATTCAGGTTTATTTTGCAAGGTTTGCAAAATTCTAGGAAATTATGAGTGATGTCTGTTTAAAAGAATATCCTCAGACAATTTTGATTAAGCACACTTTATTTGAGAAAAAAATGATTTATCAACCTTAAAGCCTTTAGACCTCCACATTATTAGAACTCTGCTTTATAATTCAGGTGGACCAAAGAAACCACAAAGACAGGAAGATTTTATTTTGATTATTCTGTTCTTTTTTTTTTTTTTTTTTTTGTCTTAGTTGGTATTAAGGTGACATTTGGCAACAACTGATTAGTTGCAGCTTATATACTTGTGATGGGCAGAAATTTGACTGTTAGAAAACCATTCTTCAAGATTAGTGTGGGGCTAGTTCTTGTACTAAATTTAGGACAATACATCTCTGTTGCAAAACATTTTTACAGTTTCAACAATAAAAGTGCAAATTAGGAACAGAGCCATTTCTTAGAATGAATCATCAAATAATGAAGTTTATTAGCATCTCATGTCTACACGGGAAGAGGTCCCTCATAGTTATCAGGCCTCCCTCTCCTTATGTGCCACAAACATTTCTCAGGAGAGGAAAGCCAGGAGTGGCATACCCTAGCGAGATCTTTGCATTGGCTGTAGGTTCCTTTATTTACCTTGATATGCTATCAGGGTCCTTGTAGACACCAACATTGTTCTTGCCCTCTATATATGCCTGTCTCCAGTGAACAGAAAAGGATGATCTTTCTCTGTCTCTTCAAGCTGTTTCTGTGATATCTAGTAAAATGTAAAGGGACATATGTAGCAGAGAGGCAGCTCAATCTTCATGGCTGCTTTGTCTGACCTCAATGGGAAGGAGTGCACCTAATCTGACAGAGACTTGATATGCCAGAGTAGGGAGGTAACAAGAAGGGCCTACCCTCTCAGAGAAGAAGGGAAGGGGTTATGGGAGGAGGGACTCTGTGAATGAGGGACAAGAAGGGGGGACAACATTTGGGATGTAAATAAATAAATACGTTTTTAAAAAGCATTATGAGACTCACAACCAGGAAACAGTATCTGTTGGGCTATGTGTTTATTAGTTGGATTTTAATAAATGTAAAAGAATATTTCTAAAATACTAGCACAGATATTCATATGGTATATGAATGCAAGCAGATTGTTCCTTATGTATACTCTTAGTCAAGGCAAGCTCATAATTTAAAAATGCTTAATTATCAAAACAAACAAACAAACAAACAAAAACAAACAAAAAAGCCCAAACCTCTGTCTTTTAATTTTACTAAAAGCAATCCCTACCTCATTTCCTAGTTGTCAGAACTTTTTGTTTTCTTTTCGTTTGATTGATATTTTCTTGATTTACATTTTAAATGTTATCTCCTTTACCAGTTTTCTCTTCAGAACCCCCATCCCATCCCTCCTCCCCCTGATTCTATGAGGATGCTCCCCCACTCAACCACCCACCCCCTTTCACCTCCCCAACCTGGCATTTCCCTACTCTGGGGCATCTAGCATTCAGAAGGAAAAGGGCCTCTCCTCTCACGATATAAATTCAAGTAAAAGGGTATTTGTGGGTGTGTGAAATATAATTATTATCCAAATAATCCACCATGTTTAAAAAATAAAAACATAAACAATAATTTAAAAATCACACCTACCTTCTTTTTTGAAGTTAATCTATTAGGATATATTCTTGATTTTTTCCATTCAGGCAATTTTTTAAATTAATTCCATATACTTACATTAGGCACGTAATAATTTATAACCTAATAGTGTTATATAAGTTACATCTTGTTTATCTCATGATAATTTTCGTAAGCACATAAGTTAATATATTATATATATGTATATATAATGGTAAGTTAGAAGCAAAGTATACTTTTGTCAATACATAAACTTAAAAAAATATTAAAAGTGTGTGTGAGCTATATACAGAAGAAATGAGGATATCATAGAGAAAAAAAGGGTTGGAAAGAATGAACTATTATAGCTTTAAGTGAAAAGATACACTAATGTCTTGTTAATAGATAGGACGTTACAGAGAAATGGTTAATTGAAACTGTTTATATGTGTCTTGAAATGTCATCAGAGGCGCCAAACCACTCAGACATGTCTCTGACATATGCAATTCGCCTTTGGAACTGTGGGGATGATATTAAGGAAATACCTGATCAGTGAAAATATACCACAAAGCATTCTGTTATTGATGAAAACTTGAGGATGACTCTCTGACTTGCTCTCACACTTAGAGCAGCCAGTGTCTCTGCACAAGCAGAAGTATCTTCTGGTAAACAGAATGATGTCGTTTTTCTCTATTAAGTTCACTCATCTAGCTCTAGAATAGAAGGAATCTGAGCAACATTTTTATATTAATTCTCTTAATGAAGAATATTAAAATCCAGGGAGGCAAATTGACGTGCTGGGAGTCATTAAGTATTTCCAATAATAATCAAGAAAGCTTGCCCTTTAATTTCTAGTTCACAACCTCAGTTATTCAATAAAATCAATTAGTAAACACTTGCGTGGGACTTTCTGTATCCAAAAGATATTTAAATGTGGTAGTAATAAAATACTTTATGGCATCCCCTCTGTCCATAATGAATTCATAGGAATGAATCAGCAACAAGGCTTAGATTAATGAGATGTGGACTAAGTAACAGGATCTTTAAGAGGGGGAATATGGTGAGAACCATTAAATAGGATTTTTAAGATTTTTTTTTTTTTTTTAATTTAGGTGAGTATGTGCATCTTTCTCTCTCATCCTCTTTTTTATTTCCCTTCTCTGTTTCTGTCTCTTTCTGTCTGTTTGGCTGTGTCTTTGTCTGTCTTTCTTGCTCTCTTTCTCTCTGTCTCTCTCTCCTTCCCTCTTCCCTCCCCTCCCCTCTCCTCCTTCCCCTCCCTCCCTCCCCTCCCTCCCTCTCTCTCCCTCTCCCTCTCCCCCTCTCCCTCCCCCTCCCCATCCCCCCCTCCCTCCCTCCCTCCCTCCCTCCCTCCCTCCCTCCCTCCCTCCCTCCCTCTCTCTCTCTCTCTCTCTCTCTCTCTCTCTCTCTCTCTCTCAAAGGTTCTGTGTATCTGTGCCTGTCTATCTCCCTCTTTTGTTCTCTCTCTCCCTCCATGATTCTTTCTCATGACATGAGCTCCACTACTGCTTTAGCCTCATGCCTACCTGTCTGCTGCCATGGTCCCTGCCATGATTATCACGGACTTATACCCTCCAAAATAAATTTTGTTCTGTAAAAGACGTTTTGGTAATGGTGTCTTACCACAGAAACAAAAGAAAAATTAAGTAAGACAACTAAGGATGTTACAAATGTTTAAAAACAATTATTGGCCTTTTTTTTTTTTTTTTTTTAAAAAAAACTATCTGTGATACCTTTTCCATCTGTTAATTGAAAGTTTTATTTCCTTGTTACATATAATGCATGCAGTAAACGTGAGGATATAGGGAAACCACTGAACAAGGCCACTCTGAACAGAAATAAAAATTCATTGGAGGAAAGATCTTTAGGTTTTATATTATGGTCTTTGATCTATTGTAAATTTATTTTTGTAAAGTGAAAGATATGAATAAAATTTAATTGTCTGCTGATGAACATCCAGGATTGCCAACACCATTTGTTGAAAACTTTATCCACAGTACAGCTTTCAAGCTTTGTCAAATTAGATGGACACAGATTTGTTGGTTTAATTGAGGTATTACTATATCTCTATTGTATATTCTGAAGTCAAATATTTTGATATCTCAAACTGTTTTTTCTCCATTGGGTTGCTTTCGTTATTTGGACTCTAGCGTGACTCCATATGAGATTCTAGATCTCTGAAGTATGACATCAA
This sequence comes from Micromys minutus, assembly GCF_963924665.1. Taxonomy (NCBI): domain Eukaryota; kingdom Metazoa; phylum Chordata; class Mammalia; order Rodentia; family Muridae; genus Micromys; species Micromys minutus. The sequence goes on from NC_137963.1 coordinate 8,869,541, forward strand.
AAAGACTAGTAATTTGATGTCAAAATTCTAAATGATGAAATTACTGTTCCTCCTTGTGAAAGATAATGATACTTTAATACCTTCAAAATCTAAAAACTAAAGGTACTAGTGAGAACTAGAATAGATTAGTCACAGATCCTGCTGAGGGTCTATCTCACACATTGTTTTTTCATGCTACTTAGCAAGAATACAGGCTTCCTGGGACTGTCCTGCAGATATGCGTTATCATGTGACACAGTCTTAACCCATGGCATATAAACAGAGGTTGACTGATGTCTTACTTAGGGTTTCAATAGCTGCAATGAAACACCATGTCCAAAAATGCAAGCTGGGGAGGAAAGGTTATATGTGGCTTATACTGCCACATTGCTATTCATCATCAAATGAAGTCAGAAGAGCAACTCAAACAGGGCAGAAAGCTAGAGACAGGATCTGATGGAGACACCGTGGAGGGTTACTAATTACTGGCTTGCTTCACATGGGTTACTCAGTTGGATTACTTATACAATCGATGGCCAGCATCCACAGTAGGCTGTGCCTTTCCCCATCAATAACTAATAAAGAAAATGCCTTACAGCTAGTGTGTGTGTCATAAGACAGACCAGAAAGCACAACTGGACTGGGACTATAGAATTATAAATGATGATGACAGCTGATGACATCAAACACTGCGTATGAGCTTTTTCTTTTTAAAATTCAAAAGTAATGTTAAAATATCTACTTATAATCATAGGTTAGTAAATTTGAACGGATTAATAAATATATAACACAGATACATAAAGAGGGCAAAAATTCCTTGTACACACTGATAAGCACTAGAGAAGCAAAACAAACAAACAAACAAACAAAAAACAAAACAAAAATCTCTGCTGTCTCTTCAAAGTATAAACAGCTCTTTGATCCAGAATGTTAGGGACAAATATGGCTTCCAACTTGGTGATCCTTTGCTAGATCATGAGCCATCCTCTACCCATATACTCCAGAATTTGTGATTTGGCCCAGACCCTATTCCCCTAAATCTTGAACATTGATATTAGGCCATAAAACCAACCTCATTAGTAATGCATTTCAATTAAACCTGTCTTAGATTTTTTGTGTACTTGGAACTGAGTTACTTGTCAGTTTTTTTCCCCAATTGGGTCATGCTTAAACATAGTTATAATATGTGGTGTTAGACTCTGGAATTTGGGCTCAGCACCATCTACCTAAGTGAGGCTGAACCATACACAAATCATTCTTATCATACCTGATTTGTTTCCTTGTAGACAGAAAGTCTACAGTGATTTCCTTGCTGATAGAGAAATAATGAGTCAAATTAGCAGGCCCCATTACATACTGGGGTAGATATTTGGCAATATCAGGACATATTGAAAATTGTTATGGCACTGTTATTGACAAATGTTAATCATGAAAATCCTTGACCCATTTGTTTCTGATGAACAAGATATAAGTTTCTTGGTATGTGTTAGAGCATTCCACAATGCCACAACTTCCTTGAATGAATGATTATCAGCTACCTAACTGTCAAGATTGCTTTCATGATCACCCTGCTGCTTTAAACACTTCTGATACCATGTGGTAATTCAGTAAATGGAAACCACATCTGCTTGCTCAGGCATCTCTAGAGGGCAATATCCAAGACATAAATGTTTCAAATACCTGATACAGAATTTTTGTCAATGGGACATACAACAGGGGTCATGGCACATAGGCAAAGGGACAGACTCATATCACCTCTTGGGCTGCTAGAGATGACATATCTTGTCATTTGCTCCCCTGAGAGCTGGCTGTGAAGATTCCTGATTATTGTGAAGTTACTTCTAGCTTCCCATACATGTGCCTTACTGCCAGCAGTTCTTACATAGATGTCGGGAATCTCACAGAGCCCCATTCCTAGATGAGGAGCTACCAGCACTGAATGGCTGTTGAAGTCAGAATCTATCTTCTCCAGGGCAAGGTTCTCGATGGGTTGTTACCCTATCTCAAGTGGGCAGTCCTAAACACATATATGTAGGAACATTATTAAAGGACTCAACAGGTTGTATATTTATATAGCAGTAATAATCAAGAAAGAGGTATGAATTCGAGAGGGAATGGGAGAACATAAGAAAAGTTACATGAATAAAGAGGAGCTATGTCTTAAGTAAAGAACTCATGTATTGAATACTTGAATATCAAGGCCTTCTTCCAGTTTGTTTAAACACTCGTCCCATGTGAATATCATTTAGTACACATTGTTTTAAATCTGTAAGAAAAATGAATAGATAATTCAGATGCCTCTACGCATGCCCCCGTCCATAATTCTAATAACTGTTATGCCATTAGTAGCTTAAGGACACAGTTTAAATGAGGGTTTGTCTTACTATTCTGTCATTGTGGTAAAATATGTAAGGAAATAGTTTGAAGTAAGAAAGACTTACTTAGCTCATAGTTTAAGATGGTTTGGTCTGAGGTAAGCTGGTTCTACTGTTTCTGAGTTCATAATTTGGCAGAACATTGTGGCAGATAGGACATAGTTGACCAGTTTCCTGTCCTTGGTTCTGGGGGACCAGAAAGGTATAAAGGACCCAGCAAGAAGACATGCCACCAACGACTTGGCTCATTTAGTTGCACCTCATCAGTGCAGCTTCCCTGTGACATTTTCACTCAAACCAGTACAGAGATCACCCTTTTTCCTAAACAATCCTAGGTGTTTTCACACAGGTAACATTATTCAGACTATAATTTACAGTATTATACAGCAGAACTTAAATGACCTAGAGGCTCCCTGCATTTCATTAACTCAGTCTACATGTTTATCTTGTCCATTTCTACTACCATAGAGGCTTGTTTTGTGTGTGTGTGTGTGTGTGTGTGTGTGTGTAAATTTTATTATTCATTTATATTTATTTTAATTATTTACATTCTAAATCTTACCCCCATTCCTGGTACCCATTTCTAGAATTCTTCATCTCATATCCCCTCTTCTTTGCTTATGAGAGGTGCTCCCCAACCTAGCCAACTCCCCCAACTCACCCACCCAACTATTCTCACTTCACCACCCACAGCATTACCTTTATCTGGGTCATCAAGTCTCTATAAGAGCAGGCACATCCTCTCCTAGTGAGTCTAGACAAGGCAGTCCTTGATTACATATGTGCCTGGCATCACAGATGAACCCATGCATGTATGCTCTTTAGTTAGTGTCTGAGCCTCTGGGAACTCCCAGGATTAGAGATTAGTTGACATTCTTGGTCTTTCTATGGGGTTGCCATATCTTTCAGCTCCTTTAATCCTTCTGCTAGCTCTTCCATAAAGGTCCCCAGCATCAGTCCAATGGTTGGCTGTTAATATCTGCACTTGTCTCAGCCAGCTCCTGTTAAAGTTTCTCAGAGGACAGCCATGCTAGGCTCATGTCTGCAAGCAGAGCATGGCATGAGTAATAGTGTCAGGGTTTGGTGTTTGTCCATGGGATAGATCCCAAGTGGGGACAGTCCCTGGATGGCCTTTCCTTCAATCTCTGCTCAATTTGTGTCTCTGCATATTCTTTAGACAGGAACAATTCTGGGTCAAAATTTTTGAAGGTAGGTAGGTGGCCCTATATCCTATTCTGAGTGTTTGTAAGACCCAAATTGAGTCTTATCTATTTGAGGCTCCCATGGATAAGACAAGAGATCAGGAGTTTATGCAAAAAGCTAGAGGTTTACTTGTCCAGTGCACTGGGTTGGCCTACATCCAGAGGAGAGGCAACCCAGAAAGACTATTACAAACAGTTTTTATACATTTTAGGGGTACAAGTTGTGTCATGCGTGTGTCTGCATGGAGTTTCAGAGAGGACATTTCATTGAGCTATGATGGTGAAGCCTGGATTGCATGGCAAATTCCAAGATGTTGGAGATAACAGGCATTGGATACTATCTATTGAAAGCTGCTACCCTGGACATCTGGATCTTTTAAGTTTCTGGCTATTATGAATAAGGCTGTTTTGAACATGATGGTACATGTGTCCTTGTTATATGTTAAAGATTTTTTTGGGGATATGCTTAGGAGTGGTATATCTGAGTCCTCAGGTAGTACAATGTCCAATTTTCTGAGAAACTGCCAGACTGATTTTCAGAATGGTTGTATCAGCTTACAATCTCACCAACAGTGGAAAAGGTTTTCTTTTTCCACATCCTCAACAGCACCTGCTACCTTCAAAAACTCACCTGAGTTTTTGATCCTAGCTATTCTGACTGGGGTGAGGTAGAATCTCAGGGTTCTTTTGATTTGCATTTTCCTGATGACTAGAGATGTTGAGCATTTCTTTAGGGACTTCTCAGCCATTTGATATTACTCAGTTGAGAATTTTTGTTTAGCTCTGTACCACATTTTTAATAGGATTATTTGATTCTCTTGAGTGTAACTTCTTGAGTTCTTTGTATATATTGGATTCTAGCCCTTGATCAGAAGTAAGATGGAAAAGACCTTTTCCCAATTTGTTGGTTGCTATTTTGTCCTTTTGACAGTGTCCTTTGCCTTACAGAAGCTTTGCAATTTCATGAGATCCCATTTAGTGGATTCTTGGTCTTGGTGTTCTGTTCAGGAAAATTTCTCCTGTGCCTATGTATTCTAAGCTCTTCCCCTGTTTCTGTTCTATTAATTTCAGTGTACCTTGTTTAATGTGGAGGTCTTTGATATACTTGCATTTGAGCTACAAGGAGATAAGAAAGGATCAATTTGCATTCTTCTGCATGCTGAATTATGGTTGAATCAGGACCATTTGTTGCAGATACTGTCCCCTTTTTTTCCATTGGATGTTTTTAGCTCCTTCTTCAAAGATCAAATGACCATAGGTATGTGGGTTCATTTCTGGGTCTTCAATTCTATCTCAAAGATCTACCTGCCTGTCTCTGTACCAATACTATGTGGTTTTTATTACAGTTGATCTGTAAGACAACTTGAAGTCAGGAATGGTGAGTCCCCCAGAAGTTTTTTATTGCTGAAAATAGTTTTTGCTATGTTTTTTTATTATTATTCCAAATGAATTTTCAATTTGTTCTTTCTAACTCTATGAAGAATTGAGCTGGAATTTTGATGAGGATTGCAATGAATCTGTAGATTGCTTTTTGGCAAGATGGCTATTTTTACTATGTTGACCTTTTGAATTTCTGAGCATGAGAGATCTTTCGACCTTCTGAGATCTTCAATTTCCTTCTTTAGGAACTTGAAGTTCTTGTCATACAGATCCTTCACTTGTTTGGTTAGGGTCACACCAAGGTATTTTATCTTCATTGTGGCTATTGTGAAGGGTATAGATTTTTTAATTTCTTTCTCAGCCTGTTTATCCTTTGAGTAGAGAAATACTACTGATTTGTTTGAGTTGATTTTATATCCAGCCACTTTGCTAAAGTTGTTTATCAGCTGTAAAAGTTCTCTGGTGAAATTTTCGGTCACTTAAATCTTCTATCATGGTTTTCAAGATAGTTTTAAATTTTTATCTGGAATTTTCAATAATTCAAATTATGTATTTGTTTACAAAGACAATCATGTTCTTTGTTATTTTTTTTCTTTACTTTCATGTCCTAATTGTTAGAAATCAGTTTGCAATTCCAAATAAAGAGACTTCCATTGGAACTGAAGTGTCCAGACAAGCAAAATCTACTCTGCATCAACGTTATGTTCTGAGAAAAGGTTAGCACAAACCAAGAAAGGAAGAGCACTTGTTTTTATTATAAAGAAACTGCTGGCTGTGACTTTTCTCTTGATGGCTTGGATATGACGCCACAGTCTTTTTCCCTTAATGAGTCTGAAAAGAATTGTCACATAATAAATGAAGAAGGAAGGAGTCACTGATCCAAGAAGAAAAGGGTCACTGCTCTTAGACATCAGTTCTGTGCAATGTAGTAAGGGGCCCCTTGTATAAACAAAAGCCTTACTAAGTGGGGAGGAGAAGAGCTGTTTGATGGTGAACAAGATGGTCTCCTCAAAAAGATATTAATTATTTGTCTAAATGTAAGTGTTTGAGAGAAAAGACTTTTGCTATGTTTTTTTTTTCTTCAAATTTATCCTCTTTAAAAAATAAAGAAAACCACTCATTTCTTTAAACTCCTTAAAGTGTCTTCTCTCTTTTTCTGACTTATCCTGCAATGGGGAGGGAACAACTATATTAGTAATTATTGACTCAATTAGTCAAAGTTTAAAATCACACAGCCACCAAAATGAATTTGATTTGTCTACTATGAAAGCCCATTGAGGTTCTAATCCTCGGGGGTCACTTGTGCTTTAGAAAAGCCTCTGCTCCTCTAGGCTTTTGTTTTTCCTTTTTTTCCCTCTCTTTTTTTTATTATATTTGACAATCAACATGAAGATAAACCAGATGTTTTGGCTTGACCTGACTTTGGCTTCCACCCAAATTTTTGAGGAAATCTTTCCTCTATTAACTCTCTTTTTTTAAATAGATTGGATACAACTTCAAATTAATTATGCAGAGTCTTCATTGCCTCCTTGAACAATAGAACAGATGTCTTTCCACAGTTACAGAATATTTGGATAGATGAATTACAGGACCCTAGAACCTCATTAACATTTGTGGACAAGAGGAAAATATTTTTCCTTTTAATCCCGACCACATTAGAATAGCATCCAATTATATTTATGAAACACCCAGCCAAACAGTTACACCAGTCTGCTGCTTTCTACTGCTATATAATAATACAGTAACCACACATTTCTAATAAACTATAGATAAACACTTTCTAGGTGTTGCTTAAACACATAAAGAGAAAAAAACATTCTACATTTTCTAACTTTTAAAAAAAAATATGTTTCTGTGTCCTATATTCTATAAATTATGAATACTTTATTTAATATACCATGTGGTAAATTATACTATGGCTTTTCTAATTAGGCAGTTTGGTTTATAAAAAGCCATCGTTAAAAAGAAGAATATATCTGAGTATTGTGATGCTCATCTTCCATTTCTACTGAAAAATGTAGTAAGGATATAGAGATTATAAAAAAATAGAAAAATGAGGGTTAAAGGAAATATGAAAGTTTAATCAAATTGGAAGGTAAAACTCTCCCTAACACAGTCAGTAAAGGTATACTGATATCTTCAATGTGTGTGTGTGTGTGTGTGTGTTTGTGTGTGTGTGTGTGTGTTACTAGAAAAGGATATAGCACAAACTGTTTAAAATCATCCAAGTGCACACGGAAATTGTGCCCATGCCCTGTTTGATCCAGGGACCAGGAATCCAGTATTGGAACCTCTGGTCCCACCCGGCGGCTTTGGGGTGGAAAACCGGGCTCAGACCATCCAACAACCTGGACCAGTGGAGATCCAGGGACACAGACAAGGTACAAGAGAAAGGCAAGAACATATCACTGACAACAAGATGGCAAGAGGAAAGCAAAAGAGCATATCCCAAGGAAACCAAGACAACCTGGTAACACCAGTACCCAGCTCTCCCATCACAGCAAACACTGGAATGCCAAACACTCCAGAAAAAGAAGAAGCAGACTTAAAAATCATACCTCAAGACACTGATAGAGATCCTTAAACAAGAACGGGAGGAAAAGCAAAAAGAATCCAAAGCTTTTAAAGAGGAAACAAGAAAATCACTCAAAGAACTAGAGGAAAACAGAACCAAAGACATGAAGGAATGGAAGAAGGAATATAAAATGGAAATTGACACAATAAAGAAAACACTAAAACAGATAACCCTAGAGGAAGAACACCTAAAAAAGAAATCAGGAGTCACAGAAGCAAGCATTTCCAATAGACTACAATAGATGGAAGAGAGAATCTCGGGGGCCGAAGACAACATTGTAAACATAGACAAAACAGCCAGAGAAGATGCAAAAACCAAAAAGCTCCTAACCCAAAATGTCCAGGAGATCCAAGACACAATGAGAATACCAAACCTAAGGATAATAGGAATAGAAGAGGGAGAAGAATATCAACTAAGTGGCACAGTAAAGGTCTTCAACAAAACTGTAGAAGAAAACATTGCTACACTTAAAAATGAGATGTCCACGAGCATAAAAGAAGCCTTCAGAATTCCAAATAGATTGGACCAGAAAAGAAATTCCTCCCGACACATAATAGTCAAAACACCAAGTGCCCAAAGCAAAGAAAGAATAGTAAAAGCAGTAAGGGAAAAAGGTGAGGTAACATATAAAGGCAGACCAATCAGAATCACACCCGATTTCTCAACAGAGAATATGAAAGCTAGAAGATCCTGGACAGGCATCATGCAGACCCTAAGAGAGAAGAAGTGCCAGCCCAAGCTGCTATACCCAGCAAAACTATCAATCATCATAGATGGGGAGATGAAGGTATTTCAAGACAAATAGAAATTTACACAATATCTGACCACAAACCCAGCACTACAACGAATTATAGATGGAAAACCCAATATAAAGAGGGGAACTACATCCTAGTAAAAACAAGAAAACTCCTAAGCAAGAAAACCAAAAGAAGAAAAAGACACAGACACAACTCAACCAACAAAAGCAATAATAGCAGGAAACAGAAACCACTATTCTTTGGTATCTATTAACATAAAATGTCTCAACTTCCCAATAAAGAGACATAGGTTATCAACTGGATACATAAAAAAATATCCAGCATTTTGCTGCATACAGGAAACTCATCTCAGAGACAAAGACAGAAACTATCTCAGAGTAAAAGTTTGGGGGAAAAACTTCCAAGCAAACAGCCCAAAGAAGCAAGCTGGAGTGGTTAGTCTAATATCAAATAAAGAAAATTTCCAACCAAAAGTTATCAAAAAAGATAAGGAAGGAAACTTTTTACTCATTACAGGGGAAATCTGTCAAGAGGAACGTCAATCCTTAACATATATGCTACAAATACAAAAGCACCCACATTCATAAAAGAAACCCTACTAAAGCTCAAAAAATACATTTCACCCCACACAATTATAGTGGGAAATTTTAATACCCCACTCTAACCAATGGACAGATCATGGAAACAGAAACTGTACAAGGATACTGTAAAACTAGCAGAGACTATGAACCAAGTGGAATTAATAGATATCTACAGAACCTATCATCCTAAAGTAAAAGAATACACCTTCTTCTCACCACCCCATGGCACCTTCTCAAAAATTGACCCCATAATTGGACACAGAGCGAGCCTCAATCGATATAAGAAGATTGAAATACTCCCATGCATCCTCTCAGATAACCATGGTCTAAGGCTGGTCTTTAACAACATCAAAAACAACAAAAAGCCCACATACACATGGAAACTAAACAACACTCTGTTAAACAATAACAGGGTCAAAGAAGAAATGAAGAAAAAAATTAAGGATTATTTAGAATACAATGAAAACGAAAACACAACATAACCACACCTATGGGATGCAATGAAAGCAGTACTGAGAGTAAAACTCATATTCCTGGGTGCTTCATAAGGAAACTGGACATACATTAGGAACTTGACAGTACAGCTAAAAGCTCTAGAACAAAAGGAAGCAGATACACCCAAGAGGAGTAGATGGAAAGAAATAATCAAAATTAGGGCAGAAATAGACCAAAGAGAAACAAAAAGAACCATAGAAAGAATCAACAAAACCAAGAATTGGTACTTTGAGAAAATCAACAAGATTGATAAACTCCTAGAAAGACTAACTAGAGGACAAATAGAGAGTATACAAATTAACAAAATCAGAAAGGAAAGTGGAGACATAACAACTGAAACTGAGGAAATTCAAGAAATCATCAGATCCTACTACAAAAACTTATACTCCACAATGTTGGAAAATCTGGAGGAAATGGATGAATTCCTAGAAAGATACATGATACTAAAGTTAAGCCAGGATCAGGTAAACCATCTAAATAATCCCATAACAACTAAGGAAATAGAAGAAGTCATTAAAAGCCTCCCAACCAAAAAAAGCAAACATCCAGACGGGTTCAGTGCAGAATTTTTTCAGACATTTATTGTGGACATAACACCAGTACTCTGCAAACAATTCCACAAGAAAAAATAAGATGGAATACTACCTAACTCATTTTTTGAGGCTACAATGACTCTCTTTCCTAAACCACACAAAGACCCTACAAGGAAAGAGAACTTCAGCCAAATCTCACTTATGAACATTGATGCAAAAATTCTATACAAAATCGTTGCAAACCGAATCCAGGAACACAACAAAATGATCATTCACCATGACCAAGTAGGCTTCATCCCTGGGAAGCAGTGATGGTTTAAAAATAAGGAAAGCCATCAATGTAATCCACCATATAAACAAACTCAAAGAACAAAATCACATGGTCATCTCACTAGATGCTGAGAAAGCATTTGACAAAATTGAACACCCCTTCATGTTAAAAGTCCTGGAAAGAACAGGAATCCAAGGTCCATACCTAAACATAATAAAAGCCATATACAACAAACCAAGAGCGAACATCAAACTTAACCATGGGAAACTTGAAGCAATCCCACTAAAACCAGGGACTCAACAAGGCTGTCCACTCTCCCCCTACCTATTCAACATAGTACTGGAAGTCCTGGCTGGAGCAATTAGAGAGCAAAAGGATATCAAGGGGATACAAATCAGAAAGGAAGAGGTAAAAACATCACTCTTTGCAGATGACATGATAGTGTACTTAAGTGACCCCACAAATTCCACCAGAGAACTTTTACAGCTGATAAACATGTTCAGCAATGTGGCTGGATATAAAATTAATTCCAACAAATCAGTAGCCTTACTATACTCAAAGGACAAACATGTGGAGAAAAAAATTAGGGAAAGGATACCCTTCACAATACTCACAAAAACTATGAAATACCTTGGTGTGACTCTAAGTAAGCAAGTAAAGGACGTGTATGACAAGAACTTCAAACCTCTAAAGAAGGAAATCGAGGAAGATCTCAGAAAATGGAAAGATCTCCCATGCTCATGGATTGGAAGGATCAACATTTTAAAAATGGCCTCATACAAAAAGCAATCTACAGATTCAATGCAATCCCCATCAAAATTCCAACCCAGTTCTTCATTGAGCTGGAAAGATCAATGTGCAATTTCATCTGGAATAACAAAAGACCTAGAATAGTGAAATCCATCCTCAACAACAAGAAAACATCTGCGGGAATCACTATCCCTGACCTCAAGCTATATTACAGGAAATTGTGCTGAAAACTGAATGGTACTGGTCCAGAAATAGGCATGTGGATTAATGGAATAGAATAGAAGATCCAGAAATGAGCCATCATGTATATGGTCACCTGATTTTTGACAAAGGAGCCGTAAACATTCAATGGAAAAAAGACAGCCTATTCAACAAATGGTGCTGGTCCAACTGGCACTCAGCATGCAAAAGAATGAAAATAGACCCTTTCTTATCTCCTTGTAAAAAGCTCAAGTGTAAGTGGAACAAAGATCTCCACATTAAACCAGATACACTGAAACTATTAGATGAGAAAGTCGGGAAAACTTTAGAACACATAGGCACAGGAGTAAATTTTCTGAACAAAACACCAATGGCTCAAGCTCTAAGGTCAAAGATTAACAAATGGGACTTAATGAGACTGCAAAGTTTCTGTAAGGCTAAAGACACTGTCAAGAAATCAAAACAGTAGCCAACAGAATGGGAAAAGGTCTTTACCAACTCCACATCAGATAGAGGCCTAATATCCAAGGTATACAAAGAACTCAAAAAGCTAGACACCAGAGAATCAAACAACCCTTTTAAAAATGAGGTACAGAGCTAAACAAAACATTCTCTATTGAGGAATATCGAATGGCTGAGAAACATTTAAGGAAGTGCTCAACATCCTTATCCATCAGGGAAATGCAAATAAAAACAACCCTGAGATTCCACCTCACACCACTCAGATTGACCAAGTTCCAAAACTCAGATGACAGCAGATTCTGGCAAAGTTGCGGAGAAAGAGGAACTCCTCTCAACTGTTGGTGGGGTTGTAAACTCATACAACCACTCTGGAAATCAGTCTGGCAATTCCTCAGAAAATTGGAAATAGTGCTTCCTGAAGATCCAGCTATTCCACTTCTGGGCATATACCCCAGAAACACTCCAGTACACAACAAAGATCCATGCACCACAATGTTCATAGCAGCTCTATTTATAATAGCCAGAAGCTGGAAATAACCCAGATGTCCTTCAGTAGATGAATGGATACAAAAATTGTGGTACATATACACAATGGAATACTACTCAGCCATCAGAAACAATGACTTAACCAAATTCTTAAGAAAATGGTTGCATCTAGAGAATATCATCCTCAGTGAGATAACCCAGTCACAAAAGAACAGACATAATATGCAGTCACTGATAGTGGGATGCTAACCCTAGAGGCTCGGACTGCTCCAGAAACAACTCACAGACTGTGTGAAATTCTAGAAAAAAGGAAAACAAAAGAAAACAAACAAAAAAAAAAACCCTTCATTCTCAATCCTTGCACACCAAAAAAATGTTGACTAATTCTGGGTTACATCCTGTTTTACATGTACTTTTTTGCGCATTGTAACTAGTAAGACTTTAATGCAGAGTATCAAAAGTTAAAAATAATGAAAGAAAAAGCCAAGCAGTGACACAAATGTATTTGTATACATTTATGCAACAATGTTTAAAATTTTTTATATCTTTGTTTTTTAAAATAAAGTTAAAAATAAAGTAAAATAAAATCATCATGAGAAGATATAGAGAGAATTCAGTGAAATTGAAAGTATTAAAGCACCGCAGAATCATACATGTGGTCAATCTAAAGAGACAACATCTCCTTTAGTGAGCCTAATAAAGAAGAGGAAAATATAAGTACCTAGGCCCACATCAGTAGATCCGGTGATCTGGTAAGTGTATTTTCTGGTTTCTCATGAGAAAATGAATAAGAGACCTGAACTCTCACCAGAATGCTCTACAGAGGAATGCAGAGATCTGGAGATTTCCTCATATAACTCTGACTTAGAATATATATAATTGTCAGTATACACTTCCCTCTACTCTATCCTTACAAATTGGTATGTCTTCCTTCTATGGGCCTTAAGAAAGAAATGTCTGAGAGTTTGGTCTAGAAATGTCTGGTCTAAATAAAAACTAGAGGACAAAAGGTTCTCTTTATTAAAAAACAAAAGTACTAAGATCCAGCGTTGCCTGCTTTTTAAGCAAACTGATTTTTCCTTACCTCTAGCTATTGTAGCTGCCTATTGCTTGCTCCTCTAGTATCTCCCTTTTTCCTGGCCTCCTTTGATATCTGTACTTTCTAGGAGGAGGCAAATCCACATGGTTCACATGCACTTTCTATGCCTAGCTATTTTAAAGTGTCAGTTTCCTTTTAGAGTTGTGTTAGGGTCACATGGCTGAGAATACTCTTAAGTCTCCTTAGAAGGCAGTAACCTCAGAATAGAAAACAGCGATACATAGTAAAAACAAATGAGTCAAAAACCTAAACAAACAAAAGAACAAACACTGTAGCATTCTGGCGTTACTGCAGTAGTATGAAAGGGGGGATTCTCTGAGGGTTTAGAAAGTTTGTGAGAGCTACCATGTTGGATTAAGGCACAAGGTTCCATTAGCCAAGATTAATGATGATAATGCCACATAGCATTTGCTGAATGGTTGAAAGTGTAAATTTATAAATTTACCAGAATTAAACGTACTTCCATGTTGAAAATATTTTTTTTCACTATTAAGAGCTACGATAACTAATACTAACCATGTGGTGTGTCTGTGTGTGTGTGTGTGTGTGTGTGTGTGTGTGTGTGTGTGTGTATGTGTTCATGTCTAGTTAATGTTAAAGTTTGGTCACATATCAAATGACTAGTGTCATTACTAGAGATTGGATATTATTGAAAAAATATATTTAACTTGGATGACAAAAAATTTTATTTTTTTATAATGTGATCGCTTCAAGGTTATATGATATAAGCGCTATTATAAAGCTATAGTAACTAAGCTAGTGTAGGATTTATGAAAAGATAATTGATCAATAGGACAGAATTGAGTCCAGAAATCAAACAATTCAATTATAATTAAATGATTTTATATTAGTCAGGGTGATTCAAAGGAAGAGAAATGGTAGCATGATTAAATATTTAAGCATTAGTCATGGTCTCGTTTAGGTAAGGCCAAGTATCCAGTAGTTGGTCAGTCTGAGACTAGATGCCTCAACAGTCCCAATCTGGTACTGGAGTTCCAGAGGATCCCTAGGAAATTGCTGAACTTTAGTCTATATTGGACCCCTTATGCATTAAGTTCCAATATTAATAAAGATCTGCCTTAAGAGCAGAAAAGATGAACCTTCCCATTAGAGTGAGAGAAACAGGAAATAAAGCAAAAGCTTCCCTCTTGTTTGTCCTTGTGGTGGTCAGGTGAAGCTGTTGCCCAAAAGTCACTCTACCCTAAATTACCCAATCAAACAAATCCTTCAGAGGTGTGCCCAAACATGTGGGTGAATTCGCACATCTCATATTACACAACTACATGTATGTACACCTAATTACAGCAAGTTAGAGTCTGTAGCAAAGCTTAAGGCATTCAAGGAAGCGCTATAAAAAGGCAGAAGCTGGTTGGTATACAGAGTCTTTACAAGAAAATAGATCATGATATCTGTTATATGTTCTACAGATGCTGCTATAAAGCCACTCATCAGGGTCGAAGACCAGGTGAATTTCACAGTAGTTAAATTGCATGTATGTGTTCAGGACTAAGGAGGTCATAGACATGATGGGATCCAGAGAGATGACACTTCAAGGTCATGCCATTAGTGGGAACATAGCTAAACTGAAGCCACTTGGACAGTCAGCAGTTTCCTCTGCCTGTCAGTCCTGTGAAGCATGCTCCAGGTGGCCAGACTACAGATTAGGGGTGCTATCACCATTAGAGTGACAGGTACCCTGCTCTTTATGGGTCCAGGTGAAGGAGCTGCAAAATCTCTTTAACGGGGTATCACAGATAGGTTCTGAAGCTTTGTTTTCATGGTACAATTTAAAGATATCTGTGTACTTACATGGGTCCATCTGATTTAGATAAATGTATGCAGTTGCATCTTTCTGCTTTTAGGAGTAAGTGATGTGTCAGGCTGGGCCTGTGAGTGATACTGGGCTGATGTTGTTGCTTTCATACACTACACAATACTAAGTCACCCTGCTTCTGATGTGTGTTGAGAAAATGGAGTGTCTCGGAATGGGGTAAAGTCTGACAAATCACTACTTTGAATAAAGTAGGGCACAGCTGTGTCTAAACAATCCTGAGCTCAAGTCTGCATTATAATCTCTTCTTAATACATTCCAACTCTGATGGACATTGCTTTTCCTGAAACTCTGAGGAAGTCAAGAATCCTTGGTCCACACATTTTTAGAGAGAATTCTTCAGGCTGATTTTTTTAGCAGAGGGTTGGAGATTTGTCCTCTGTCAAAGACCCACTGCAGCCGACAGGATGAATAGTAGAAAAAATATGAGGGTATTTCTGAGGAGAAAAACATACAAGTCTGATTGTTAAGATGGTTATCTTACATTGATATAGCGTGAGAATAAGAAAAATGCTATTCCTCAGGACACAATCCTTGCCTTTTAAAGGTTTGTTTAGTGTTCTCTTTGAAATGCTAATGTTCCTGGAGGCTTATGCAAGGTCTAGTTACTGGACATGAAAAGAAAATACTCGGGAATTTGTGGCTGCATTTTGCTAAGTTACATAATTCCAGATCTATACTAAAATTGCATTTCTCTCTACAGTGGTGTGATTTAGAATGCCTTGATTTAACTCACAGTCATGGGACTCAAACTGCATCATTAGGTTCACATTGAGAGAAATGCTACCATCCCATATGAGCATCTGAAAGTCTGAATAGGAATGTCACATGCATTGTAAATATTATAAGAACTGTGCTATCAGTTACGAATGTAGGAAATTCGCATTCATATTCCCATTCAGCAAACATTGCTTAATTACTTGATATATGAGAAGTTATGAAATGCTTGGCATGTTAAAAAAACATGAGACAAAGTTTTTAATAAATGATCCAAATTATCCAATGATTGCTGTACGTGTGTGTGTGCATTATTGAGTGCATGTGTGCATGTATGCATGTGCTCGTGTGTATGTGCGTGTGTGTTTGAGTACTTGTGTGTGTTGAGAAGTCAATAAGCCTAATTAAACTGTTCAGGTTATATTGCCAAGTGTTTCTAGCACACAGATCAAACCCACACTTTAGAACTACTGATAATGCAATGAAGCAAATGCTTTTTCTATATTTTAATGATTTTAATTGTCTACTATTTATAATAATAATAATAACTATTATTATTATTTTATTTTTTACACTTCAGATTTTATTTAGTTACTGGTCCACCCTCCAATTGTTCCATATCCCATATCTCCTCCCCACCCCATTGTCTCCATGAGAATATCACCATCCCACCAATTCCACCAGACCTTTAAACTCCCTGGGGCCTCCAGTCTCTTGAGGGATAGTTACATCTTCTCTGACTGAACCCAGATCTACCACTTCTCATACACACACACACACACACACACACATATGAGTGTGTGTGTGTATATATATGTGTGTGTGTGTGTGTGTGTGTGTGTGTGTGTGTGTGTGTGTGTGTGTGTGTTGGTGAGCTCATATCAGTTGGTATATGCTGCCTGTTGGTGATTCATTGTCTGAGAGATCTTGGGGGTCCAGGTTAACTTGCTCATTCTACAAGGTTGACATCTTCCTCCACTTCTCCCAACTTTTCCCTAATTCAGCCAAAGGAACACCAGCTTCTGTTAATTGGTTGGGTGCATGTATTTGCATCTGACCCTTTCGGTTGCTTGTTAGGTCTTTCAGAGTGCAGTCATGATAGGTTTCTTTTCGTGAGTCCTCCATAACCTCAATAATAGTGTCAGACCTTGGGGACTTCTCTTGACCTGGATCCCACTTGGGGCCTGTTTGTAGACCTTCTATTCCTCAGGGCATTCTCCATTTTTATCCCTGACATTCTTTTAGACAGGGGCAATTATGAGTTTTGACTGTGGAATAGTAACCCTATCCCTCAGTGGATGCCCTGTCATTCTGCTAGAGGTGGGCTCTGCAAATTCCCTCTCTCCAAGATCTTGAAATCATTGGCACAGGGGAAAATTTCTAAGCAGAACTCCAGTGGTTCATGCTCTAGGATCAAGAATTGATAAATGGATCAGAAGTCAGGGCCTACCCGCAGACAGCTGAGCACCCAGAAGAGCCTGACAAGCGCTCTCCCACCTGAGCCCACAGAGACAGAGCCTGGTTAATGGGTATAAGATCTCATCAGCTTATTTTTCTACTCATCATTTCTCTTGCTGTGAAGGCTCTTTGAACTCATATTTTGCCAGTCTACAATTAAGCACAAGAAGAAGATGGAGGAGGAGAGGGGGAGGAACAGATGAAAAGATTCCAGAGACATAGAAAAAGCTGTGATAAATGTCTAGCTATTTTTAAGTCTTTTTTCAAATTGCAAAATAAAAGGAGATTATTTGGGGATTCTCATAAAGTTGTTGATTTTAAGAATTCCTAGCCAAGTTTTAAGTGTGATAATTTCCTGTAATTATATTTTTAAAATAATTCCTACTTTGTTCACATTAGTATTTATATGTTATGGTATGTAGGATTTAGTACAGTATAAACCTATAACTGTTAGAGGTAGGGCCAAGTTGATCTCTATAAAGAAACATCACATTCTTCCTACTTAAAAACTGCTTCTGACTATCAAATGCGTGTTTGCCTCTGTCTCCAGCAATTTTCCACTCTTTTGGATACAAACTTATTGTAATATAATTGAAGTCAATTTTATCTCTTGGGAAATAGCATCAAATCTCATAGCATATAGGCTAATCTCAAAAACTACTGCAGCTTTGTGAATCACAAATCAACCTGCCACATGTGTTTTTGGTTACCACCTCTCACAAAACATAGAAAAGTCGTTTACTTACAAGGTTTCTCATTAGCATGATACAACTGAAAATGAGGCAGATGCAAGACAGAGGGGAAGGGTGTGAGCTTCTGTGTTCTCTGTAGGTATACCACCTCCAAGAAACCTACCGTATTCCCTCCAAACTCTCTGCTGTCTCTTTGGTTCATCATGTCTTCATAATTGATTAAGATACTAGTCATCACTGATTACATCAATGTTAGTCTTCCCAATACTAGATGAGACAAAGTTTGGGAATGTCTGGCTCTCCTGCACTCATTTGGTTCTCCTGGCACCTTGGGGTCTCCTGGTGGCTTTCTGCGAGTGTGATCATTCACACAAACTCAGATATGGCTAAAGGACCCATTATGAATAGCAAAATCCATTTCTTTTTCCACTATCTCTCATCAGTTAGAAAATTCCAAGAGGTTGAAAAGCTCAACTCTAGGAATTACAGCAAAGATAGATACAAATTCTTGCAAATAACATTATCAAAGCCATGAATTATAAACTGTTGAAAGTGACTGGAGGTGATATAAGGGTATTTCATTATTTTCATTACTGTTCTATAATTTTTAAATGCTTAATCATAAAAGTTTTAAAAGTCATTTCCCCATAATCATAGGCAAAGTACTCAAAGGGCATGGAATTTACTTACAATCGCAGAGACTGGAACTATTTAAATTATTGCTATAAAATGTAGAGAATGGATGACAGATTAACTCACAACTTTGATGACAAAGCAGTGATGAGAGTTTGAGACACTTCCAGTTGAAGACATGATGATGCAGGATAAGAGAGAACTCTAAAGTGTCACCATCAGTATTGTCAAGATTAACGAAATTAGTTGAAAAGGAAGCAAATCTCTGAACCCAGTTATTTCTTTTTAAGTTTGAGCTTAAAATAAGACACAGAAGCATATAAGTAGCTATTCCTCACCTCCACACAATTTGTCTTAATGTTCATTCTACTAGGGCAAATTCAGTCCTCAATCTCAAGCTTTACACTTGGAGACAGAAGGCAGGAGATGATTGATATTTTATGCAGTATGTCTGTGAAACATTCACTTCTGCTCAGTGTTGCTATGAGTATTTCTAGATTTGCTGCCATCTTGTTTTCAGTGTACTTCCAATGCCAAGGGTGGTAAGCTTTAACAATGTTTTCTGGCTATACATAGCCATATGTACTGTACATAGAGAATTCCATTCATAATGACTACCTAATGAAAACAGATGGGGCTCATTGTGTGACCCTGCTCAAATATCTACAGGAATTTAAATAGGCATTTGTGCCATACCTGATTTAGTCAAGGAAGTAAAGTGTCTTTTTCCCCAATAAAACATAGAACCATTTTTACTGTGATTCTAAATAACAGGTCCAAACACACCATTCCAAAGAATACTAGAAAATTTTACAATGAGTGCACAAAAAGTGATTAGAGGGATAGGATTTTTTTTTCTGTCACAAAAGAAAAAAAGTAAGAAAGAAAAAAGCACTTTACGTGATTGGCAAATCAGAAAATGGTCAATCAGCAGATAGTAGTAGAGATATTTTTCATCTCCAGTAGCAGCAGGATGCTAACAGGAGAGTTAAGATGAAAAGGGAAAAATACATTGATTTGTTGACAGAGGTCTAGCAGCTGTCAGAGTAAAACATGGCTCTCTTGTACTTAATCAATGTCAGCATCCAGCTCAGTTGCTTTGCAACTCAGATGAGAAGAAATCAAGGGGAATGGTTTCATAAGCTTGAAGCATTTTAGGTATGGTTCATTGAAGTGTCTTCAAGATTGGGCATCACAGTATGACACCAATCTAGAAATTAATTCTTTAAAAGGTGGCAGTATTTACTAATTGTTTCTTTCCATTTTTATGTTCTTATATTGCTCCATATACCACATTCTAAGAATTCTGTGTTTATGACTATATATTGTTATAACACTTTCCAAAGTGGGTTAAGCTTACACACAGACAGACAGACAGCCACACACACACACACACACACACACACACACACACACACACACACACACACACACACACTGGGAATTACCATAAAGGCTATAGTGTAGTTTGAGTGCATCTGATTTCACAGGACAGCTAGTGACAAACTTATTACTAACTGTAAGCGCTTGTGGTGAAACAACCTAATTATCTTATTCCATGAGTAGACAGTTTTTCTTTCTACTCATCTTTCTCTTGGATGTCAGAAAATATATCAAAATGGTGGGAAAGCAAGTGTACTATATATCACAGTCAATAGGGCAGTTGTCTTTAAGCTGATAAAGGATGTTCAGATAGACCAAGAAGTAGATGCCCTTGCCTAAGTTAGTAGACATATTGGGGCTGATCCGGAGAGATCCCTGAAAAACAGAACCTACCTTTAGGTTTCTGTTTATTCAAAACAATTTTTCTGTTGACATGGACAGAGTTCTCCTATTCAGGGCATTGTCCTTAGCAAGCTCATTGTTGCTTTTGTTTGGAACTAAAACTGATTCATTGAGGTTTCTCTCTGTGAGATTTCCTTCACTAAATGGTACCTTTATCCTTACAGAAATTCATCAGAGACAGTGGCTTTCAAAACCGCTATCCCCTAACAAAGACCTGCATTATATTGCCTGTGCTATAAGGTTTAGTGTCACATGAATTTCCTTTTTTTTTAACAATAAGGAAAACATGTCAAGGGACTGAATATGAGTGACTCGATGTGTTGGAAACACTCTAGCTCTTTATCCTCCTCTATGACAGACTTCAGAGTTATTATTCTCTTCATATGCCATTCCTTTAAGGTGCTGGGAGAAGAACCAAAGCTCATAATTCTTTTAGGCTTTAACATCAACAAGACTAGTAAGTAAATGCAGCAGGAAGGTTTATGAAGCACCTGGGGGAAACAATGCCATGAAAACACTTCTCATTCATTTTAAGAAATCAAAGGTAAAAAATACATCCCCTGCTCTCATGTATAATAGTGAGGAGGATACCCAAAGTGTGTAGCAGACCTTTCAGAACTGGTAAGGGGAAATCCTAGGTTTTTCTCAGATGCCCATTCTTTTCTTCTAAATTTTATTTAATTCATTTGGTTGTTTTGTTAATTATATCATCTATGGAAGGATTTTGAACAAGGTTTATATATGTTATTAGACTGCAGCCTGGAAAAGAAAGCTCCACATGTCTGGGATAGTCAACAAAGAAGTTTGAGCATTAAAATTAACATATGACTCAGGTCCAAAGAAGCTATGACGATAACATGTATAGATAGGTGTTTCTATTCAATACAGATGCACAAACCACATGTAGACATGCTTACACACTAACACACATAAATGTATACACATAAACAGACATGAATTCACAAACATGCATATATGTAAATGTATGTGCACATACATACAAATATACACATGTCTGCATGCACACATACATATATACACATACAGAGAGAAATCACTTTTTTATAGGATGGTCATCTAATTCCAACTGAGTAAGTATGTTGTAAATGAGCATACTTAGAAGACACTCCTAGGAACTAACCCATCATTTGCTTTATTAAAATCACTGTATACAGTAGTTGTATTGTTAGTCCTAGGTATTTTTTATTTTTACATAAGAAAAATAAAGAAATGTTTCCCGAATGTTCCAAGTTGAAAGGATTTTTATTTTTGATTTTTACATAAAAGTATGCAGAATGAGCTGCTGTGGGGGAGGAGCCAGTGTGGAACCCTCCCAGAAATCACAGTGCCATGATAATGAAAAAAAAAATATATATATAATCACTCAGGTTTGCTTAATCTTTCTAAATGTGCATTAAGAAAGAAGCCCCCTAATTTTTAGTTATTTGGTCACCTTTCCATGCAAAGTATTGGGAGAATAATTTCAGGTCTGTTTGAAGAAGGGAAAGGAATGGGTCATCACATTTCCAGTAATCCTGAATGCATGGGAATGTTGAAGAAGCCAATGACTGGTGTCTGGTGATGAAAGAAAAGACTAGGACAGAGGCTGCTGTGCTCTGGACAGGAATATTCACCAACAATGTACATGTCAGCAAGTTCTCCTGCAGAGATTTAGTTATCTCAAGCTTTTCTTTGTGTTTAATGACAGTCAAGTTGTGTTTGGATTAGAAAGATAAAGTGTGTGAAGAAACAGTGGAAAATAGTTATGTCTCAGTGTCATGCTATGATTAGCTTTAACATATAATTTCTTCTCATAATCTTCACGTTCATCACTGGGCATTGTATTCCTTCAGTAAATAACCATAATTTCATTCAGCAATGAATTAATAATCATTCTGTAACAAAAATTAGAATTCTAAATGATTTTAAAATGAATTTTGGATTTCCAAATCTGTTCAAACCAAATGGACCTTCACTGATGAAACAGTGATTTTATCAGGAGGCAATGAGAAGACAGTAAAAAAAAAGTATTAATTCTACACTGGGTCTCATTCATATATATATATATCTCATTCATATATATATATATATATATATATATATATATAAATGCATTTATTCATGTTCTGTACAGCAATTTACTCAAAAACTAGTATGTTTCCCAAAAACCAAGATAATATATATGCTGGATTTTTTCAATGTAAGGTAGAGTTCCTGGGATATAGTAACAGTGGACCTTTCTAGAATGATAAGAATAGAATGAGAATCTTGAATCAGCTAAAGTGTCTGTCAGTCTATCTCACCCTAGAGCTAATCTGTAAACTTTAAGTAGCAACTGGTCTAAACTTCCAGTAAGGGCTTGTCCCTTATCAGTGATTTACAATTTCTATTTCCAAATACTGTGGGGAAACTTGACTGTAAAGAACAGTGTGTAAATTTTTCTGGTTATTGTTGGTATAGTAACAAAAATTACATACTTAGTGACTTCAAGTACTATAAATTATCTCACAGCTTAAACACCAGAGTTTAAGTATATTCTTAGGGACATGCATTCTCATAAGCCCACTTTCAGATTATACTGTTTCTGGCTGTTTGTATGTAGATGTTGTAGTTCTTCCAATGATTTTTTCCAAATTCAACATTTATCTTATAAGTTCTATAAGGACATTTTGGATTGAGCCATCATTAAGATAAGACCGATCTCATTCTTTCAAGATTAAAACTTTAGCTTAATTATGTCTTTTTATGCCACACAAGGAACCACTCACAAGCTTTTAGAATTAAGGAATAGATAAATATCTTTCAGCAATCTACAAATCAAGTATTTATCATATATTCAAGCTAAATCAAAGGCTATGGTTAGATACTCAGAGATGAGACATGGTGTAGTAAAATGTATGCTTGCCTCCTACTCAATGAAACAGCCACATTGTGTTAACTTGGCATCTTGTCTCAGTGCTTTTTCAGCTTATCTAAATGTTGTTTATCAGCCAGCAAATAGCTAGTGCCTTCTTTGTAGCATGCATGTACTAAATAGTTATTACTGAAATTCTCTGGAACATGCACTTTTAATAAATGAGTGAATACATGAGAGTTTCATTCTGAAAATTTTATTACAAAGACAACTGTTTCTGAATACTTTCACACTAGGGTTTGGAATTACAATTATATTAAATTGATTTACATTTACATAAACTTTTCTTTGTATTTTGGTGATGGAGTTTGTCAAAAGCAGCATCTATGCACGGTAACTTAACCAAACTGGAGGTACAAACCGATATGAATCCAATTTTATAATACACACTGAGTCTTAGCTCACCTTGGCAATCAACATGGAGCTAAAATAAAACAAACATTAAGTAAAAATACAACAAATATGTGTAGTAATTTAGGCTGTCTGAGTGAGTTGACATTTGGCATACAGGGGCCATAATTTCGTACCTGTCTCAGTCAGAAGCAGAGAACTCTGGGATAATACGTACATCTCACATTCCAGACTGGCCTCACTTGGACCTGAGCCATATGTTCATTTTAATGCTCAAAGTCCTTTGAATGAAACTACATTTCTAGTTACAAATAACCATCAGTGGGGCATTGCTTCATGGTTAGGGGAAAGCACGAGTCCATGTCTCTTTGTAGCACTAGAACCTAATTTGTGAAGACCCATGCCCTGTGCCTCGTGTCTCAGTCTCTGTTATCTCATATGTGGACTTATCCTGGTAGAAGACATTGTTTCCTTTGTCCTTCTTCCCATGTGGCTCTTATGCTCTTTCTATGTCTTCTTGAGACCATTCTCTAATGACCAATCCTTCAAATATATATGTCTATGGGGGACCATTCCTAGTCAAACCACTACAATAAGCAAAAGCTGCTTTATTATTATTATTATTATTATTATTATTATTATTGTATTATTATTATTATCATTATCATAATTATTATTATTTATTATTATTATTACTGCTTCTGGTGCAGATGCTGCTACTACTACTATTACTGCTACCACTATTACTACTGTTGTTGTTGTTGTTTAAGGCTTGTTTCATAGGAAGAGACACATGCCGGGTATTGTAACTCTTGTCAAGAGCCAATGGCCACATGAAGTTGTAGGTTCCAGGAGTAAATATACTGCTATTATTTGTCCAAATATATCATATTTTCTAAATTCATATTTTTATATCAATAATGTAGCTCTCAGTCCCCAGTCAGAGAAATTTTCTATTTTCTATATTATGGTTAATGCTGAAACTCACAACTGTTTAACGTGCACCAAATATTGTCTATAATGCACGGAACCATAAAAAGGGATATCTATATTACCTCCTCCTGCATGGGCTCAGGAAACATTAAAGATAAGGTAGTAGTAAGAATGTAATAGCCAGTGTCTAGGGAAAATTCTGGTGAAACAATATGTTCTGTCTGCTGCACTCATAAATTCCCAGCAGCTGTGTTTGTCTGCATAAGACTTACAGAAGATTAAGCAGTCAACATTCTGGAAAGAGTGGTTCATTGGCCACCATCTCTATCTGAAAATTTGTTTACTTCTAGAAGAGAACCATCTTATTTTAAGGGTATAGTTCCTTGTAGGTCAAAACAGCTTCATTGGATGATCTCAAACTCCTTTGTATATGAACAGCACACATTGGACTCAGAGGGTTATTTTAGAAAAATGAGGATGTAAACTTAAGATGGATGTTCAGAGGTGATTAATGGATCTGGGAGCCATTCCATTCAAGTGAGGAATGAGGATGATATGATCAGTATAAATTGTATGCATTTATAAAGATCTAAAATAACAAAATATTTAAATTGAAGTACATAACATTGAGTGATATAAATTAATTATATGTTATTTTATTTAACTCATAGCCAAATACCTTTTGATATGCACAATTACAATTATAGTACAATTCAATATAGACTAACTGTGTGCCAAGCAGTCAAGTGTCACATGCAGCCAAGGACTTCTCTGTGACACAGACACATATGAAGGAATCAAGCCAAAACCAACATTGGTTCACTAATAGTATACAGTGGTTTTCTCGGGGGGGGGGGGGGGATACAGGGAAAAAAACTTGCTACAGGGAGAAGAGTCAATATCATAGACTTTCTTAGTCATTACCTAAAGATATTGTCATAAATATGCTTTGTAAGATCAAGTATTCAGACATATATTCAAAGTCAAAGAATTTATGGTTAACATTTGAACACAGGGATAGAGATACCCGGTAGCAGAGGATAAGAGTGAGAAAGTAGGAACATCACTCAGGGAAGTGAAGCTGATCCGACAGGAACCATTTTCTAAGGCTTATTTCAGAAAATCTGTCTTATAGGCACATAAATGCTTTCATTTCATAATTAACACAGTACTTTGTGTTTGCTGAATACTTTGGCCCCAATTTTTGGAGAAGAGAAGGCAAGTTAAATAAAGGGGAATATATGTTGGATATATAATAAACCAACATGGAGATTTCTGGTTAATTCTTTGTATAGCTCTTTGTCTATATTTTTAATGGACTAATACATGAATGGAGTGTTTATTTGTTTGCCAGACAGAATGTGTGTACATATGTGACATGATATGTGGCAGACATCAAGATATGTAGTGTGTGATTTTATGTAAGCATGGTAAGTCTGTGCATGTACATGGTATGTGTGGTATGTGTTTTATGCCTGGGTGTATTGCATTGTTTGTCTTTACATGTTTGTAAAATGTGTATGGTGATAGTGCATGTGTTTATGATATGTTTGCACATGTTAAAGTATCACATGCATGTTTATATTATTTGAGACTGGTGCTGATGGATTCAGATTGATTAGTATGACATGATATTAGTTGATTTTAGATATTAAAAATAAAACATAAGGAATATCAGCAACACTCTCATTCTAATGAGTGAAAGATGCTTCACAGATTTGAAAGACACTATATACAGAATACTTGCCCTTTACCATTTAAATTATTTCTTATATTTTTCCCACTTCAATTGTTGCTATTTTCATTGTAGTTTTTGAAATTGTATGATCTCACTCACTGTGTCTCTGGCTGTGTCTGTGTCTGTATCTCAGTCTCTCTCTTTTCTGTCCCCCTCTTACTCTCCCCATACCTCCATCCACGATTCAACCTTTCTTCCCTTTTTCATTCAGTTTTGCATGTTTGAGGTATGCTTTTTAAACTGCATATGTTATCAGCTGTATTGATTTAACTGATAGATAGCAAAAGCTTTTTCCTGATGTTTACTGTATATTTGGTTTATTTATTTATATATCCATATTTTGGTTTCCTAAGAGACTTTGTCTTTCTTATTTTCACATTTGATTTCCTAATATACTAATTATAGTTACTCTTAGATTTCTGCCAGACATTTAAAGAAGAGACAAGAAAGCAAATAACAGACTTATGATCTTAAATATGCAGGTCCATGTTGCTAGACACGGATGCAAGCTCATGGTCACATTCACATGAGTAGAAGGATGAAAGAAGACCTACTGGAAGAAGATGACCGTGACCCTTTATAGAGACAGAAATGACTAATGCATTTATATCATGTTCTCTCCTGAAGACCTTCTCTTCTGGAGTTGCCTTGCTTGGACATAAGAGAATCTGGGAAGTGTAATGTTTCAGTGAGAAACTAGCAGATATTTTAAGATCTCCTGCTTAATAATTCCAAAGTTCTTGTCATCTCAAAAACTGGTTCTATGTCAGTGTTGTTGCACTTTCATACAATTCTCCTTCCTTTTATCTTGCCTTGTGTGTGTGTGTGTGTGTGTGTGTTTTCGTTTTGTTTAGATTTGTTATATCGGGCACACCACTGTTCACTGTGAAGTTTGGTGTGCAGGAGAATTTGGCTGTGTGATGTTTGCTATTCTGTAAGGTGCAGAGTTTCAAGTCCTTTTGTTTTTAACGATTCTCCTCTGTTTTCTCTACACTTCTTTTAAGTAGTTATTCTAAGACTCCAGTAGAATAAGCATTAGAAACGAAGTGCACTATTAAAATTTGACGTCTAGTTCAGCCATCAGATCAAGAAACAATTTCCATGTTATGCCTAAAGTTCTAAAGAGCAGAGCATGATGAGCTAGAAAGGTTCTTGGGAAAATGTCAGTTTCTCATAAGGCAAAATAGAGAGATGTATCCTGGGAAAGATGTTTTACAGTCCCTAACAAACCAGTGAGGAACAGGTTTAGCACTGGCTTGATTGAGTAACTGGGGCACTTAGGCTTCCTCAGTTAGCTTGATTGGACAATAAACACTGTGGCTCACTGTGAAGCCCAGCATTGAATGTGCTTTAAACAGCTCTGTTTGCATTTGAAAAGTTCATTGTCACATGAGGCTTTATCTACTTTTGAGCATTGGGCATCCCATAAGGACACTGCTTGTGTCAGTAAGATGCTAAGATATCACAACACCTACAAAAGGATTCCGTTTCTCATTTCCCTTTATCTTCTATTACCAGTAATATGAGGGACCTGTAGTCTCCTCCTTTTCATTCTGGTTCTTTACATTGTGGAAACACTGTATAAACTCTAGAAGAAAGTCCTCCAAATCAGAGATGATGCCACACAGTGTGGCCACAAGGATTTCTCACTGTTTTGATAATCTATACACAGTCTTTGGCTATTTTTCTAACAGTCCTTAGCTGTGAGCAATTCTCTTCAAAGAGATGTTCCAAAGACAACACAGCTGAAAACTTTACAGATTGACACAGGAGAACAATGGTGGATTTAAAATGACCAGACTCTTTAAAATACCAAGTGGAGATTACATGGCTCCTCCTTACCTAGAATCATTTAGTTATCCATTCTTTTGAAGGGTGATTCATAGTGTATTGAAAATGACTACTGTCCTAAGAGTCAGGAGATACTTGATGTCTTGATCTGTTGCTTCCTTTTTTTACAAGGGTTATAGAAATAAGTTTTCTTAATTTCCTTTGTATTTTCTGGTATGTAGAATGTACCAGACAGCATATATTATTATAAGTTCTTGACATAAGTACTACACTAGAAATTTGCATATATCCCGGTTTCCCTTGAAGTCTACAAGGTGTAGAGTTTCATGATGTGTCTCAGTATTTAGCCACTCTCTTTGTTATATAGTTAGGAAAAAAAATTCATCATTCATCAATATGTGGTGTTGCCGAACTTAAGGTATAAGTAGTGTTGGTATCTTTCTCTTTACGATGTAAGATATGGCTTCTGTTTGTTGTCTCTGGAATCCTGTAGTATTTTGATGTTATCTGTGGAGCCTGAAGTCAAGCTTGTCACTTTCTATATTCCTCTTAAAAGAGGATGAATGAATCTATATGTCACTTGAATTCTTTAAGAGGAAATGAATTTAAATAGCTATAGTAGTACACACAGTGATCTCAGAAGTTCCCCATTTCCAGCAAATAAGAAACACATGTCAAGAAAGTGGGTCTCGCACATGGACTTGAGTCTAGCCACCCGCTGTTTATTATTGGTAGCAGTTGTGTACAGAATGAGGCACACTTGGGAGACTGTGAGTGCTTCCCCAGTTAACATGAGTCTGAAGTGAACAAAACATAATAAACAGCTGGGCCCATGCGGGTGGCAGACGACCCAAGTTTAGCACTCGTGGACCTCCCCTGATCATTGTACATGGAAAAGCTTGGCTTCATCTGAACAGCTTCTCCTATAATGAGCAGCCTACAAATAGACATTAGAACACAGGGGAAAATATTTGTTCATTTAAAAAGAAAAAGGGGATGAATGATGCACTCCCCAAAAATTCAGGTGGTCCTACAGTCAGCCTGTGAGCATTTTTCTGCTGGGGAGGCAGCCTAACTTCAGCAGGTGAGGCAGTTGTCCCTTGGCTTTGTACTGTGCTTGCCTTTACCAAGCTGGGTGTGCTATAACGATGAAGCCTGCACAGAGGGAATGCACGTGAGTTAGACTCTGTGCTCAGCACAAGAGGCAACTAGACGTCGCTGCTGCCCCAGCCTTACATTCTCTTTTGTTTTTACATGTGCCCACTGCCTACTTCCCAAGAATTGTGTGTGACATAGTTTATATGTCACAATGCTGCACTGCCCTGCCGAAAGGATTAAAGGAGTGTCAGAATTCTGAGTGTGATTAATTAGCTGTTTGGGACTTTGCAGAGCATGAGCAGCTGTCTTCCACTCTAGGGACTAACCTCAAAATGGCCACCCACACTCTGCCCTCCAAGTGCAAGTCAATTTGTTTATTTATTTACTTCTTTGAGAATTGTTTGAAATATGTGTGCCAGATGATCTTCCTGCCAGAAAAATGCACTTCCATTAGAGACGATCTCTCAAGCAATTGCTGAGAATCCCAAGGAAGAAGGATGAAGCAAAAGACTAGTTTAGATTGTGTTTCATCCCAACCTCACACAAGGCAATGCACAATGTATCATTGTACATACTGCACTCTGAATTTTAGTTTTCTTTATGCAAGGTTACAGTAGAGTAAAGCCAAATTCATAATGTCTTTTATGTCTAGGGTGTGGGCAATCAGCATGTATTAGACATCTAGTAAAAGTTTACTGACTCAAGTCAAGAAAAGCATTTCCCTTTCTCCTCTCTGCAGTCAGACTTGCCAGGTAGCCAAGTGGCTAATGGTGGTTTGGGTCTAGGAATTACTTCAAAGTGGGAGCACCAGTAACCAAAATCTAACAGGAGTGGATGGAAACCGAGGATCAGGACAGCAGCATATAGAACTTGGTTTCTATTTTCCTTATAGTATCCTAGGAAAAGAACTCCCCTCCCCCACAATACAAGAACAAACGCCATAGTGTGGTTTAGTTGTTAAGGGGAAAGAACTGGGGCTTTTAGATGGTAGAAAGTTTGGCCTGCTTTTTTTTTTCTTCCAATTCTCACTATTGTGTTAATTTTCTTAAAATTTAAACATTTTTCAGATTATGTGTATTCATGTGCATATGTGTTGGGTTATGATCATATGAGCGTAGGTTGCAGAATAGGGTGTCAGATGCCCTCAGCAAGAGATACTGATAGTTTCAGCTGCCTGCATGGATGTGTAGACCAAATGGATATTGGGAATTTTTGCCATGGCAACAGATATGTGGGTTCCTGTTACCTATGGGCGAAGTTATTGCTGAATTCAGAGGGGGAAGCCAATGGTGAAAGAGACTAGGGGAGTTGTGTCTCTTAGACTGTTTCCTGCTGTGTTGGGTGTTATTAACTTTGGGGTGCAGCTGATGTTGACCATCAGGGTCTACTGGGTAACATGAGGCTCCTCTGTTGTCAGTGGCTCCTCTGTGGACAGAGGCAGGTAATCCTGTAATAGGAACTGATTAAGATTTTGGTTAGAACTTTTTGTATTTGTTGTTGAAGGTATGCAGAAAAAAGATTAATGAGGCAGGGGGTGAACAAAAATATCAGGAAGATGACTGGGAAAAGCATTATGAAAGGGAGTATCCACTTCTATATAGGATTGCCAAAAATTCAGGAATTGAAGGTCCCATGTTTCTTGAAATCCTGTATGTGTTTTTGTAGCTCCTGGATTTTATTTTTCACTATCCTAGATTGGTTGAAATAGAAACAGCATTCTTCTTGGAGAAACAGGCAAAAACCACTTTCTTTAGCTGTCAGGACATCCAGCCTCCATTGGTTCTGAAGCACCACAGCTGCCAAAGAATCAATGTGTTTATGAACTTTAAGCATGGTTCCAGACATTTATTTTGAAAACCAGTGTCAAGCTCGGAAGTGAACTGAATATACTGGGTCATGGAAGTAGTTATCCCTGCAATTCCAGTAACAGCACCTATGGCTATTCCCGCAGAGACCAAGAGTGGCATGACCTGAACTGCCCTCTTATGTTGGGCAGCTATTATATCTAAAACTGGGATAGGCAGGGGCTTGTTTCTTTGGATTACTCCTAGTTCAGGGGAAGAAAATACAGAATACCAATGTGCAAACTCCTGACCAGCTAGCAGGTAGGCAAGAATATAGCTGAGTGCCACAAAGACTTAATGTGTTTTGGGCTTCAGGGCATTGTAGCAGAGGTGAGGTATCAAAGGTTGTGGTTCTATTGCAGTCTAGGGTGCTTAGTGTGACTACAGAATGTTTACCAGGTGTCATAAAACAATTTGCCATGCCAAAAAGAGAGGTAGAGAAAAAGTATGGAGTCATGGTGACATCAGAGTCAGGGCAGCTGATAAAAGGTGAGCTAACGTTACTTGGCAGTATCACCAAGAGAGGCTGTAAGTGGCAATTGCAAGCTAGTTCGAGGGGGTACACATAACCAACAATCTTCAAAGCAACAAGGATGGCTTAATTAAGGAGTTGGCAAGTTTCTTGTACTTTTATAAAATAGGCATGTCTTTAGAAATTTTTCTTCTGTGACTAGTTTGAAAATATTTGCTGGCTTTTAATCCTGAAATCTTCCCCTATTCCTATTATTCTTAAGGTGGGCTTTTCATACTGTCCCAAATTTTCTGGATGTTTTGTGTCAAAAAAGTTTTATATTTAACATTTTCTTTGACCAGGATATCAATTTCTCCTCTTGTATTTTCTGGTCCTAAGATTTTTCTCTTCTATCTCTTGTGCTCTGGTGATGACATTTGCAATTGTTTCTTCTTTTCTTTTACCTAAGTTTTTTTTTTCCAGGATTCCCTCAGTTTATATTGTCTTTGTAGCTTTTATTTGCATTTTCAGGTCTTGAACAGTTTTTTTTTATTATTATTTCACCTGTTTGTATTTTCTTGGATTTCTTTAAGGAATATACATATTTCCTCTTTAAACGCACATATCATTTTCCTAATGTTTGGATTTAAAATAATTTTCTTGTGTAAGGATTTCTAGAGCTTGGTGCAGTAGGATAGATGGCCTCTATAGGGTACCATAGTTCCTGTCTCTTATTGATTATATTCTTATGCTGACCTTTAGACATTTCACTGTCCCTCTGGCCTGCAGACCTCTGGAAATGTAGGTAGAGTTGTGGGCTGGAAAATGAGTATATAGGACAGGGTGCAGCTTGCTGATATTGGGAGCACCCCAGGGGCCCTCAACAGATAAAGGACTGAAGGTAAGATATTTTATCTGGATGTCCTTGGTGCTGAAATGCCTCTGGTAATACAGGTAGAAATTTGGGCCAGAAAATGGAGTGCAAGGAACAAGGCACATCTCACAGTTGCCAGTTGTGCCCTAAGAGGAACTGGTTAAAACATGCTTTTTTTTACCTGCCTCTTTACCTACTCAAACAACTGTGTGTCTTTTCATTCCTCCAACATATTAATGAGACCCCATATTTCAACCTTTAATTGGCCATTTTCAAAGCTTGAAATTTACACCATCATATCCACTTGAGTTGTCTCTCAGTTCATTTAGATTTCTACAAAATAGTTATGTAAACCCAGAAATATATTTTCTAAAGTTATGGAGGCTGTGAAAACATGGCCATCTTGGGATCTAATTTATGCTGGAAGGGCTGGTTAATCTTTTATAAAAATATTAATTCTAATCATGAGATTCTTAAGGACTCAATACCTGTGTCCTCATAAACTTCATGGCTACCCCCTGATGCCCACTAGACTTTTGTTTTATTGGAATTCACATGGTCTGCGCTTTTTTTCTCAAATACAAACCTTTACCCAGCTGTGGCCCTGTGACTGTGGAAAACTGTAGGCTTGAGACAAACTTAGTGGAATGTCCTCTGGACAAATCAGGAAATCAGACAAGGAAAATAGAAAAGGGAGAACAGAATTAAAAGGGTAAAAGATATTGTTTTTTTGGGGGGGGAAATGTGGAGAGAACTTAGAGGAGTATGTCAAAGATACTGTTTGATACTCTTCTTGAAGTATGGTCTCTAGATGGCTAAACAATATAGAAGCTGAAGTGGGAAAATATCAATTGTTCATTCTTAAGCAAACTTAAAGTCTTGTGCCTCTGACTACTGTTATCTCCCTCCCCAGGTCTCTGCAGTATTTCTGGCTCTGCTGCCATGACAGGAATTAGAATTTTACACAGGAATAGGTGAGAATCATATCCAGAGTATCACAGGTCATTTGTTTAATTAAATTCCTCATGTGAGATCTTGCAACTTATTATTTAAAAGGAAAACAACTGAATCTACTTTTATATGTTTCAATAAGTTTATAATATGTGGTAGGCATCCTCATTATAATTTTGAAAAAGAAATGACTCTAAAAAGTAGGTTTTTGAGTAGCAGGCAATGAGTCAATTATGATTGCAGATTACAGTCATTACAAAAACTTGAGTTGGTTGGACACAAAGAAAGGCTTTAAAAGACTCTATTGTTCCTCCAAAGAAGCAAGTTTAACTATTCTCAAGTGACATTTTATTGTCACAGACTTTGAGAAGAAACACATCTTTTCAAGGCCATATTTACACGGTCTCTTCAATTCCAGCCATTTGGTTTCACTCTTCCACTATCCCATAGGAAATACAATAAAAGACACGTGTGTAATTTTAGAGCTTTTTAGTAAAACACTAACAAATAAAAGTAGATAAAATGAAGTATGATAATACTTTTAACCCAATTCTTTTTAAGTGTTATCATTTCAACATGTAGTCAATGTAAACTCTTTGAATTTTGGTTGCATATTCAATTGTCATTGTATTTGTTTTTCAGGCCTCTTTAGTTTAATGTGTATCACAGTCTTCTGCATGGAAGTCTTAGTATGATCCTTTTCCTCTGATTGGTTCTTTTGTTCAGCATCCATGTTGTCTTGTGATAGGTAAAACACATCTTCAAATCTGTGATGCAGCCAATTGGTTAAAAGTAATTATTAGTTAATTAAAAATACACAATGTCATTCAAACTTTTATTTCAGGTAATGGGAAATAATTACTATATAGTTGCCTTCCAGATCATTAGGCAGATATTCACTGTTGGGATTGATTTAGGGTTAGCAGTGCACTGACTACTCTGACACAAATCACAGATATAATAAAGACGTATTGAAGACTTGATTCAGGCTGATCTGTTAGGAATAGAAAGGGAATTAAGAGACCAACTTCCATACCTGTCTGTTTTTAAGGCAGACTTCTTATAGGAGAAACCAGTTTCAAATGTTCAGAAGGAAGGAAAAAAGTAGAATTAC
The DNA here is from genome assembly GCF_963924665.1 of Micromys minutus. NCBI lineage: Eukaryota > Metazoa > Chordata > Mammalia > Rodentia > Muridae > Micromys > Micromys minutus. The sequence goes on from NC_137963.1 coordinate 8,903,863, forward strand.
ATTTTGGCTTACTAAACAAAATATTATCAGCTGACTATTAAGCTGATTGGGCCAAACTGAGGTAAGAGGGATTGGTAGGATGAGGATTTATGTAATATTGAGATAACAAAGCGTAAGTAATACAATCATAGCTTTTTGACCTATTAGTAGCATTTTTCAGTGTCAGCTAGAGTGATAACTCTTGAAAATTAATGAACTTGATTTCACCTTATGAACAACATGGAAGCAACATACAAAATGACTAGAGTTATGTCAGATCATGTCATCCAGAACACTGTAAGACATACAAACAACACACTGGACAAAGTCATGTTTAACGACAGGTGACCTCAGTTTGTGAGTCTCATTTACTAAGTCTAGGCCACATTCCTAGATATATTTCTACCTTCATTTCATTGAGGTCTTAGCTCAAAGGCTTTCTGCCCAAATTGCTATTTTTCACCAATTTTCTTTTATTATTTAAAGATCTTATAAAATATATCTCTGTGTGATTTTCTTCTGCATTAGACTATGGTATTAGATTTTATACACTCTGCTTACAAAAGGGTCTAAATACCAGTTTGTGTTCATACTGTAGAACATTTGCTTATTTCCTACTGACTCTTCAATATCAAGAAAAATATTTGACATGTAGTACATTCTCAATAAACATTTGTACCATTTAAATGTACAGAGATAATTCGAAGTACAAACAAAATGAGTGTATTAAAAATAAGAAAAAAAGCTTACATGTGTGTGTATGGGTGTCAGATATCAGAATAGAGTAAAATAGAATAGACCATAATGATAATTTTACATCGTACTGCCTGTGTGTTTTTTAATTTCTTAAAATGGGCTTTATAATACATCCAAGAAATTCTTAGAAAGATTTATAAAGTGGTCAGTAAAAATATTTATATAAGAAGGAGTAACAGTAGCACTGTCAGTGAAACTACTGGTTATATCAGAAACCATAACTATTTTGAGATTACTCATTCCTTGGCTACAATTCCAAACCCATAAAAATTAAGAGTTTCTTACGTACATAAACTTGAGACACTTCATTTAAAAGCAAGCCTGATGGGGTCATGACACTATGTAGATTTGGTTTCTTTTAATATTACTGTTATTTATGAATTTCACTGCAGAATTTTATCCCATATCCATTCATGAGTTCAGCAACTGAACTGTGATATTTCCTTTACCTCAAAAAATAAAATAAAATAAATTGAAATAAAGCAAGAAAACAACAAAACAAAATGCTAAACGTACAAAAACACACAGACACAAGATTTTGATGATGGCTCTAAATTCTACAGCAATCTGAAAACTGTCAAATAAAACTTCCAATAGCCCACACTCAAGACTTTGAGGTCTCACTGTGAAGAAATAGAATCTCCAGTGCTGCAGGATATTTGCTCACACCGTAAACCCTGAAACTCTGTCACTTACTAGAAAAGCCTATTTCTAGTTTTCTGTGACTCAGTTCTGGCACATATCTTTAATAGAAGAGGCTTCTGTTTGTTGTAAACAGCAATTTAGAAAAGACAACCATTGGTCAAGAGACCAAACAAGCAACCAGTTGACAGGAGCTAAACAGAGACAACCATAGAGAGTAAGAGGGAGTCAGAAGTAATGATAGAGACAACACGAACTAAGACGGAAGGTCATTTTGTTTGAAGGGTTTTTGAGAGACTGTAATGGAAGAAAACTTTTCTTGTTGGGAGTACATCTACTGATGAGTAATGTCAGCTGGGTGCCTTCTCTGATTCTCAGAACTAGCAGGCATTAATCCATCATCTGGCTCCCAAGTCTTTATTGGTAAAATCAAACAATTGATATTTTATTAAGAAACAACATTTAAGAACATATGAATCTGTTTTTTTTTAATTTTAAAAATAACTTGACATTGCTATTTTTTTTAAAAAGGGGGTTAATTTTGTGAAGAACTCTGCTGTAAAGTGTCCATAATTTTCCTAATTTCTTGAAAAAGGATCTAAGTAATGCCAATTAAGGAGGTTTGAATAGACTATTTATCAACACAATGACTTCTGAATGAGAGAAACAAAGTTCTAAAATTATTAACTCCTCAATTCCAATATTTTTTTTCTATTGTATGAGAAAATCTTAAAGAATTTGAGCCAATTCTTATCTTCCCACTTGTGAAATGATGAATGTACAGATTGGATAAAATCTCCCTCAATTTCGACATGTGAGGGTCAAATCTAATCAATGTTAAAAGAACCACAAAAGCAAAGAAGAGAGCTGTCATGGCATTGGTTATTTTTATGCTGAAGACAGAACTGGTCAAGTGTACAACTTTATACTAATTCCGGAAGCTTTTATTCACAGATGTGTTTAATATAGTTTAAAATCTTGTGTTCCTTATCCAGTTGTAAAATATCTGTCAATTTCTAATTGTGTCCAAAAGCTAATATTAACCACTTCTTCCGTGTCTCACAAATCTAAACCTAACACAACAGAATTAGAATCAGATTATAAATATTCCTGTGAACTCACAACTATGAAGATCTTCTACAATGTCCCCAAAACCATGTCAACCACTTTCTTGTTACACTGTACACAGTCTTCATAGAGCCTGTGAAATATACATCACATCATTTTTTTTAAAATGTCCCCTCCTGTCAATGTAATATTTTGCCTCAATCTGTTGACAGTTTTTAGATGCAACATTGGAATGTATTTGTATACGTCCATGTGCATGTATGTACATGCGTGTAAGTATTTGTTCCCCTTTAGGTACTACAGAAGCCAGAGCCAGACTCTGTGTGTTTTCCTTTGTTACTTTCATTTTATTTATTTTTAAGAGAAGATTGACCTCTCACCAAACGTTGCTGTTTCAGCAAGACTGGCTGGTCAGGAGCTCCCTGAGATATCTGCTACCACTGTAAATGTTTACAGACATGCACCACTGCAGTGGGTTTCCACATCGTTCATGGAAGAAAACCTCAGCAGTTCTTGCTTCCCAGCTAACACTTTACCACCAAGCAGCCTCTACAAATTCTCATTGTTATTTGCGAACATAGCTTTCCTTTGACTACATGTTCCAGATCTGCATTCAAAGAAAAGGTTGGCACTGTTTCTCAGAGATTTCCTGCAGAATGAGTACAATGTGACAACACAAGCTGTGGTGTTACAGAAAAACAAAGAGAGAAGGAGTATGTTAGGTGGATGTGCAGTCATGTGTGGGATAAGTGAGGGAGTGAGTGCCTCTTCCAGCTCATGCTGGGGCATCCCTTCTGCCTGAGGGACCAGCCACAGGATTTTATAGCATAGAATAGAGTTTATTCAGGGCACAGGGAGGGGAGTTGAGAGGGTAGTAGAGAGAGAGAGAGAGAGAGAGAGAGAGAGAGAGAGAGAGAGAGAGAGAGAGAGAAAGAGATGGGGGAGAGTGGGAGGGAGGGAAGGACAGGTAGAGGCTGGCCAATAGCAAGTGGAGAGAGAGGGAAAAGAGGAATGGGGAGAGGGGCAGAAGTATGAGAGGACAGAATGAGAAAAAGAAGGCAAGAGAAAGGTGAGAGGGCAAGCAGCCCCTTTTATAGTGAGTCAGGCACACCTGGCTGTTGCCAGGTAACTGTGGGTCACAGCCAAGACAAAATGTTAACATAAGCAATGGACATGGTTTAAGTGACCTCTAAGGAGATCTTCAGAATTTTGAGTTGATAGGACTGTTTGAAAGCTGCTTGTAGAACAATATCAACCAACGAAACCCTCCATAACTCTCATGGACTAAAACAACAACCATCAAGAACATAAAGGCTTAATGTATAAATTATCATCATTAAAAATATGGAGAATCCCAGGTAAATGTCATACACTATATTATTAACATGACCATGATAAAAAAATAAAAGTCCCACCCCCCAATTAAAGAAAGAAATACCCACAGTGGTACAAAACACACAGAGAGCACTCAGAAGAAAGGACCAGAAAAACTCCACTTGACTTACTGTAGTGAAAATACTAGAGAGCCTCAGTGAAAACCTAGTACTGAGAGTATAGCAGAAGCCAGGGCCCTTAAACTACACCAATGACTCATTGAAATGAAGATTTTTTGACAGTAAAGCTGTTTGGGCAAAAGGGTAAACTTTGTCATACATCATTATACCGCACAGCTGTCACACTGAGAGTTTAATGTTATTTTTCCCTTTAGTTGTTGTTTTAATTTTTTGTGTTTTTTCTTTTTTTTTGGGGGGGGGGGTTGCAAGTGTAGAAGCCACCAAAGGGCAGAGATGGAAGGACAGGAGAAGAGTAAGTTTGGTGTGCATGATATGAAATTTACAAAGAACAAAGAGTTTCAAAAAAATCAACAGCAAAAGAATCTCTTGTAGTTGTATTGATTCATGGCAATTAAATATCACAATAAGGGGTAAAAGAAGACTTTAGTTGTTGGGATTCTGTAAACTCCACCCTACAGTTACCTGGCAACAGCCAGGTATACCTAATTCCACAGTTACCTGGCAACAGAGAAGTATGCTCTGTTACTTACCTGACACTGTAATGGGAACTGCTTGGCCCCCCTCTTTCTCTCTTGGCCTCTTTTCCTCTTGTCCTCTTGGTCTCTTGGGCCCTTGCTCTTCCTGCTTGTTCCTCCTCTCTCTGTTCCCTTGCCCCTCTCTCTCCATGGCCAGCCTCTACTTCTCTATTCCACTTCTCTCTTCTCTCTTTCTGCCCCTACTACCTTAACTTCCAAAATCAAGAACTGAATAAACTCTATTCTGCATTATACCTTCTGAGGCTGTTATTTTGAAGAGGAAGGTGGGATTCCCGACATGAGTCTCCCAGAGACATCTCCCATGCCCCCTGGCCTTGCTGCAACTCCATGGGGTATATGCCTCCCACTCTATTCATCTTTTTCCTAACATACCTTTTTTTTCTCTAAAAATAGCATTGGTGCCAAGACCCAGGATACTTCTTTTCTATAAAAAACATCATTGGGGGCCCAGCCTTTGCCCACATGCCTCACCCACCTCCATATCCTGTTCACCTTTTTCTGAACATTGGTGTTGAAACCCGGGACACCATCATTTTTTTCTAACATTTCTTTTCTATAAAAATAACACTAGAAATGATATAAACATTTCAAAAACTAAATATAAAAATAGATCAGCAACAAAACCTCCTAGACACATTAAAACTAGTCTTAAGAGAGAAATTTATACCTCTAATGATTGCATTAAAAATTATGACAGAGCAAAAGTAAACAAGTATTCGGAAAATGGGAAAAAATCCAAATCTAGTAAGTGTCAAGAAATAATATTAAAAAAATCAAGTATATATCAAGTAAAACATTTCAAAACTTAATAAATATTTGAGCTGACTTATTGAAAAGATAAACAAGATAATCAGATAATTAGACCAATTAACTAAGAGTAAGAAGAGACGAGAGAATCAAAGGAAATTTTGGAAGAGTACATTCAGAACAGTATAAGGAAATACTTTTCAAACATATTATTCATTAAATTATAAAACCTAAAAGAAAAGGATGAATTCCCATAACCATTCAGAAGATCAAAGTTAAGTCAAGATAAATCCATAACAATTAAAAGGACAGAAGTAGTAATAAAAAGCCTTCTGATTAAAACCTCTAAGACTAGATGAATTCACAGCAGACTTTCAAACAAAAACTAAAACTTCTATCATGGTTTGAATAAAATGCTCCCCACCACATATGTTTGAATGTATGTTATCCAGCAAGAGGAACTATTGGGGAAGGACCTGGAAGTATGGCCTTTTAGAAAGAGATATGTCACTGTGGGTGGGATTTGAGGTTTTGAGGTTTATATTTCCCACAGGGGGCCCAGTCTTTCCCTCACTCTGCCTTCTAGTTTTGGATCAGAGGTGAGCTCTCAGCCAGTGCTCCAGCACCATTCCTGCCTGCCAGCCAACCAAGCATGCTTTCCTCTGTGATGATTGTGGATTAGCCCCATGAAACTACAAGCAATTCCCCAATTAAATGCTGTCCATTATAAGCTGCTACAGTTATGGTGTCTCTTCATAGAGATAGAACAGGGACTAAGGAAACAACTTAAATTATTTTTAAAAATATTCAATAGGAAGGAAGACCTCTATCTCATAATACCAAAACAATGTAAAAACAACAACAAAAAGAAAAACAAAAGCCAACATTTCCGATAAACATAGACTTCAAAGTCCTCATGTGTTACTTGCAAACTGAAAACAGGTATATATTAAAATAAATCATATACACCAACATTAAGTTGTTATTACTTGAGAGATCAAGGGAAGTTCATCATAAGTAAATGTACATTTCACATAAATGGACTTAAGAAACAAATGCACATTCTTAACTCAATAGTTGCAGAAAAGGTGTTTGATAAAATCTAACATGCTTTTATTGAATAAACACAAGATAAAATAGACCAGAGGGAATATACTTCAATACAATAAAGGCTATACATAACAGATCCATAGCTAATATTATCCTAAACTGACAACAACTTGATGTAATCCCATTAAAATTTGGAACAAAATAGTGATGTAAACTAATCCATTTCTTCTTAGTATGATACCTTAATGCAAAGGTAGGGAAAATTAATTTAATAATTTTTGTTTTATAAAATAGAATATTTTTACATGTGAATGTGTAGCATTTCCAAAACATAAAAACTCAGTTTTGTTGTCTTAAATAAACAAAATTTAAACTGATGTTATACATTTATAGAAAAAAAAACACCTCTTCCTGTTAAGCACACACGTTTCAATATAAAGGATGAAGCCTGCATTATATACCAAAAGTTACATTAGGAATATATTCAGATAAACATAATTTAATTTTCAGCATAGCATTTTTGTACATGATTCTGTAAGCAAAAATTCCACACTCTGAGGAAGTGAACTACATTATTTGCTCAAGCTTAGAATACTTAAATCTAGTCTAACTATTAGCATACCCTTTAAAACCTTTAAGCTCACTACTGAAGAGTTCATTTTTTATATCCCATGTTATCCCCACTCAGAGACAAGGCCATGGATCATTTGTTATCTATCCTGGGTGAACAGTTCTCTGCTTCTGCAGTTGTGAGGCTGACCCACCTGACTGAGCGACTTTTAAGCTGACTTCTGAAGCCCCCAGTTAGCACCTCAAAGTGATGCTGAAGGAGACTTAGTGAAGCCTCAGCAGGGAATTCTCTAAGCTAAAGTCTAGGGGACATGGGGAAGGATACTTATCATTGAGCTTTGTTCTCAGTGCTTGTGAGAATCTCAGGGCACATATTCACATGGGGAAAATCTCACTGCAGGTTTGCACATAAATTCCATCATAAGTTGAATAAGAGGTTATAAAAGAGAATACATACGTGCATATACACTAGGAGAATTATCGGGCCTAACGTTCACCATTTGTTACAGCTTGCAGGGTCACGAAAGTTTTGGATTATAGCTAAGCCCTTCTTTAAGTTTTGGCAAACTGAGTCAGTACCTTTTCTCTTGCTTTTGCACTAGGGGTCCTGTAGTGTATATCATTCTTATGACTTTTGGTTAATGGTTTCTGTAACACCCTGAAATGTGTCCTGAGTTTTAGAAGTCTGCCGTTACCTGTTAAAGAAGCAATTAAGCAGTCCTGTTATAAAAGGAACATGAATGTCTTTGTGGGTATTGCCATTTGGAAACAAGGGTAACCTTTGTATGCTAAATGTTTCTGTAGAACAAACACTCTTTGTCTTTGTATACTATATGAGTCTGGGGTCTTTCTCTAGCAATTTTTGGACCCTTACATTATGAAAATGAATACAGTGTTCATTTACAGAAGCCTATACCTAAATAAAAAAAACAACAGTTAAGTAAAGCAATGCTTAGTATAACTTATGGCATGGCCCCTTGTGATCACCTGACCCTCTCCTCAGGAAAGAAAAACATATGCAATATACCTTTTACATTTAATTTTAAGTTCCTTAGAACTCTTAGTCCTAGGTCAAAACTCTTAGTCATATGGATAAAATGATCAATTATGAATCAGCAAATTGGGATTTGCATCTCTCCTTAAAGCTGATAAACTTTAGTAAATTATGTATTTTTATGAATTAATAATTTTAAGTATAAATATTGCTAATAATAACAGTAATTTGTTCTCATACATAGAATAGCCTATATTGTCTGTCCTCATATTACTATATAAGCCCAAGATAAGGTTGTTCTTGAAGGTACAGTGTAGTCTCTATGTTGCATGTAATAAATAATGCTGGTTTCATTTTTGGATGTAGATGCTCATCTTTTTCTCATCTGGAAGAAAAGCAGTATGACACATTGGATTTTAAGTCTTTCTATTACTGCAGAGAATGTTTTACGACTAATTTTTTTTAAAAACCCATAGTGTGGGTATCTCATTGAAATTGAGTAATTACTAGCAGACATAATCTCATATTGTTACTGCTTCCAAATTCTCATTTTCTGGGGGAGAGGGGAAGCAATGTTAAGAGTAACTTGACTGATAAGACTCTATTCAAAGGTTTCTTTTCCTCTCACAAAAAAGTAATAGACTGTTGAATGCTTAAATTATGTGGTTGCACTTAAGAAATTTCAAACTGATGCCAGACATTAGCCTAACTTGAAATTATTTCAGTTCAATTTACCTCCTACATATATTCAAATTTTCTTATTTATCTGAATCTGAGCCATTGAATGTGACTTAGTGCATCCCTGGAATCATTCCATGGTTCTATTAAATACTCTCTTACCAAGTTCACCATCTTACCCATGTTTTTCTACTTACTGATTTAAGGGAAATAATGATGAAAATTAAATATGTTAATGCAACCACCAATCACTAGGAATACTGCATATTGGCAGAAGTTAGTGTAAATGGAGAATGTATGTGTATGACATAAATTAAATGTTGTCTAGGCAAAGTGGTCATTTGGGATAATGAGATATCAATGATTGCAAATGGAAGATTTGAATGTTGCAATCACCTTAACAAGCTATTAACAAATCCTGAGTGCAGTAAAAGTTGTTGGTAGACATGAAACTGTGGTTTAGAGGCACAGGGGAATGACTCAGCCTTCCTTCATGGTGCCTGAAATGCTACAGGCACAATGGCAGGCTGCCTGATTGCTGTTGAATCTCTCTGTATTTCATTTCAAATATGGATAATAAATCACAAAGTCTATATTTCACAAACTTACTCTTGGTGAATTCTGCCAAATTTTGTTTTTTTTTTTCTTCAGTTACTATCTTGTATTATTATATTGTATTAAATTTGTAGTATTGTTTTACTCAATGAGGTGCAGTAATTTTAAAAGTGGAAAAGCTTATTTCTTTATCAGCCCCGCAGTCTCACTCTGTGGGTGCCGCTTCTAGAATGGAGCCAGCACACAAACTCTTTCACTTGGTTCAAGTCGTCCCAGATATCTCGTTTTGTCCACATGAGTGCCTTTGTCCTGGGTAGACTTAGCACCCCGCCCAGCACAAATATAACTCTAAGACCCGATAGCCTTTTATATAGGTTTATATATTCAATTGTCAATCCACAAATGCTCTACATAATAAGATTACATCAAATAGACAAAAATACAAACTGCCCTTCTCTAAGAGATAAAAGCCTTATAAAATCCTTAATATGTTCATACCCACCTAACGCCAGTTAATTCCACCTGGTTCCATCTCTTTCTTCCCCAGCTCCATCTTGATCCTTCTTCTCTGTCCTCCCCCTCTCTCTCTTTCTTCCTACCCTCTCTCCAACTTCCCTTCCCCTGCCCAAACACTAGCTCTTGCCTTTATTTTACTAATTAAAATGGGAAAGTTCTGATGAAGTCACCTGAGTATGTGACTAGGCAGTTCTTCTTGGGGAAGTGGAATTAACATCAAAATACAAATGGTTAAAGGACAATCTACATTTCCCAATTTTGTCCAGTTAAAAGGCTCTTTACTTTCAACTATAAAATGAATAGAACTATTACCATGCAAAAATTTATGAAGTATAAGACAGACTTAACACCCAGTCCATCGTTTTGTCTATTAAATAAATCACTTTGTCATCTATCTTAAAAGACTATAATTCTACACCTGACTTATATCTTGGTTTTAGGTTGTATGTCATGTGAAAACTACACGTTCAGACCTATATTATCTTTCTCAATGTCAAACAGCTTGGTCGGGTATGAGTCTATCAGTCTTCAACCATGACAGAAAAACAAGCATGACTAATATTACCTGATATATGAGAAGCAAAAAACATAGGTTCTAAAACTTAGCCAATTTATAGAGACCTCTGACCTCTTGGCCAATCCTTATCTCTCAAAACGTTTGAGCACCCGTCTTCAGCCTTCTGGCCCAGGATCATATCTGACAAACCTTTCTAATGCAGAATTTTGAAGGACTGATAATTTTGGCTTAGCAAAGATTATCAGTCAAGTACTCTGCATAGAGTGTCCCTTTCTGGACAGTATTGTCTGTAGATGAATAAGGCAATTCTTGCCTAGTGACTGCTCACCACAATTGGAGCAACTCTATTCATGCTCAATTTTTTCTTAGAATCTAAGGAGGGGTCCTGTTAGGAGTAGACAGGTCTCTAGACAAATTATCTTTAGTAAAAAAAATACCTATAAATGTCATATTCTGTGGACTTCTGATGTCTTTGAATATTATCTATATACACAAAGCATCTCTGAACTCTTAAGCCTTGACTATTCTTGGCCATTTTTAATTGAAATTATCTTTAAAAATACAGTTAAAAGGAAAAAAATGTTCTGATGCTTTTTTTCTTGCCTTCAAGTAATTTCCCTAAATTTTGAAATATGTGCTGTTTAAAACAGGATATCATATGTGTGTGTGTGTGTGTGTGTGTGTGTGTGTGTGTGTGTGTTATGAAAGGAGGGTTGGGAGGGTGGGAGGAGATCTAGTACTTAAGTAGTAGTCCCATTACTTTGAATCTCAAGATTTATTAAAGATATAATTTTGTCAGCAACTAAATTTGAGAGATAATACCCAATGCAATTAATGTGCTTCATGCTTATAGATACATGATACCCTGGCTTTCCTGTCCCATGGGTCATATTTGACTAACTGTAGAACCACTTGGTCTGTATCTATGTTTCTTATTTAGAGTAATAATTGTTGCTTATTAGTACTATCTAGTAGAAATGAAATCAATGACTATTTGCGGGATGTGATATGCTGAACTTTTCCAACTAAAAATAAATCTCTAGTACTAAGATTGGAGTTCTTAAAATATAATTTATCATCTAGATTTCAAAATAGGATGTTGAAAATTGTAAAATATTTTTGCATGTTAATATGTAAATAAATACATGTTGCCATTCTGAATATTATGCCCCACATCAATAGTTTTAAAACAGCATTATGATGTTTAGTGTTTATGAAAACTTTCAGTAACTATAGACATTTTTTTCTGTGATCTTCCAAGTAAATGCTACAGTGTGATACTACAGTAAAAAGCAAGCTTTGTAGAAAAGAGGCATTCCTCAGCTATACCTTCTAATACCACACCTTTTATTGATGGCCATTTTGCTTCTGAAGAGAATATATTTCATACTCTTGTTTCAACACTTCAATCTCTCCTACTTTAATCCTTTGTATTTCTTGTTTGCACATTTTCATTTGCTGCCCCCACTATGCATTGTTTGTGTACTTTGAGCTTTCTCTCTCTTTCATTGAGGCTGTTCACTGACTTCTGAAGGTTGTTTCATGTATTTTGATCCCTTTTATAAGAATCATCCTCTCATGCAAACACACGAGATATTTATTTTCACATGGGCATAGATATTTGATGTACATTTTAATTCAAGTACTTTAAAAAACTTTATTATGCAACATGGCAGATATTTCGATTAATATACTTTTCCTATTGAGTCTTGTAAGAGTGGTTTCTTGATACCCCCTCCTTTTTTGTTCAAAGAGAGCAGGAAAAATCATCTTAGTTTAAAAACATGTTACAGTAAAATAAGTATAATGAATATGAAATGTTCAAGAGTGGGCCTGATCCAGATAGGGAATTGTTCTCTTCCTGAGGTTTTTAAACAATTATAAGAACAATGTTGTTTCATGAGTTAGAATTCTAAAGATCGTCAAGACCTGAAATAAGGTAGTAATTGGCACTGGTAAGTGATAGATTAAAAGCAAGTGAGGGTTTCTAAAGTGCCTTAATGTATGAAATAATGGAGTGTGGTTTAGTGTAAAAAGGAAAATTGCTGAAATTATGTTGATTTAATTCAATCTTAGAAAAAGCTACCATGGTTGAATAAGTAATGTTTTCTCTTGTTCTCTCTAAAAGTGAATATGCCATAATTTTTCAAAACTCTTAATATGGTATAACAAAGAAACTTATCCATTAGAAGTGGCCAGTGACATTTCATCTACAAAGGCAACAGGATATCATGATAGGACCTTAATGGGAAATCAATATATTGAAAGCATCACCAGTATAAAAATTATGTGCTTTTTCTACAAAAGCATACTTTAATGGGAGAGGTTGAGGGAAAGAACATATCTACCAGTGGGCTCATTTCATAAAATTATTTCTCAGATTGACACTTTTATGATTCAATGTACATGGATCATGAAAGGACATCTTTGGAAATCCTAAGTCCAAAATTGCAAGGGAAGACATTAGTTCTATTGGCAATAATGTGAACAACAATCCTGGCATTTCCTGCTGTGTATTAGTGGATACACAATGCTTTATGTCTGACTTTCCATGTAGTTTATGCCCATTGCATTGCATAAACAACATTCTTTGGATATTTTTTCTTTTCCTAACATACTTAAGCTTATTTTTTGTCCTTGTTATAATAGAAAAGCAACTTCTGGAACCTTAAGACAGGAGTATCCTTGTGGTATTTTACTATCTCTGAAGCAAATTTCAAAAGTGACTCAGAGCCCTTGATTTTAGATAACTTTATATTGTCACAGAATTTTTTTTGAGAAGCGCACATCATACTTGTGAATTAGTCATCTTTGTTCCAAACTTTTGACTCATTATGTGTTTGCTTGTTTGTTTTTCTTCTGAACGATGTCACTAGCTTTACTTCTATATCAAGTAGGAAAAGAAAAACATGTTGCTAGTTACTGCATGAAATGTTCTCCAAGAAAATGAAATAATTTTATCACACCATGAACCAAATGAATCTCCTGAAACGACATAGAATTATCATTCATGTTGGCTCCATGGAAGGTCCAGCTAAGACCTATGTCTGTCAAGGCTCTCCAAAAAGATATGTCACTGTCTGTGAGTCTAAGAATATTATATCATTCATCCACTCTTGCTCATGTATGTTACACTTCAATTCTGTTCTTTTGATTAGCTACTACTTCCAAGACTATATGGTTGTTTTTAATAATTTCCAAAAGAGAATAATATTATTACCTAGTGTATGATGTAATAGAGCAAATAAGTCACTTTAAGCTGAAAGTAGAACTATTTATTTATTTATTTATTTATTTATTTATTTATTTATCTATTGGTTTGAAATTATTTACCTAAATCTGTTTTATGGTTTGAATGTAATATCTTCTAGAGGATTTGACTTTAAGGAAATGTAAAAAGTCCATGTTTTAATTGTGAGTTACAGAACAATATCAATCTATCTCCATTATTATCCTTTCAGCCATGCTGTTAAAAGATTTATAAAGGCAAAGATTTACATATTACAAGGTTGTGTGTGTGTGTGTGTGTGTGTGTGTGTGTGTTGTGTAAGTGAGAAACTGCACATACACATGATTATGCACATTGATGCCAGAAAATATTGATGTTCTTCCTCTGTTGCTTGCTGCCTTAGTTTCTTGAGAGAGGCTCTTTCACTAAAGCTGATACTTGCCTTTCAGCTAAGATGAGTAGCCAGTAAGCTTCAAGGCTATACTTTTCTCCTTCTTTCAACCCTGGCATTACAAATATGGCTGGTAAAGTTCAATTTCTATAATAGGTCTGTTGTTCTGAACTCAAGCCTTCTAGCTTTCAGAGAAAACACTGTTGCTCAATCGGCCATGTTTTTACCCATTTATAATCGCACTTCTTAGAGTATGTTTTCAGGAATTTAGATACATTGCTTCAAATGTCTACATCTAAATGCATGTTGCAAAAAATAAAAAGATATCTATAAGTATAGAGAGATAGTTATTGACAGTGAATTTAATCTCCAGACATAACTACTAAAAATTCAATTTCATTTTAATTGTACTAATTTTACATCTAGTACATGGAATAAAATTAACGTCTTCATGAAGCAATGGCTTCAGGATGAACCATGAGTTTGTGGGTTCCTTTGATTAAAAGTCTTATGAATTTTCCAGTGAAATGGTTGGCCAATTTGTGGAGAAGCAAAGATGTGATAGCATCTAAGCACTGATAATGATTATGCTGTTGGTATTAATTGTCTCACTTGAGTTTGTACTTAGGGAACACATTCAAAGCAGAAGACTGAAGAAGTTTTTTTTGTTTTGTTTTGTTTTGTTTTTGTTTTTTTTTAATCACTGGAGGCATGACTTGATTTTGTGAAATTTAAATGAATGGTTATGAGGTTGAATCTGATCATCTATTGTAGAATTTTTATAAAAATATTTAATTTTGTTTTAGTATTAAAAGAATTAAATATTATCTTATGTAAGTAAAATCATTTTATTTATCTCATATTTTAGAGAAAAATATGTTTCTAACTTTAGAATAACATGAGGACATGACTGATGTGAAGAAGCTCCAGTTACTTAAAAAAGATCTCAGTGATTTGTCAGGTCCCTTGACTGGAACAAGTATAAAAGTATGTGCCCTTCTCACATCATCTACAGGATGACTTTTCAGGCCTCTCATAGTTTTACTTGTAAGGGAGAACAGAAGCTTCAGGTAGATAAGCTTTGTGCTCACTGTATAGTTTCCAGGAGGTTACCCCAATTTGGAGGAAGTAAAAGATTAAGGAAGATGTCCCTCTATAACATAATAACACCCCTGTTCATAGCAGCTTTATTTGTAATAGCCAGAAACTATGAACATCCTGGATGACTTTCAACTGATGAATGTATAAGGTAAATGTAGTATGTCTGCACAATGAAATACTATACAGATACTAAAAACAAAGTCATTGTGAAATTTTCAGGTCAGTGGATGGAACTAGAAAATATCATCCCGAGTGAGCTAATTCTGACCTATAAAGTCACATGAGAGGCTCCTGGGTGTCTATTTGGGTGACCGTAGCTGAGAATCTTAGCAGCTGGGGTTATGGAGATTGAAGTGGCTATCTCCTCTAGCCAGGCAGAATTTTCAGTGGATTGAGGGGGACAGAAACTCACCAACCAAACATTTGACTCAAAATGTGTCATGCCTATATGGTGCACAGGGTTAAAGACAAAACAGAGACTGAGTAAATATCCAACCAGTGACTGGCCAAACTTGAGACCCATTCAATGAGAAAGAGTAAACCCCTAACATTTTATTTAATTTTTATTTGCAATGCTTGCAGACAGGAGCCTAGCATCCTAGCATAATTGTTCTCTGATAGGCTTCACCCACTAGAGGATAAAAAAAAAATTCAGAGACCTGCAGACAAACATCAAGCAGAGCTTGGACAGTCTTGTGGAAGTGGGGAATGATAGGACTGAGTGAAACAAGGATACCATAAGAAGACATATAGTGTCAGCTAACCTGGGCCCATGTATATTCATAGAAAGTTAGCCACCAACAAAGAACATGTAAGGACTGGACTTGGAACTTTATGCTTTTGTACCAGTTGTTCAGCTTGGTATTCATGTGGGGCCCTTAACAGTTGAAGGGGGCTGTCTCTAAATTTATTGCCTTATGTTGGATGCCTTCCCTCTAGCTGGACTCCCTGGTTGGGCATCAGTGGTAGAGGAAGTACCTAGTCCTCTTGACACTTGATGTCCCCTGAAAGGGTGCTACCAAGGAGGGGAGTCTACTTCTTAATGCAGAAGAGTAAAGGGTAAGAGAAGGAGGGATTTTTAAATGAGGGAATGGAAGGAGATGAGGGAGGGGCTGAAACCAGTTTGTAAGTTAATAAGTAAATGAAAGAAAGAAATTACAGGAGAATTATATATAAGTGACAGTAAAACCTTGGAATACAAGATCATGTATGCTATTAAAAATACTGCATAATACAGAGGCATCAATCTCTGTATCTTCTAAGAAGTGAAACGAACAATTTTTCGTTCTGTGAGGTGATCAACATCACTAAGAATTTCTGGAGTTCACTGGAAAATATCATCAGCACTGTATTTTATATTTAATTATAAAATGATCATACCTGATATTAGCCATCATTATTGTATTTGAAACAACGTACGCTTTAGTTGGTTTTCCTTTTGCCTTGTGTCCCCGATACCTTGCCACTTTTGAATCTTTTAAAATTTTGCATTTCTAGACCTATATTACAAAAAATGATATGACTCTGGCGAAATAGACACTGGACAGAGAACAAATATTTTGTATTTCCTTCACTCATTGGCAAGAGTGAAAATTATGAGTATTATTGAATCTTTAAAAAAATCAAGTACTGACCAAAAAATAAATAAATAATAAAAAACTAAACCGCGGTACTCATCAACCTGTTACAAGTTGGTGATGTCAGTAACCCATTTTCTCCAACAAAAAGGTAATCCGAACAAAAATGTTAGAATCAAATCACACCATTCATCAAATGGCATTCTCTGATATTTACAGACTATTCCATTTTAAAACTCAAAGAATGCACATTCTGTGGGGTGGACTCCTGAAGGTGGGCTCCATCTCTCCCCTAGAAGTCTGGAGAGCTGAGAAAGAAACGTGAGCCTGACTCTGCTTGGCCTCACACTTGGCATCTGATACCTCGGTTCTCACCTTGTAAAAAACTATGTGTATGTATGAAAACGCACCTACCATACAGTCCATGTCTCAGTCAGAGGACATCTTGCAGAAATCAGATCTGATCTCAATTCATCAGGTTTGGTCTGTCTTGACCGTCCTAAAGTTTACCTACCCTACATTATTCTAAGGGTAGCAGACACTTTCCACTGGACTTCAGCTTCATATGTCCTGGAAATTGGCTGTGTGGAGATTAATAGCAATTTAAGATCTGATACTTTGTCTTGGATTCCTACTTCAATATTGTTTGTAGTTATAACCCATGTGGAGTTCAGAGCTTTGTCAGGACTGATTCTGGGCCTGTGTTTAAAGTTGAATGTGGAGAGCAGGTGTGGCGGCAGTCCCAAGATGATGCTTGGGACTCCGGCCTGGTCCTGTGACTAGCACCTGACTTCCTCCTGTCCCCCCCCCCCCCCCCCAGAATAGCCACTCCCACCGTGCGAGCTGCGCAGGTGCACCCATGACTGCAGATCAGGACAATGGGACTGCGCTTCGGGATGGGAGAAAGAGAAAGAGAACCTGAAAAGGAAACAGAAAGAGAAAGAGAAACAGAGAGACAAAAGGGACAGAAAAGATTTTCACTGGCATGCTATAAGGTTCCTGAATAAACCGCTTTGAGAAGAAAACAGTGTAGTCGCTCCTTTTCTGCTTGTCAGAGACCCGTAGCAACAGTTGAACTGACTAGCAGGGAAGGATGCAGCTAAGGGTAAGCATCCTGAGAGTGATGGAGGATGTGGAAAACCTGTTTACCCCATGGCAGATGGTAACCAAAGAAAGAAGGATTATAGAGGTCGGAGTGAACCACCTGCAGCACAGCCAGGCAGGCTGTAGACCCTCAGAGGACGCCCTGCAGCTAAGCCTTGGGCCTCAGGCTGGCCCATTCAATGCGGCATAGGAGTAGAAAGACATCCAGAAACCCACCAGCTGTGTGCCCTACTCACAGCAGGACTCAATACAGTGTGACAGTATGTGGAGGAGAAATAGTAGGGAAAGACAAGAGCAACAGTTTAAACATTCTGAATGAAGGAGAGACTAGAAATGTGGAAAAGAACAGCCTTTTGTGAGTAGCCAGACCCCACCACCTGAGGTGTGGGTTCAGAAAACCTGGTGGATTGATCAGTTCAACTACCACTTCTGAGTTGTTCTATCCCCAAATCCACTTCATCCAGATAATGGAAAAGAGCCAGTCCTGTTGTCCCAAAACTCCAGGATCTCCATGGCAAAGGACAACAGGGCAACTGAGAGAAGTCTCGGTGATGTAGTAGAAGCCAGAGATCTTGCTCCAGAGCAATGAGTCAGTGTAATGAACGTACAGCAAGTAATGCTGTATAGACAGAAGAATTTATTTCATTTTATTCCAATAAGGAGGTGGCAAAGGAAGACAGCAGTTAGAGGATATGAAGGGTGGGGTGATGATTAAGACAGGGGTCCAAAATATGAAACTAAAAAAAATCAATAAAAAGTTTTTAAAAAGTCATATTCTACTAAGCAGGACAGAGAAGCATTTCTGAAATAGAGCACATTCAGGGCAAATTTTAACAAGTTCAGGGAGATTGATATAACTTCATGTACATTATCATAACACGTAATAAAACTTAGTACAGGCAGCAAATAATTTTCTAGTAAATATACAAACTCATAGAGATTAAGCAACTCATTACTGAATAACAAACGGCTAAAAAAAATAAAAAAATAAAAAGGCATCAAGAACGAAAGTAAAATTTTCTGGAATTAAATGAAAATACAACACAATAAAACTTTTATGATACATTAAAAACAAGCCTATGAGAAAAACATATTGTTTTAAATTCATATATTAAAAAATAATAGAGAGCACAAAGATGTCTTAATGGCGCAGCACACAAATTTGGAAAATGCAAAGCACTACATGGCAAAACATATTAAAGATTGGAGCCAAATCTATGGAATAGAATTAAGAAAAACAATACAAAGATTCAATGAATCTCAGACCTGGTTCTTTTTGAAGATAAGGCACGTGGCCCTCTTAATGAAAGGAAAGGGAGAGAAGACCCAAGTTAACAGAACCAGACCTTTTCTGAGAAGGGGAGGAGCAGTAATGGCAGGAGGACTGGTGATAAGGGAGGAAGTGGAAGAGGAGGGAAAGGAAGCTGCATTTGTGATGTAAAGTAAATACTTGACTTAATCATGATCATGAGGAAACAAACATAGAAATATTACAACATAGTGGAAGGAATTTAGAACATTATAAATCAATATTGTACAAACTTGTACTCTGGTGAGTACAACCTGAAAGAAATGGGCAAATTTCTAGATTCTAGCTAAACCACTAAAATAAAACCAAGAAACAGTCAAAATCTAGGTCAGACAGACACGCAACAAACACTAAAATAGTAATATAGTGCCTTCCAGTTAAAGCACGCCTGGACCAGACATAGTCAAAACATAACTATATCTGACTTTCATAAAATATTTATAGCGAATTATTTTTTTGAACTTTATTTTAAAAAACAAAGATAAAAGAAAAAAATTTAAACATTTTTGCATAAATGTATACAAATACAATTGTGTCAGTGCTTGGCTTTTTTTTTTTTCTTTTTTTAAGGTTTGATACTATGCATTAATGTCTTACTAGTTACAATGAGCAAAATGTACATGTAAAATAGGATGTAACACAGAATTAGTCAACGTGTTCTTGGTGTGTAAGGATTAAGCATGACTTTTTTTGTTGTTGTTGTTTTGTTTTATTTATTTATTTATTTTTTTTTTGTTGAACTTCACACAGTCTGTGAGTTGTTTCTGGGGCAGTCCTAGCCTCTTGGGTTAGCATCCCAATATCAGTGACTGCATAATATGTCTGTTCTTTTGTGACTGGGTTATTTCACTCAGGATGATATTCTCTAGATGCAACCATTTTCTTAAGAGTTTGGTTAAATCATTGTTTCTGATGGATGAGTAGTACTCCATTGTGTAAATGTACCACAATTTTTGTATCCATTCATCTACTGAAGGACATCTGGGTCCTTTCCAGCTTCTGGCTATTATAAATAGAGCTGCTATGAACATTGTGGTGCATGTATCTTTGTTGTATGTTGGAGTGTCTCTGGGGTATATGCCCAGAAGTGGAATAGCTGGATCTTCAGGTCCAATTTTCTGAGGAATCGCCAGACTGATTTCCAGAGTGGTTGTATCAGTTTACAAACCCACCAACAGTGGAGAAGTATTCCTCTTTCTCCGCAATCTCACCAGGATCTGCTGCCATCTGAGTTTTGGATCTTGGACAATCTGACTGGTGTGAGGTGGAATCTCAGGGTTGTTTTGATTTGCATTTCCCTGATGGCTAAGGATGTCGAACACTTTCTTAGAAGTTTCTCAGCCATTCTATATTCCTCAATTGAGAACATTTTGTTTAGCTCTGTACCCCATTTTTAATAGGGCTGTTTGATTCTCTAGTGTCTAGCTTTTTGAGTTCTTTGTATACCTTGGATATTAGGACTCTATCTGATGTGGAGTTGGTAAAGACCTTTATCCATTCTGTTGGCTGCCATTTTGTTTTCTTGACAATGTCTTGTGCCGTACAGAAACTTGGCAATCACATTAAGTCCCATTTGTTAACCTTTGACCTTAGAGCTTGAGCCATTGGTGTTTTGTTCAGAAAATTTTCTCCTGTGCCTATGTGTTGTAAGGTTTTCCCGACTTTCTCATCTAATAGTTTCAGTGTATCTGGTTTAATGTGGAGATCTTTGATCCACTTACACTTGAGCTTTGTACAAGGAGATAAGATAGGGTCTATTTTCAATCTTTTGCATGCTGAGGGCCAATTAAACCAGCACCATTTGTTGAATAAGTTGTCTTTTTTCCATTGAATGTTTACTGCACCTTTGTCAAAAGTCAGGTAAACATATACGGGAAGGCTTATTTCTGGATCTTCTATTCTATTTCATTGATCCACGTGCCTATTTCTGTACCAGTACCATGCAGTTTTCAGCGCAATTGCCTTGTAATATAGCTTGAGGTCAGGGATAGTGATTCCTGCAAATGTTTTCTTGTTGTTGAGGATAGATTTCGCTATTCTAAGTCTTTTGTTATTCCAGATGAAATTGCACATTTCTCTTTCCAACTCAATGAAGAATTGGGTTGGAATTTTGATGGGGATTGCATTAAATCTGTAGATTGCTTTTGGTAGGATGGCCATTTCTAAAATGTTGATCCTTCTAATTCATGAGCATGGGATATCTTTCCATTTTTCTGAGATCTTTTTCGATTTCCTTCTTTAGAGGTTTGAAGTTCTTGTCATACAGTTCCTACACTTGCTTAGGTAGAGTCACACCAAGGTATTTTATATTTTTTGTGAGTATTGTGAAGGGTATCTTTTCCCTAAATTCTTTCTCCTCATGTTTGTCCTTTGAATATAGGAAGGCTACTGATTTGTTTGAGTTAATTTTGTATCCAGCCACTTTGCTGAACTTTTTTATCAGCTGTAGAAGTTCTCTGGTTGAATTTTTGGGGTCACTCAAGTACACTATCATGTCATCTGCAAAGAGTGATATTTTTACTTCTTCCTTTCCGATTTGTATCCCTTTGATCTCCTTTTGCTGTCAAATTAATTGCTCCAGCCAGGACTTCCAGTACTGTGTTGAATAGGTAGGGGGAGAGTGGGCGTCCCTGTCCAGTCCCTGATTTATGTGGGAATCTTTCAAATTTCCCACCATTAAGTTTGATGTTGGCTGTTGGTTTGCCGTATATTGCTTTTATTATGTTTAGGTATGGACCTTGGATTCCTGTTCTTTCCAGGACTTTTAACCTGAAGGGGTGTTCAATTTTGTCAAATGCTTTCTCAGCATCTATTGAGATGACTGTGTGTTTTTGTTCTTTGAGTTGGTTTATATGGTGGATTACATTGATCGATTTCCTTATATAAAACCATCCCTGCATCCCAGGAATGAAGCCGACTTGGTCATGGTGAATGATAGTTTTGATATGTTCTTGGATTCGGTTTGCAAGGATTTTGTTGAGTATTTTTGCATCAAAGTTCATAAGTGAGTTTGGTCTGAAGTTCTCTTTCCTTGTAGGGTCTTTGTGTGGTTTATTAACAAGGGTTATTGTAGCCTCAAAAAATGAGTTATGTAGTATTCCATCTGTTTCTATCTTGTGGAATAGCTTGGAGAGTATTGGTGTTATGTCTGCAATAAATGTCTGATAAAATTCTGCATTGAACTTGTTTGGACCTGGGCTTTTTTTGGTTGGGAGGCTTTTGATGACTGCTTCTATTTCTTTAGGTGTTATGGGATTATTTAGATGGTTTACTTGGTCCTGGTTTCACTTTGGGATCTTGTATCTGTCTAGGAATTCATCCATTTCCTCCAGATTTTCCAATTTTGTGGAGTATAAGTTTTTGTAGTAAGATGTGATGATTTCTTGAATTTCCTCAGTTTCAGTTGTTATGTCTCCACTTTCCTTTCTGATTTTGTGAATTTGTATACTCTCTCTTTGCCCTCTAGTTAGTGTGGCTAGGGGTTTATCAATCTTGTTGATTTTCTCAAAGAACCAGATCTTGGTTTTGTTGATTCTTTCGATGGTTCTTTTTGTTTCTATTTGGTCTATTTCTGCCCTAATTTTGATTATTTCTTGCCATCTACTCCTCTTGGGTGTATCTGCTTTCTTTTGTTTTAGAGCATTTAGCTGTGCTGTCAAGTTTCTGATGTATGCTCTCTCCAATTTCTTTTTGGAAGAGCTCAAGGCTTCCTCTCAGTACTGCTTTCATTGCATCTCATTGGTTTGGCTATGTTGTGTTTTAGTTTTCATTGAATTCTAGAAAATCCTTAATTTCTTTCTTTAGTTCTTCTTTGACCCTGCTATTGTTTATCAGAGCATTTGTAATTTCCATGTGTATGTGGGCTTTTTGTTTTCTTTGTTGTTGTTAAAGACCAGCCTTAGACCATGGTGATCTGAGAGGATGCATCGGAGTATTTCAATCTTCTTATATTGATTAGGGATCATTCTGTGTCCAATTATGTGGTCAAATTTTGGTAAGGTGCCATGGGGTGCTGAGAAGAAGGTGTATTCTTTTACTTTAAGTTGACATGTTCTGTAGATATCTATTAATTCCAGTTGGTTCATAGTCTCTGGTAGTTTTACAGTGTTCTTGTTCATTTTCTGTTTCCATGATCTCTCTATTGGTGACAGTGGGGTATTAAAGATTCCCACTATTATTGTGTGGGGTGAAATATATTTTTTGAGCTTCATTAGGGTTTCTTTTATG
This sequence comes from Micromys minutus, assembly GCF_963924665.1. NCBI lineage: Eukaryota > Metazoa > Chordata > Mammalia > Rodentia > Muridae > Micromys > Micromys minutus. Next base: position 8,926,923 of record NC_137963.1, read on the forward strand.
AATGTGGGTGCTTTTGTATTTGGAGCATATATGTTAAGGATTCATAGTTCCTCTTGACAGATTTCTCCTGTAATGAGTAAAAAGTGTTCTTCCTTATGTTTTTTGATAACTTTTGGTTGGAAATTTTTTTTATTTGATATTAGACTAGCCACTCCAGCTTGCTTCTTTGGGCTGTTTGTTTGGAAGTTTTTTCCCCAACCTTTTACTCTGAGATAGTTTCTGTCTTTGTCTCTGAGATGAGTTTCCTGTATGCAGCAAAATGCTGGATTTTGTTTATGTATCCAGTCTGATAGCCTATGTCTCTTTATTGGGGAGTTGAGACCATTTATGTTAATAGGTATCAAGAATAGTGGTTTTTGTTTCCTGCTATTATTGCTTTTGTAGGTTGAGTTGTGTCTCTGTCTCTTTCTTCTTTTGGTTTTCTTGCTTAGAGTTTTCTTGTTTTTACTAGGATGTAGTTCCCCTCATTGTATTGGGTTTTCCACCTATAATTCATTGCAGTGTTTGGTTTGTGGTCAGATATTGTGTAAATTTTGATTTGTCTTGAAATATCTTCATCTCTCCATCTGTGGTAATTGATAGTTTTTCTGGGTATAACAGCTTGGGCTGGCACTTGTGCTCTCTTAGGGTGTGCATGATGTCTGTCCAGGCTCTTCTAGCTTTCATAGTCTCTGTTGAGAAATCGGGTGTGATTCTGATTGGTCTGCCTTTATATCTTTCTTGACCTTTTTCTCATACTGTTTTTAGTATTCTTTTTTTGCTTTGGGCACTTGGTGTTTTGACTATTGTGTGTCGGGAGAAAATTTTTTTCTGGTCAACCCTTGGGGTTCTGAAGGCTTCTTTTATGCTCGTGGTTATCTCATTCTTTTTTTTTTTTTTTTTTTTTTTTTAAACGACTTTATTTTGCAAAACAAAGATAAATGTAAAGATTTTAAACATTTTTTGCTTAAAATTATACATTTTTGTCAGTACTGTTTTTTCAGACATTAAAATAAATTTTACATAAAACCATGTGAATATGTTTTTTAATCAGTACTTGATTTTTTTCAAGGGCTTGACAGTATGCATTGAAAACGTACTAGTTGCAATAAGCGTAAAGTACATGCAAACAAAACGCAACATGGGAATAGTCAAAGTCTTCTTGTTTTGTGAATATATGTATATTTTTTGGTTTCTTTTTTTCTTGGACTTCATACAGTCTGTGAGTTGTTTCTGGGGGAGTGCAAGCCTCTGGGGTTAGCATCCCACTATCAGTGACTGCATATTATGTCTGTTCTTTTGTGACTGGGTTATCTCACTCAGGATGATCTTCTCTAGATGCAGCCATTTTCTTAAGAATTTGGTTAAGTCATTGTTTCTGGTGGCTGAGTAGTATTCCATTGTGTATATGTACCACAATTTTTGTATCCATTTGTCTTCTGAAGGACATCTGGGTTCCTTCCAGCTTCTGGCTATTATAAATAGAGCCGCTATGAACATTGTGGTGCATATATCTTTGTTGTGTATTAAAGTGTCTCTGGGGTATATGCCCAGAAGTGGAATAGCTGGGTCTTCAGGTAGTACTATATCCAATTTTCTGAGGTATCGCCAGACAGATTTCCAGAGTGGTTGTATTAGCTTGCAACCCCACCAACAGTGGAGAAGTGTTCCTCTTTCTCTGCAGCCTCTCCAGCATCTGCTGTCATCTGAGTTTTGGATCTTGGCCAATCTGAGTGGTGTGAGGTGGAATCTTAGGGTTGTTTTGATTTGCATTTCCCTGATGGCTAAGGATGTGGAGCACTTCCTCAGATGTTTTTCGGCCATTCGGTGTTCCTCAACTGAAAATGATTTGTTTAGCTCTGTACCCCATTTTTTAATAGGGTTATTTGATTCTCTGGTGTCTAGCTTTTTGAGTTCCTTGTACACCTTGGATATTAGGCCTCTATCTGATGTGGTGTTGGTAAAGATTTTTTCCCATTCTGTTGGTTGCCGTTTTGTTTTCTTGACGATGTCCTTAGCCTTACAGAAACTTTGCAATCTCATTAAGTCCCATTTGTTAATCTTTGACCTTAGAGCTTGAGCCATTGGTGTTTTGTTCAGAAAATTTTCTCCTGTGCCTATGTGTTCTAAGGTTTTCCCTACTTTCTCATCTAATAGTTCCAGTGTATCTGGTTTAATGTGGAGATCTTTAATCCACTTACACTTGAGCTTTGTACAAGGAGATAAGAATGGGTCTATTTTCATTCTTTTGCATGTTGAGTGCCAGTTGGACCAGCACCATTTGTTAAATAGGCTGTCCTTTTTCCATTGAATGTTTACTGCTCCTTTGTCAAAAATCAGGTGACCATATATGTGAGGGCTCATTTCTGGATCTTCTATTCTATTCCATTGATCCACATGCCTATTTCTGTACCAGTACCATGCAGTTTTCAGCACAATTGCCTTGTAATGTAGCTTGAGGTCAGGGATAGTGATTCCCGCAGATGTTTTTTTGTTGTTTAGGATGGATTTCGCTATTCTAGGTCTTTTGTTATTCCATATGAAATTGCACATTGATCTTTCCAATTTTATGAAGAACTGGGTTGGAATTTTGATGGGAATTGCATTGAATCTGTAGATTGCTTTTGGTAGGATGGCCATTTTTAAGATGTTGATCTTTCCAATCCATGAGCATGGGATATCTTTCCATTTTCTGAGATCTTCCTCAATTTCTTTCTTTAGAGGTTTGAAGTTCTTGTCATACAGGTCCTTCACTTCCTTAGTTAGAGTCACACCAAGGTATTTCATAGTTTTTGTAACGATTGTGAAGGGTACCTTTTCCCTAATTTCTTTCTCCACATGTTTGTCCTTTGAGTATAGGAAGGCTACTGATTTGTTTGAGTTAATTTTGTTTCCTGCCACTTTGCTGAACTTGTTTATCAGCTGTAGGAGTTCTCTGGTAGAATTTTTGGGGTCACTCAAGTACACTATCATGTCATCGGCAAAGAGTGATGTTTTTATCTCTTCCTTTCCGATTTATATCCCCTTGATCTCCTTTTGCTGTCTAATTGCTCCAGCCAGGACTTCCAGTACTATGTTGATTAGGTAGGGAGAGAGTGGGCAGCCTTGTCGAGTCCCTGATTTTAGTGGGATTGGTTATCTCATTCTTAAGTGTAGCAAAGTTTTCTTTTAAAATTTTGTTGAAGATATTTACTGTGCCTCTTAGATGATATTTTTCTCCCTCTTTTATTCCTATTATCTGTAGGGTTGGTCTTCTCATTGTGTCCTGGATCTCCTGGATATTTTGGCTTAGCAGCTTTTTGGTTTTTGCATCTTCTCTGACTTTTTTGTCTATGTTTACAATGTTGTCTTCAGCCCCGAGATTTGTCCTCCATCTCTTGACGTCTATTGGAAATGCTTGCTTCTTTGACTCCAGATTTCTTTTTAGATGTTCTTCCCCTAGGGTTATCTCTTTTAGTGTTTTCTTTATTGTGTCAATTTCCATTTTAAATTCCTTCTTTTATTCCTTCATCATTTTGGTTATGTTTTCCTCTAGTTCTTTGAGTTTTTTGAGTGTTTTTCTTGTTTCCTCTTTAAAAGCTCCTAATTCCTTTTGCTTTTTCTCCCGTTTTTGTTCAAGGATGTCTATCATCGTCTTGAGGTATGATTTTAGGTCTGTGTCTTCTTTTTTTGTAGTGTTTGGCATTTCAATGTTTGCTGTGATGGGAGAGCTGGGTACTGGTATTGCCAGATTGTCTTGGTTTCCTTGGGATATGCTCTTTCCCATTCCTCTTGTCATCTTGTTGTCATTGATATGTTCTTGCCCTTCCCTTGTACTTGGTCTGTGTCCCTAGATCTCCACTGGTACAGATGGCAGATGGTCCGTGCCCTGTCTGTGCCCCAAACTTGCCGTGTGGGAACATAGGTCCCAATGCTGTGTTCCTGGTCTCTGGATCAGGCAGGGCAGGGGTGAGCTTTCCGTGGACACTTGGCAGAGATCTCTCTGCCTCCTGGATGCTCAGATCTCCTTCTCACCAGGATGTAACCTTTGGGAACTGCTCTAGCCAATTATTTTTAAATGATTAAAAATATATAGAAACAGAGCACTCTTAAATTCCTTATATAAAGAGAGTTTTCATCTAATAATATAACCACTTAATAATGAAAGATAAAACAAAACCATGGGCCTATATCCTGGATTAACATAAATTTGAAAATATTAATTATAATGTCTATAAACATGATACCAATATGTATCAGAAAGGTTATCTGCAATGATCTAATTGGCTTTACCCCATAGATAGAGTTATCCAACCACAATAATGCATTTCATGATAAAAATTGCATTATCATCTAGATAAACACAGAAATTTTTTTGGTAAAATTAATATGCCTTCATGGTAAAAGTCCTAAAAAGTATAACACTAGAGGGAATATATCTCACTGCAATTAAAAGTGTATATGAATCAACTACTGCCAACAGCATCCTAAAAGGAAAACTATCCAAGCAACAGGAACAAGAAAAGGGTACTCACTGTGTCCACTCTTCTCAACAGTGTGTAGAAAGCATTAACTCAAGCATGAAGATAAGAAAAAGAAATTAAACTAATACAAAGGAGAAATGGAGAAGTTCAACTATTCCTTAACTGCTGATCCCTGAAGTCAAACTATTCTTGTTATCAGGCAATATATAGCTATACATTAGGGATTCTAAAATTTCTAGAAAAGACAATTGCAGCAATGGGCAGAATAAGCTTTTTTTATTATATGACAACAGACTTACAGAGAAAGAGATCAAGGACATACCCACACTCAGAACAGCCTCAAAAACTAAATTATATAGTAATAAGCCTCACCAAAGAGGTAAGACATCTCTATAATAAAAACTTTAAACACCTGCAGAAAGGATAAAGACAGTTGGAAAGGGAAAGACATCCCATGTTCATATAAGTCATATATGTAATATTGTGCAAAACCTGTTCTTCTAAAAGCCATTTACAGATTCAGTGCAATTCCAATCAGCAAACCCAGCTAATTCTTCCCAACAATGGATTTTTAAGTTTCACATTCTTTACTGATGTATTGATTTCCTCTATCCCATCTTCTGCACCTGAGATTCTTCCATCTCTGGCAGTTGTTAGTGATAGTTGTGTAGGTAGTTTCTGTTCTCTTACCTTGATGTTCCATCTCTTGTTCGGTTTGTGCTTTTTTACTGCTTATATTCCTATTTTAATTGTTTTGGACAGTTTTATTCATTTTTTTTACTTGCCTGATTCTCTTTAAATGCCTCTGATATCTTTATAAGATTGGATTTAATGTCTTTGTGTGAGTGTGTGTGTGTGTGTGTGTGTGTGTGTGTTTCAGCTGTTTTAGAAAGCTAGAGCTGGCTCTAGTAGAATAGCTGGGCTTTGGCTCTGTAATCTTTTAATATATTACATAAAAAGAAAATTTCTAATATGTTTCATGTAGAAGAGGTTTTAAATAGTTTCAAATGCTTTTCAGTCTTTCACGATATGATTTCACAAAAGAAACTAAAATTGCAGTTGAATTATGTAATTTTATACAATTGAATTATTTGTGGATGAAAAAGCAATTTTTGGTACCTTCAAAATTCTGTCCATATTAGCTTAACTATAAAATACTGCAAGATTTTGCTTTATATTTTATGTAAATGCATTGAATATCTCATTAGAATTAATAATGCTGTGCTAACATAGCTAAAAGCTCTGATTAACATATGGTGAAAACTAGTCAGTCTAACATGTCTCTTGAAGGATTCTAAGAAGGCAGCTTGCATAAGTGTCCTAGAATATTAAAGGTACCAGATAAATTAATGATTGAAACTTTGACTGTTTTCATGTTACTTTCTGTTCTACATGTACTTTGTGATCATTGTAAATAGTTAGATCTAAGTGCATACCATTAACCCTTTAAGAGAATCAAGTACTGACAAAAATATATTTATATAGCTTTATACCAAAATGCTTTTTAAGAATCTGTACATGTATCTCTCTTTTATAAATAAAGTTGTAAAATAAATGAAATGTCTCTCCATACACATAGACACTTTTATAGCATCTATAGTTGTTGTTGAAAAATTACTTGCAAATTATTTTTATTAGCTTTATGTTGGTCAAGTAGAAAATGCCAAAGCAGTCTTTAGGTTCTTTTTCTTCTTTGAGTTCTAGGCTTCTAGCCCAGTGATTTGTTTCACTAGGCAATGGGTTTGCTAATTGGACCTTACGTCTATCCTGGTTATTTTCTCTTCTTTGTTTTTAAAGGTCTTTGAACTTTTTAATGTTTAATAGTTGAGGTGTAATTTACATAGAGAATGATGAATGATTGGGGGAAGAAGAGACCACAATGAACAAAAAGTGTCAAGAGAGTAAAAATGGTTATGATTTAATGAACCTGGAGTGCAGGCAAGTCTTTAAAAAAAAAGTGAGCACAGAAATGAAGAATATGGTCAGGAACATACTGGGGATACCAGAAGGCCAAAAGCTATGTCACAGGAAGTCTTGAGAAGTGATCAGTGGTGGATGATGCAAACTTCAGAAGGTGATCTATGTATAGAGAATGAAACAAAGGTTCACAAAAGGATAATGTGGAATTGAACTAACAGCCATATTTGGGAACCATATTTGCATAACAAGGTAAATTTCTTGTTATATTTGCCTGTGTATGTGGGGGGGCTGTGTTTTACCAGAAATTGGACATAGGTTAGCATACATACGAGAAAAATGTTTTACAACTGAGATCTGTTAGCAGCCCATGAATCTGCAAATAACAGTAAGCAAGAACTATTCTTAAAAACTGAAAGAAAATGATTGAGTAAAAATGAGTGATAGACAGAATTTATGAAAGAAAAAAAATGTCTAAAATAATCCCTGAATATTTACTGAGACCTAAAATACCTTAAAAACGAACAAACATAGAACATTGAAGAAAGAAAAGAGTAACTCAAAATTTAAATTTTTATTTTTCCTTTCTCACCATTTCTGTTTTAATTTCATTAAATGGTAAATGTCCTCTAGGGTCATAGATGTACTTTCTGTTCTTCTCATCTATTCCACTAAACTTACAGAGCTTTTAGAATGGAGCTTTTGCTTTTTCCAAGGTAGAAATCAGACACTGTTAGATACTTTTATAATTTTCTTTTATTTCCAATTTGAAATATATATATATATATATATATATATATATATATATATATATATATGTACATCTATGTATATGCATGTGTATGTGTATATGTATATGATGTCTATGTCTGTGTATATGTATATGTATATATATGTGCATATATATATATATATATATATATATATATATACATTTATATAATTTTTACTAGACTTGTTCTCTGACCAGTTTATTGTACTTGCATTTTTGTGATGATTTCTCATGTCTACAACCTCCATCTAATTGGAAAGTAAATTAAATAAATGTGTTTTAATGGAAAGATCTTTTTTGAAGCTGGAGTATTGTCTTCTTAAATATACATATATTAGAAAGTTATGCATTCTCTTTCTAATAAGAATTATAAGGAAAAGAATTGCACACTCATGAAATTATCTGACACAACTTTTCTAGAAAATACATAAATTTGACTAAGCTGTTCCACACTTAATCTGTAAGATTCTTAATCCTCTACTAAGGGCAAAGCCTGCTGCACACAATTGTCCCTTTTCAATAAATTAATGCTAAGCTTACATCTTTCAGAATACAGTTTACCAGAAAGGAAATTGGCCTTGTTTATTGCTCCCCCCCACCCCGTTTTGAGTGGAATTTTATGCTTGTGAAAATGAGATACGAGCAGTAATCAGGATTAAAAGGACTGTGGGCCAGTTTTCTTCTTCAATCCTCAAGCCAATTTTACTGTTACAAGTAGCTTGTCTGCTCTTGCTCCTGCAGGCATAAAATTAGAACATCTGAGGAGGTCTAGGACAAGGACAACTGTCCACTGGGGACCAAGATTGGTAAACCAATTTTCACTTGTGAACAATGCCAGAATTCAACCCATATGTCTCCCACGGTGAAGCACTGTAGTGCATTATTAACCCACTGCGCCTTTTAGCAGCTTCCCTCTGCTTGCTGTCTTGTGAATTAACCACAGCAGAGCCTGAATTCCTTTCAGCTAGAAATTTTGCTGGATGAATAGCAGCCCTCAGTAACAAGGGAACAGGGCACAGGTCTCTGAAATGTTCAATTGAGAGTTCTAGCAATTTGCTATTCATTCTTTTCTACCATCATTATTAGGATGAGAAATCACAATTGTAAAGTTCCTTGTGATGTGCTGTCAAACCTGATATCTTGTAATTTTAATATGTAATACTGTGCTTAATAATTAATGGCTTCAACTCTGTAGGTGGGATCTGAATTTGGCTTCAAAAGTGAAATCCCTCTGAGCTGTAATATCCTTTGAAGCCCCAAGATCTTATGAAGTTCCCCCTAGCTCTGCCTTCTAGTGTTCTTATTTAAATGATCTGTCATCTAATGAATCTGGATCAAACCCTCCAAGTTTAAAATATATGACAAAAAGCTGCTTCTGGGGAAAGCGTTTGGATCCAAATAAAAACATTTCTGTGCCTTGGCCATTATTACATGCAGTTAACTGCTGGGAAATACTGATGTTCAAAAGATATGGGGAGAGGCACCTGCTTTCTCACGAAGTTTATGTTTGCAGTTGATAAAAATGCAAGGCGGCATATGCAGACATTATGCAGAAGTTCCATTCACATGGTAATTCCTTTGTATTTGAATAATTTCTTTTCAGGTGCTCTATGAATGGCAGACCCTGGGAGGATTTGAGTATCCCTCTTCCTTCTCCATGACCATTTTTTTTTTCTGTCTGGAACCCACTTTTGGTCAAAGACACTACTATGTAGCTGCTTCTTTTGGGGTTTTCTAGACCAGAAGTTGTGTCTCAGAGAGGAAATATCTTCTGATGGAATGATTCTAAACTCTTTCAGCAAAAGTCATTAGATTAAGTGCTGTGTAACCAGCAAAAAATTAGATCTCTTATAAACCAACCTGAGGTGCCAGTGAAAGACACTAGCCTTCACAAGTACCAATAATGTCCTGCTTTTCTTTCGTGTTAAGTAAATGACTTGGTTAGTCTCAAAAATCTATACTTCCCTCATGTTTACATTCAGGAGCTCTTGTATTATTGTAATTTTTGCATGACACAACATTAAAAACACTGTTAGCTTTTTATTTCTACAAATTCACAGGCAGGGACCTAAGTGGATGCATTTTTGTCTTGACTCACTTTTCAGAAATTGATGTACTGAATGGGTTGGCCTCCTTTTGGTTCTCAGGATAAGGTGTCACATCATGATAAGACAATGACACCTACCTCATGGAGAGAAAGCAATACAAAGCTGCAGCTGCATAAAGTTTTAATTTCTACTTAAATTTCTTCGCTATAATAGCCATAACTAGATTGGAACTCTCAATGGGGCTAGCCTTAAATTCATAGACAGTATCCTGCTAAGTTTAACTTCTTGAAGACTCTAGCACTCTTCCCAATAGTACTAAGCTGAGAGGCCAAGACTATGATACTGGGATGCTGGAAGATAATGGAAATACAAACTGAGTGCAAACTAATTCTGAGTGCAGAAAATAGTCAGAACTCTTCAGAATACCTGAAATACATTGCAAACAGGAAATACATTATCTATAGAAAACTTAGTCCAGGGTTAGACTTGTCAGGATGTCTGTACAGTGCAAATCAGTTGATAATAACTGACTTAGAACTCCATGTTGACATGATTAATAAGTTTGTGGCCATCTCTAACAGTGAGAATTATTGTATAAAACATGATGATTTTCATTTGGGCAGAAGGTAGACAAACTTTGTGTCCCTCTCTAGAATCTCTGACCATAAAGCACCACTTATTTGAACCTATATTAGAGGTTTATATCTCACCTGGCTGATAAAGCAACTTGTCAAATGACAGACACATGCTGGGTGTTATTAATGTCACTAATACAAACTTCCAAGTAATATTTTCTTTTTCTTCTTTTCTTCTTTTTTTTAAGGCACAATATAGCCATAACTAGATTGGAACTCTCAATGGGGCTAGCCTTAAATTCACAGAGATCCTTGAGCCTCCAGAGTACAAGAATTAAAGGTGCATACAACAATGCCATGTCTAAAAGTAGAATTTTTAAAGCCAAAAATCTGTTTTAAGTACTCATAGTATTCTTTTATAACAATCATACTTGATTATATGCATAGCATTGCAATGCACTCATAATAAAGTCTTTGGGTTTTAATAATGTTTTATATAAACAAATACTCTCTGAGGTGTTTAATTTGTGGTTAACTTTTATGTAAACAAGTACTATACAAGTTTTCCAATTTGTAGTTAATTGCTAGATTTAAAGAAAAAACTGTATGATAGATAAGACCATGAAAAAATGCCTAGACTTTAACTCTGAAGATAATTAACAGGATGCAATAAGTATTTTAGCAAAGCTGGCTCTCTTAGCCTAACAGAACTATTAAATACAACTGTTATTCAGAGGTCAACAATGTAGTTAAAATTAAATAACCATTTTGAAGGTATTTTACAAGTTTTCAGTTCAAAATTATTTTCACCCATTTTGCTATGATCTATATTTTTGGAATGGTTTGTGACATCCATATCTATAAAGTGAAAATATTACAAAAGTCATTGGGAGACAATTAATCCCACTAAGCTTCCAGTGACATCTTGTTGGTGGTTGAAATCTGACATACTGGGAATTTCAGTGGGAACCAGTGAATACTGAGAAAGGGCATAATTTACTATTGTGTTGGTTGTCTAGACCATAGATAAACAAACCTCCTCTTCAAAAGGTTCAGATAGTAAATATTTAAGACTTTCTAACTGTGGGTCTGCCTTTGTTTCAACTAATATATTATTGTTGTATTAAAGCAGCTATAGAAACAGACTTAGATTCAAAAGGGCAGCTCACAAGGCAGTGATTGCTGGTTTCAAGTCTAAATATAGAAAAAAAAACAAATAAACAAAAACCCACCAACAGAAATACTAGCACTACACACACACACACACACACACACACACACACACACACACACACACACAAACCCATTAATCGATCCAATAAAATTGTATTTTGTATTTATAGATATTGTATAGAAGTATAAGAGGAATAAATTTGGGCTCTTTTTACTGTTTGAAAATTATGACTTTTGTAAGATGCACAGGTCAAAAATATTTAGAAGCAAACTTCAGTAACAAGTGTAAAAAAAGAACATGAGAGAATTATTAGACTTGAGTCAGTGAATTAAATGCATTCATGTTTTTATACCCAGATTACAAAATCCCCTGCTGATAGGATATCAACCATAACAATTATGCTAAAAATTAATTTAGTGTTTCAATAATTTATGAATAAAAAACAACCCCAGAAAGCTCTGAGTACCCCAGAAACAACTGACAGACTGTGTGAAGCTCAACAAAAAAAGAATATATTTTAATTAAAATAGAAGTGTCACATCCTCCTTTCTTCCCTACACCCCTTCCTAGTCTCTCTCCTATCCCCTCAAATTAATAGCCTCTTTTCCTATATTATTGTTACATATGTGTGTGTGTGTTTGTGTATGTATATGTACCCACAAATACTTAATTACAACCTTAAAATGTATCCAAAATAAAAAAAAATAATTTAAGTTGGAAAAAAAAGAGTCAAGATAATTTACTTGAAGCTGAAGTTAATAACTTATTATTAGAGATTTTGTATAGCAAGGGCAAGGCTGTGGGTTCCATTTCTAGCAGCACACACACACACACACCCATACAGAGAGAGAGAGAGAGAGAGAGAGAGAGAGAGAGAGAGAGAGAGAGAGAGAGAAGAAGAAGAAGAAGAAGAAGAAGAAGAAGAAGAAGAAGAAGAAGAAGAAGAAGAAGAAGAAGAAGAAGAAGAAGAGAGATGCAGACAGACACACAGACAAAAATATATCCAAAAAGACAGAGAGCAGAAACAAAGATTCTGAGAGAAAGAGAGAAAGAAAATTGTCTTTTTCTCAAAAATATATTACAGGGTGACTAGTTTATCTGGTGATATGTTGCACTATTATTTCCGTTAATAATGAACATAGACATTATGATAAATGTCTGAATATGCAAAGATACAGTGGATGTGACATAATCTCTAATTGGATGGTACAACACAATCTACATAAACAGATTGGACAAGTAAATTTTAAATGACCAGAGCTTCTGAATTTTGTTTACCATAAGATAACCAAAACACAAAAGAGGTACATATCATATCCACCATGGAAGTGAGATAAAAATTGATAGTGTAAAAAATTAGTGAATATTAGTTCAACAATAGTAATAGACAATTGAAAAGACATAAAAAGGGATAGAAAGCTATGTAATCATAAGCTCCCCCACTCTGTTTACAAATAGCCCTTAGACAGGAGATAGTAAGTCACATCTTTCTTCTGTCATTCCTGGCCAGAGACCCAAGGACAGCTCCTATGCTGCTGATTATGGGGTACATGCCCTTACCTGTCTAACTTCTGTCCCCTGATCTTTCACCCCTGTTCCCATGCAGAAGTAACTCTAATCACAATTAGGAATTTGGGGTTACTTTTATAGAATAGTAAACTATAGAGAATAAATTAGAATTACTTTTATAAAGCAGTCAGGTACAAGGAGGAAAGGAAATATTTGGCAAATACTTGGCTAATAAGGTAAGGAAGAAATAAAAACCAGAGTCATTGGTTTTGAATGTCCTAAATAAGAAGCCAGAGAAATCAGAACACTGGGTGTTTTTTAAACTTTTTAAATTAAAGTCCATTAGGATGTCTTGATAGCCTCACAGAGCATCTTTCCATTGTGTCTGTCCTCATTTTTTCTTTGGTGCTAAAGGCTGAATTTGAGAGAGATGAATGCAGGATGTGCTTTGAGACACTTTGATTTCTTTTGGAATGTCTAGAATCACAGTTTGAGCTTCCTTCCCAGTTGGTTTCTAGAGAAAGAGAAAGAATTGAAATTAAACCATCATTTGATCTTTTAGGTTAAGACATTAGCAGGTCTGTTTTTCTTGGCCAGAAAGTAGACACATCAGTTCTGAATTGAGCCAAGGTCATGATGTCTGGTATTTAAATAATATATTCATTTTAAGAAAAAAATCATTATAGAAAAGTGGTTGTCTAAGTAGTACTTTATACAGAATTAATTCTGTTTTCTGCGGAGTATGATTTCTGGAATTTCTAAAAATAATCCTAATCATATAAGTCTTTGAATAGACTTTATGTATTATTGTTTATGGCCATGCAGATTGCCAAAATTAATTTTCACTTTTTCATTAGATCAGTAGAGAAAATGGTCCTTAGGGGTCATTTGGGGTTTGATCAAGAATCATTTCCTTTTAGTATCTGTTATTTCTCTTCAAAATTCCAGTTTTGGGGATTAAATTAATAACATTGCTTGACTATGGCTTTACTTGGTTGCAATGGGGACATTTTCCTGTGTTGACAGCCCTATTTGTAATCTAGACTGGGTAGCATCCACCCAGTGGCATTTCCATGACTTTCCTGAACAAGAAGACATATGACATAGCAGGGCTACAGAACATTTATGGAGGTACTCCATAGTCTCCTGGGATTTTGCTGACCTTGGAAAACAAGGGCCAAAATATTCTCTTTGACAAAGTTAATATATGGTTTAGTAGAGTTATACCAATGTGGTATTGTTAGCTACTCCTTAACATTTAGGTGGAACCTAAGGAGAAAAAAATATACTTTTTAATAAAACTTAATTATATTTTGAAGCCAGTACTTCTAACTGTTACCATGAAAAGTAACTTAAATGAACTCTTTTTTTTTTTTTTTTTTTAGCTTACACTTCCACATTGCTGTTTATTACCAAAGCAAGTCAGGACTGGAACTCAAGCAGATCAGGAAGCAGGAGCTGATGCAGAGGCCATGTAGGGATGTTACTTATTGGCTTGCTTCCCATGGCTTGCTCAGCCTGCTTTCTTATAGAACCCAGGTCTACCAGCCCAGGGATGGCACCACCCACAATCAGCTTGGCTCTCCCCACTTGATCACTAGTTGAGAAAATGCCTTACAGCTGGATCTCATGGAGGCATTTCCTCAACTGAGGCTCCTTTCTCTGTAATAACTCCAGCTTGTGTCAAGTTGACACAAAACCAGCCAGTACAAGTTCTTTTTTTTGTTTGTTTCATAAGAACTTTTTTTTAACATCTTTATTTTACAAAACAAAGATAAATGTACAGATTTCAAGCATTTTTGTGTAAAATTATACAATACATTTTTGTCAGTACTTTTTTCAGAGTTTAAAATAATTTTACATAAATCTATATGAATAGTCAGTACTTGATCTTTTTAAAGGTTTGACAGTATGCATCGAAAACCCAATAGTTACAATGAGCACAAAGTACATGCAAATTCTTGATTTAAGGAAATTTTTATATCAGTGAATCAACCTTGACCTTAGATTCTTTAACATCATATACAACACTTCTAAGTCTGATATTTTACTTGTCTCCTATATGTATTCTCCTTTATAACTGGCTTATGTTTTCATTTTGTTTCCAATCTACCAATAAGAAAGGACATATAGTCAACGTAATCTTCATATACAGTTTCCTTTATTTACTAGAAATATTTAATTGCATTCTTCTAACATTTCTTTTTCTTATAGGTCTCCAACTATCTTTTGATAATACCATGAGAAATAGAAACACTAACAATAAAGCATACTATCCTATTATAAAATAGAATCTAAACTACATGCATAGTATACTGGAATGAATTAATATTACCTGTATATATACTGTTAAACTATGAGACTTTTAAACTCGCAGGCAAACACGACAGAAACACAAAATACTTAACAATAATTTTATGTTCTGAGTAGTCAACAGAATGGGCTACCACAACTGGGGTTTGGATTTTGAATGAGTGAAGTATATAAAATATATTTCAAAAAATCATTAGACTGATTTTTTTTGCTTTTAAACTAATTTTTAATTAATATTCTCAGTTAGCTTACAAAGTATCAAGTTTTATCATAGCATCTTCATACATTATTTGCTTGTGCTCATTCATTTTTCTTTCTTTTTTTTAAACAACTTTATTTTACAAAACAAAGATAAATGTACAGATTTTAAACATTTTTTGCTTAAAATTATACATTTTTGTCAGTACTTTTTTTCAGATTTTAACATAATTTTTATATAAAACTATATGAATATATTTTTTAGTCAGTACTTGATGTTTTTCAAGGTTTGGTTGTATGCCTTGAAAACTTAATAGTTACAATGAGCTAAAGTACATGTAAAACAAAATGTAACATGGAAATAGTTAAAGTTTTCTTGTTTTGTAAATATTTTTTGTTTTGTTTTGTTTTCTTTATTTCTTTATTTCAGTCTGTGAGTTGTTTCTGGGGGAGTGCAAGCCTCTGGGGTTGGCATCCCACTATCAGTGACTGCATATTATGTCTGTTCTTTTGTGACTGGGTTATCTCACTCAGGATGATATTCTCTAGATGCAGCCATTTTCTTAAGAATTTGGTTAAGTCATTGTTTCTGGTGGCTAAGTAGTATTCCATTGTGTATATGTACCACAATTTTTGTATCCATTCGTCTTCTGAAGGACATCTGGGTTCCTTCCAGCTTCTGGCTATTATAAATAGAGCTGCTATGAACGTTGTGGTGCATATATCTGTGTTGTATATTAAAGTGTCCCTGGGCTATATGCCCAGAAGTGGAATAGCTGGGTCTTCAAGTAGTAGTATATCCAATTTTCTGAGGTATCGCCAGACAGATTTCCAGAGTGGTTGTATAAGCTTGCAACCCCACCAACAGTGGAGAAGTGTTCCTCTTTCTCCGCAGCCTCTCCAGCATCTGCTGTCATCTGAGTTTTGGATCTTGGCCAATCTGACTGGTGTGAGGTGGAATCTCAGGGTTGTTTTGATTTGCATTTCCCTGATGGCTAAGGATGTGGAGCACTTCCTCAGATGTTTCTCAGCCATTCGGTGTTCCTCAAATGAAAACGTTTCGTTTAGATCTGGACCCCATTTTTTAATAGGGTTATTTGATTCTCTGGTGTCTATGCCGATGACATGATAGTGTACTTGAGTGACCCCAAAAATTCCACCAGAGAACTCCTACAGCTGATAAACAAGTTCAGAAAAGTGGCTGGACACAAAACTAACTCAAACAAATCACTAGCCTTCCTATACTCAAAGGACAAACATGTGGAGAAAGAAATTAGGGAAAAGATACCCTTCACAATCGTTACAAAAGCTATGAAATACCTTGGTGTGACTCTAACTAAGGAAGTGAAGGAAATGTATGACAAGAACTTCAAACCTCTAAAGAAAGAAATTGAGGAGGATCTCAGAAAATGGAAAGATCTCCCATGCTCATGGATTGGAAAAATCAACATCTTAAAAATGGCCATCCTACCAAAAGCAATCTACAGATTCAATGCAATCCCCATCAAAATTCCAACCCAGTTCTTCATGGAATTGGAAAGATCAATGTGCAATTTCATATGGAATAACAAAAGACCTAGAATAGCAAAATCCATCCTCAACAACAAAAAAACATCTGCGGGAATCACTATCCCTGACCTCAAGCTATATTACAAGGCAATTGTGCTGAAAACTGCATGGTACTGGTACAGAAATACGCATGTGGATCAATGGAATAGAATAGAAGATCCAGAAATGAGCCCTTATGTATATGGTCACCTGATTTTTGACAAAGGAGCAGTAAACATTCAATGGATAAAGGACAGCCTATTCAACAAATGGTGCTGGTCCAACTGGCACTCAGCATGCAAAAGAATGAAAATAGACCCTTTCTTATCTCCTTGTACAAAGCTCAAGTGTAAGTGGATCAAAGATCTCCACATTAAACCAGATACACTGAAACTATTAGATGAGAAAGTAGGGAAAACCTTAGAACACATAGGCACAGGAGAAAATTTCCTGAACAAAACACCAATGGCTCAAGCTCTAAGGTCAAAGATTAACAAATGGGACTTAATGAGATTGCAAAGTTTCTGTAAGGCTAAGGACATCGTCAAGAAAACAAAAGGGCAACCAACAGAATGGGAAAAGATCTTTACCAACACCACATCAGATAGAGGCCTAATATCCAAGGTGTGCAAGGAACTCAGACTGATGCTTTAATATCCGAGAGAAATTATCCTACTAAGCCTCATTAAAACTATAGTGAAATTGTGGTTAACTGACTGAGCATTTCTAGGCAGAATATTCTCTTTGCCCTCTCCACAGATAAGGAACCTATTAACTGTTTCAACAGTTGGTAGACAATTTTATCATTAGATAAGCAATAGTAACTAACCATTTTTACCAACAGTTTATCACTTAGAGCAAGAGAAAATACCTTTTCTCTTCGCTCTTTGTTATTCTTTTTCCTTACCAAAGAGTCAGGGGACCTGCCTGACTTAAGTCAAGAGACTTTTTAAAAAAAATAGTTTTAGACAAATATTTTTTAATCTGAGGTCAGAGAAATCTCTATCTAGTGTCTTGATGTGCTTAAATAACACATGAAAGGCTATCAATATATCACATACCTAAAAGACATTTGATTCTCTGATGTGTATACCAGACATTAGACTTGCCGTTGAGTGGAGTGTTGATAGGCTACACTCAAAGGACTCATTTTCCTTAAAATTTGCATAGATTTGTCTAGATGAGTCATTGAGCTGAGTGATTGTTCTAGTTTGCTTGTCTATTGCTGTGACAAACACAGTATGAAAAGGAAGGGTTTATTTCATCTTACAGGTTACAGTCTATCATCAAGGGAAGCCAAGGCATAAATTTAAAGCAGGGGCTTGAAGCAAAAACCATTTAGTAATATTTCTTACTTGTTTGATTCAAGGTACATATTCATCTATTTTTTTCTTATGTTCTGCAGTTCTTCCTTCTTGAGATGCCATCTACTACACTGGGCTCAACTTTAAGTATCCATTATCAATAATCAAAAAAATGCTACAAAAAGATGCACACAGGACAAGCTTATGAAATAAGTTCTTTAGCTGAACATCCATCTTTCCAAGTTGGTCAAGTTAATAACCAAGTTTAGTCATCAGTTTAATGCCATGTATTGAAAATGTAAATTCATAAGAGTCAGAATTCAATCTTTTTTCCTCATTAGAGTGTTATCAGAAACAGAACGTTTGATTTGAAACAGTCACCCCTGACATCTTTAAACATTTTAGAGTCACTGTGAATGGCAGCTAATATCCAATATCAAAACAGAGAAAACCTACAGAAATAGCTCCATTTATCATTGTCAATCCAGATATCTTCCTAATATCAATTCTTGAGGTGAACAACTTACTGAATGTCTCTAGTTTCAGTGAATGCTTGCAAGTAGAGAAAAACTTGAAACTTACAACTACTTTTCTCCTATAAAGTGTTGAAATTTGTAGGTAAATATAACATATTGATTGCCATTTTTCACTATAGGCCAGTTCTAATTTGCGGCCTGGATTGGGTATAGAAAACCATCAGGTTTGTAGTCCTTTAAGGTCTGTTTCAAACTGATACAATTTAGTGGTATCATGTTGTGTCTCTTTAAGATAAGTAGAATACATTTTAAAGTATATTATAATTTTTCTTTTGGAGCACCTCTGATATTTTTCCTTATTGATCCATCTTTCATTTAATATGGTCAATAAGAGGAGAGATCTGTACAGTGAGTCACTTGGGTGACCTCACTTTCCAGTATCTTGTCTTTCCTCACTATTAGTGATGAGCAAAAGAGAAGCTTGTTCACTATTACTGATCTGACTCAGCAAGACACTAATTCTCTGTGGTCTTCATGAAATTTTTATGCATTTTTCCTAGTTGATCTTAGTATGTCCATGCATAAATCAGCAATAACATATCAAACACAATTGTGGAATAAATGTCAGTAAACCTCTTTCTGGAAACTTAAGTTAGGGAAGGATCTTGGCTCCCTTGTAGATAGGACTAAAATATTGCTTTAAATATTTTCCACTGGTCCTTTTCCCTCAAATTAGTCATCTGCTAACCCATGTTACATTTCTCATTCAAAATGAGAGCCCAAAGCAGAGTGAATTTTCTAATTAAAGAAGGCTATCAGCTAAAGAAATTAAGACAGATTCATTGAAATTTATCGAGTGTACTTACAAAACAAAATACAAAAGAACTTGAAAAGATGCTGTATATTAGATTTCTCCCATTTCTTGTCTTAACTATGTCAGTACAACTGAAAGGTAAAAAAGTGAACCGTGGTACAATGAGGCAACTAGCTAACTAACTAACTAACTAAATAAATAAATCAGACATAAATGTGAAATAAAGGCATCTCAAAAGGTTAAATAATATGCCATAGAAGTTAGAGAAAAATGGGCTGGTCAAAGAACAAAAAAAGATGTCATAGATCACATCTGCAACATCCTATGAAGAAGTGTGAAAATAGCCTAAATTACCAAAGGAAAGAAACTCTTATCTCAAACCAATAAAGAGAAGCTTACCATAAATTACAATCTGGTTCACTAACAGATGTTATCTATATCTTGTTATGATTTTTTCCTTGTGTTGAAGGTATAAGCTTTTATAGGAAAGGATCAGAAAAAAAGTGGAAGAGAAAGATGATGTGTCCAACACCCAGATGGCACTGTTACTTTGAGATCACATAGAGAAATTAGAGAGGGGAAGGAAAACTTTGTGCCATTTTGTTATACACAAGCTGAGATCAGATGGATCCTTGGCTCTTTGTGTTGTTAAGAATTCACATACCATAGAAACCAAGTTGTTACAAAAATAATGAACCCTGTTTTACAATTGTAGCAGTATTGTTTGGTACTGCTACCCAACTATAAAAGCATGTTCCTTGGGATCACATGGTCTAAGACAGTTTGAGTGCCCACCATTATGGCCAGAGGTATGCTGAGTGTAGTGGTGGCAAGCTTCTCTAAGCAGCATTGCTTACTCTGATCTTCCCTGAAACTCAGCACAAATCTTCCAAGTCCTCTTTGGGCCTGCAGTGGGAAAGGAAATTTATTTATTAAATAAAATAATATATACAACACCATCTATGTAAAGGACAGAGTAGTCACACAAAAGGGATGATGGAGATGAGCACTGCATTCCCAGAGGGTCACAGACAACAGTCATACAAGACTTGGTTATTAAGGCGGATCGTACATCTCTCCTATCTTGAGAATGATTCTTCACTGCATGTGGATAAGTCTCCATTGCTCTAGCTAGATTTTCAAATACAAGCTTTGATCCTAGATCAAACACCTACCACTAGATCCTAGAACAAACATCTACCACTGTATGCCACAATGCCCCAAACTTTGTTTTCTAAACTGTGCCTGGTTATCAGCTCCCTTAAGTCTACTTAGATATATGGCCATAAACATCTCCATTACAAATGTTTGTCCTCTTTATTACTTTAAACCTATTACCTGATTTTCTCAAAGAGAAATTTTTATCCATCACCTTTCTTATATCTACTTTCATCAATTTATTTGCCTCTTTAACAATAAATTATATCAGAAGTGGTACCCATAAGTCATGTCAATTTTTCTTTATTCTCTATAATCTACTCTATAAGGAAGTAGAACCAGTAAGATACCTTCTAGTATTTTTTGGTTTGTTTATTTTATTATGCAGTCATTGATTTACATGAATTGAACAATGACACATTCATATTTTATAGTAATCAGTCTTTATGAATTACATATTTTATGAGTTTACATATAAGTTTAAATTAAAACTCAGACATAGTTTTCTAACACATTTTCGTATTATTTTTATTTATATTTTTGTTATTTTTATTCTAAGAATTTATTAATGAAAATGGAGTCCTTAAATATCAATATTTTCTATGTGATACTTCATACAAAAGCAGAAATTTTTCAATTTTACAGATCTTTTGAATATTGAGAGTTTGTCAGTTTTCTTAAAGCCTCTACAATTTTTTAGAAAATGTAAACACTATATAACAATACAATAAAATATTTTCTGGATTTATATCAAGCCTTCAAACCCATGAACTTCAGTATTATTCTCACTGGAATAAAAAAAGGATACATTCCTCCACTATTAAGAAAGAAAAATGAAAAAAGGAAGAAAAACGAACCAAGAAGTAACTTTAAGACATTGACCATAGATTTACATAGAAATCAATCATGCTGTTTCTTTAAATTACACTTAATAAAAAAAACACAGACATGCTTGAGTTCAAGTTTAGTTGGTTTGATGCAATCTTTGCTTCTTCATGATTAAGATCTTACCAAAAGCCCACCAAGGATGAGCAATGCAGTAATTTTGGTCTCAGTTGTTAAGCTATGCCAATTCCCTGAAAATCATATTATGATAATAAGAGTCAGACTAACCACATCGAATTCTTTCTCTGTCCATAATTACAAAATTAGATTACTTTATCTTAAAGCATAGCTTGAGAAATATTTTCTCTGTGGTATATTATTCAAGAATCATGCCTTCTTAAGGTCTCTTTGTAAGCCAAGAAAGCCACATGTTATGAATTATAGCATAAAAGGCGGTAGCGGAGGGGGGCATGTTATGGGTAGACTCCTGTCAACCTTTGATCCAGAGTCCAGCGATTATATTATGTATTACCAGTGATATTTAGTAAGTGAATGGAATGTATTACAAAGTAAACTATGCTAAAATAACAGATGAGAGATAATAGTGTGTGTTTGACAAATATTTTTATTACTCTTTATTTCTAACCTGTTCCTCTTATGAAATAAAGACTCTGATATTTGAGATGAAATATTTGTAAAATTTTATACCTTCTCTAAAAACTTCCTACTACCTAAAGAGGGATAAAGAGAGGGGAAAGAACTGACTTAATTTGTGTGAAATCAACTCTGCCCAAATTTGCTAATAAAGACATACTTCATTTTTCTTTTGTATATATTCTAAGAAAGTAGAAAAAGTGTGAATGGCGAATAAACTAGGACAGTAATAAATTATTTGCACTCTTTTTTTCTCCCACCTCCTATTACACTAGAATTCCCCATGGCGAATGAGCAAATGTGCTCATCCAAGATGTGACTTCCACAAGACACCATGTTTAGGGAGATGAAAACACAATAAGGTCACCACTAGACTTTACCCTGTATGGTACTGATCAATGACATTGATTTATTGAGTTATTTATTTACTCTAGAAATAGTAGGTACAGGCAAATTTGGACAATGAATGCTATGCTAGAAAATAAAGCCTTAAAAAAAGAATACAATGAGAAAGAATACTTGCTCTTGATTTTATTCCACAGTCTGGTACTGGATTTGTGGTCTACTTTTCAGCAGATATTTTACTGTGTGTACATCTGCAGTAGACTTTTAAATTGAAAGAACAGTTATGTATATCAGATATTGTAATAACACAGTCAGGGTTAAGATAGCACATGTGTCCTTAGCTTTGGTGTGCAGTGCCACAGGGTTCAGGAATTCAACTGAGGAGAGATACACTGGAATATAGTCTAGTCATCGACCTAACAAATTGACTCACTGAGCTGTATCTATTCTCCTGCACTAAATTTTCTTTCTAAAGCTTTAGTTCTTCTGAATACTCCAGAGCAGTGGGAACAGGCACTCAGATCCTCACAAAAGCATTTCAGAAAGGATGTGTCTAGTAATTACTTTCACTTCAAAACGTTTTGTAGACTCATGGTGTAATTATTTCATACTTATTCTAGTAACTCACACCATTGTTAAAATAGCAGACCTTATCATATAATTAGCCATGTTGAAGAAAGTGTTAGGGCTGCTTATAAACAATTTATTATATGACTCTCCAAACTATGGTGTGGGTAGTTTGGGATTCAGAGTCCTTCTAATTGAGTGATCAAATGATGTGCTTCTATCAGCTTTTCATGTGCTGTATATTAACATAAATAATCCCAAAGTGCTTGGAAAGTTTTCATTATATACCCTTTTTCCTTAATCAAATTTATTTATTTACTTCACATATCCATTGTTGCCACACCTTCTGGCCCTCCTTCCCAAAGTCCTTCACCTCATCCCTGTCCCCTACTCCTCTGAGAAAGTGGACCACCCACCCTATACATCCCCCACTCTTTAGGGTTAGGTGCATCCAATCCAAGCATTGTGGGTCCACAGGGAAGCCCAGCTATAAGAATTTATTCTGGGGTTGGGGATTTAACTCAGAGGTAGAGCACTTGACTAGTAAGCATGAGGCCCTGGTATTGGTCCTCAGCTCTAAAAAAAAAGAAAAAGACAAAATAACAAAAATAACTTATTCTACAGACAGGAAACAGTGGTAGGGAGCCCTCAACACCCAATGTAGTTGTTTGGCACCCACATGAGGTCTGATAAAGCTGCACGTCTGCTACATACATGCAGGGATGGGGGTTGCATAGGTCCAGCCTGTGTATGTTCTTTGGTTGGTAGGTCAGTCTCTGAGAGGCCCAAGTGTCCAAGTTAATTGAGTCTGTTAGTCTTTCTGTGGAGTTTCTCCTATTTCAGGGCCCTCAGTCCTTCCCCCATTCTTCCATATGGGTTCCCAAGCTCCATCCAATGTTTGCCTGTGGGTCTTTGCATCAGCTGTTGGGTGGGACCTTTCAGATGACAACAATGCTAGCCAGACTCCTGTCTGAAGATTAACAGCATCGTTAACAGTGTCAGGGATTGGTGTATGCCCATGGGATAGTTGGGCCACTTATTGCCTGATCATTCAGTCTCTGCTCCATCCCCTGTTCCTCCATGTTTTTTTTGTAAACAGGAAAAAATTGGGGTGGAGAGTTTTGTCCCTGGGTTGGTTTCCCAATTTCTCCACTGGGGTTCCTGTCTGGCTAAAAGAGGAGGTATCTTCAGGTTCCATACTCTCATTACTGTGAGTCTCAGCTAAGGTCACCCCCATTAATTCTTGGGATCCTCTCCTATCTGAGATCTCTGGCACGTCCTTAATATGCCCCTCATCTGCTCGCCACCAACCATCCCAGTTGCAGGTTTCCATCCATTCTCATGGCCATATGGCCACTGATCCTGTGCCTCCCTGCATCTGATCTTGAACCCTCCCCACACCACTTCCCTCCTTATCCCTTCTCCCACCCAGATCCCTCCCTCAATCTGTCTGTTTTGATTTTATTCTGCATTCTAAGTAAGATTCAAGCATCTTCCCTTAGAGTTTCTTTCTTGTTTAGTCTCTTTGGGTTTGTGAAGTATAGCAAGGCTAATATTTTATGGCTAAGACTGACTTGCCATGCATGTCCTGGTGGAACTGGGTTACCTAAATCAGAGTGATATTATCAAGTTCCATCAATCTGCCTGCAAAATTGATGATGTCATATAATTTAAATAGCTGAATAGTACTCCATTGTGTTGATGTATCACGTTTTCTTTCTCGATCCTTCAGTTGAGGGACATAAAGGTGTTTTCACTTTCTGGCTAATGTGAATAGAGCTGCTAAGAAAATAGTTGAGCAAGTGTCCCTGTAGTATAGGGGTCATGGGGGTATATGCCTAGGAGTGATATTGCTGGGTCTTGAGGTAGAACTATTCCCTGTTTTCTGAGAAACCACCAAATTGATTTGCAAAGTAGTTGTACAAGTTAGCAGTCAACAATGATGCCTTTCCTCCTCACTACGTTAGCAGATTGACCAACAATGATGCCTTTCCCCCTCACTACACATTCTTGCCAGCGTGTACTCTCACTTGCCCTAGCTATTTTGACTTTCTGATTTTAGAAGTTTTGATGGGTGTAAGATGGAATTTGAGTTGTTTTGATTTGCATTTCCCTGATAACTATGTGCCTGGTTTACCTATGTGCCTGGTATTTCTGATCTCTCTAAGACATTTAACATGAAGGAGGAGTTAAATTCTGTTAAATGATTTTTCACCATTTAATGAGGTGATTATGTATTTGTTTTTCTTTTAGTTTGCTTATATGGTGATTTACATTGGTAGATTTTCTTATATTGAACCATCCCTGAATCCCTGGGATGAAGCCTATTTGATCATGGTGGATGATGTTTTTGATGTGTTCTTGGATTCACTTTGGGAATATTTTATTGAGTATTTTTGCATCCTGGTTCATAAGAGAAATAGGTCTGAAATTTTCTTTCTTGGTTACATCTTCATGTGGTTTAGGTATCAGTGTGACTGTGGGTTCATAGCATGAGATTGGCAGAGTTCCTTCTGTTTCTATTTTCTGGGATAGTTTAAGGAGTATTGATATTGCTCTTTTAAAAAGTCTGATAGAATTCTTCAGTAAAACTATCTGGCTCTAAGCTTTTTTTTGGGAGGTGAGGGGGGCTTTTAATGACTGCTTCGATTTTTATAGGATTTATAATGCTAGTTAAACTTCCCTGATCTTGTTTTAACTTTGGTAAGAGGTAGACTTTTCAATGTTGTGAAGTACAAGTGTTTGAAATAGCACCTAATGATTCTTTGAATTTCCTGCTTATCTGTTCTTACTTTCATTACTTTTTCATTCCTGGTTTTATTTGAATACTGTCTTTCTTTTGGCTACTTTGGCTAACTATTGCTTTTCTCAAAGAACCAGCACTTGGCTTGATTCTTTGCATTTTCTTTGTCTCTAATAGATGGATTTCAGCCCTGGCTTTTATTTATTTCCTGCCTTTTACTCCACTTGTGCATGTTTGCTTCTTTTTTTCCCTAGAGCTTCCATACATACATTTAAGTTGCTGGCATGAAAACTTTCTAATTTTATTATGGAGGCCTCTTAGCACTGCTTTCACTGTATCCCATAACTTTCGTTATATTGTGCCTTTATTTTCATTTAATTCTAGAAATACTTCAATTTCGTTCTTTATTTCTTCCCTGACCCTGAAGTCATTGAGTGGAGATTTGTTCAATTTCCATGGGTGTGTTGCGTTTCTAGTATTTCTGTTGTTGAAATCCAGCTTTAACATATGGTTGTCTGATAAGATATAATGCTTTATTTCAATTTTCTTGTATCTGTTGAGGATTTCTTTGTGATTGACTATGTGGTCAATTTTGGTGAAGGTTCCAGAAGGTGCTGAAAAGAAGGTATACTCTTCTGTGTTTGGGGGAAATAATCTGTGAGATATGTGTCAGACATCCCTTCGGTCCAATTAATTCACAACATCAGTTAGTTTTATTATCTTTGTTTAGATTCCGTTTAGATGACTTGTTGATTAGTGAGTGTGGGGTGTTAAAGTTCCCCACTATAAATGTGTGCAATTCCACATATGACTCAATCTTTAGCAACCTTTCATTTACAAATGTGAGTACACTTGTGTTTGCGACATAAATATTCATATTAAGATATCATCTTGGTGGACTTTTACTTTGATGGGTTTGAAGTGTCCTTTCATCTTTCTTTTGATTAATTTGGGTTGAAAGTATATTTTGTATATTATTAAAAGGAGTATTACAGCTTGCTTCTTGGCTTCTTTTGCTTGAAAAAAAATTTCAGTGTGATGTACCTGGAACTCATCTCCTAATCCAGTCTTCTGTAAATTTTTCAGGCTTCCAAAGAATAAGTGAAATACAAACTTAAATAGGAAAACAATTGAACAAAATCAAACATAATCAGATACACAATGGAGTCCATAAATAAAGTCGTTATGAAACTAAAATAAATTGGTTAAGGTATAATCCATTTTACCTTATTTCCAGATAGAAAATTAACTGAAGAAACAAGGGGGAACATCTTCATAGAGCTATCTGAGAATTGTGGACACAGGTCAAATCATGAGACAATGCAAAGCTCAATAAAGACAGAAGCACAGTTTGTACAGAGCAGAAGTTATTTATGGTAGGAACACTTTAATATAATTATTATCCTGGACTGTTTTGAACTAGCTTGACAGTGATAGACTGAATGACCCAGCTTATCATGGCTTTCCACATTAGTGAGAGCTTCACAGTTATTGGTCTTACAAAATTTTCACTGCTGAAATTGAAAAAAAATCACTGCATTTACACAGTTGCAGATAAAAATCAACACTTTAAAGATACTATTAGTTTTTAGTTCCCCTCAACAGAGCTGCTATTAAAATTAAGGTTTCCAAAAAATAATCACAAATAAAGATAGAGATACCCATGCCTATATTTTTTTCAGGGAGAAAATGAAAATAGTCATTTTCAGCTTCTACTAACTATTTTGTTCCATCAACCTGGGAAAGAAAGAAGCTTAGAAATGAAGCTACATATTCAGGTAGTACTAAGTTGTGGCCATAATTTGAAGACTTTATGCTTTAGTGTCACATTAATGGGGTTTTCCATAAGAACAGATGATTACAGGTAAAAGCAGGTGATACCCTCGTTTAAGACAGGCTTTCTGGTGACACTTTGATAGGTTTAGTAGAAAAAATAGGAATGTCATGGATAATTCCAATTTTTAGCTACAGTAAAGAATAAACACCTCACTACAAGCCATATTATCCCAAAACCTTATATTAAAAACCTTTATCTTGGCTAATTTCACTAAGAATATTATTATATGTGGGTTTTGAGAAAATATGCACTAAACATAAACCAACAAACAAAACCAAACAAACACATAAAAACCAGTGATGACAAACACAGGAAACAACAGAAACAAATCCATGTACAGGAGACACATGGGATTATTAGACTGCACAAAGGGAGATCTTATAAAAGAATTTAAATAAGGAGAGGAGGGCAGGGAAAGATTGATAGTGTGTGCAGAAATGATCATGCTAATAAGAACCAAAATGAAAATTATGACAGAAAGGATAGTGCTTTGGTACAGTGGACAGATGAGAACAAAGGAAACATCTTGTGAACTGGGCTGCACTCAGTACCAAGTCCAACTGCAACATAAAAGGAGAGAAAGAATAAAAAATGGAAGCCCAAGTTAGAGCAATGAGCAGTGGTTGGATATCATGTGAATTTCAAAAGAAGCAGAAGCAGAAAAGCACTGGAGAAAATGACTGCAACAATAATTCCCCACACCATAGATCAAGCATTCCGATAGGAAAGAAGCAAGATAAAAACACTGATAATGTATGCACCATAGTTTCAACCTGATGACATCAAAAACAACTGTAAAATCCCGAGAATAGGAAAAAAAATCCTACCTACAAAGCAAGGATAAGATCTCTTTTGCAACAATGTGAAAATGAATTGCTGGAGTTAAATCTTCAGAGTTGAAAGAAAAAGCTTCCCCACCGAAATTCCAGATTCGGCAAAATTAACTTTCAAAAACAAAGAGACATTTCATTAAACAAACAAAAATAGAAGAGGTTTATTATTAGTATACCAGTTTTAAAGGAAACGTTAAAAGAAATTGTTTCCAGAAAACACGAAAATAACAGGCCAGAAACCCAGTTAACAAAACAAATTTTAGTTAAAATAAATCAATTTCTATAGAAGGTATTTTCACATTAAAATAGGAATGTTATCAGTGCCTAATGAATGTTGCAACACTCATTTATTCCATTTCAGATATCATCCCTTGTCCCAGATTCTTCTCAGCACACCCCTGCTTTTCCATCCACCACCTCACCACCCTGGCATTCCCCTATACTGGGGCATCAAGCCTTAACAAGACCAAGGGCCTCCCGTCCCATGGATGCCCAGTAAGTGCATCCTCTGTTTCATATGCAGCTTGAGCCATGGGTCTCACCAAGTGTATTATTTGATTGCTGGTTTACTCACTGTGAGCTCTAGGGGTCTGTTTGATTGATATTGTTGTTCTTCTTATGGGGTTGCGAACACCTTCAGCTCCTTCATTCCTTCCCTCAGCTTTTCCATTGAGGTCCCTATGCTCTGTGTGATAGTTGGCTGCAAGCATTAGTATCTGTATTGATTATCAACCAATTAAGTGGTCTGTTTTGGGGGATGTAACATGAGGTGCTAAGAAAAAGTTATTTTTTTATTTTTTTATTTTTTTTAGGATGAAATGTTCTTATAGATATCTGTTAAATCCAGTTGGTTCATAGTTTCTCTTAGTTTCACTGTGTCTCTCTTTAGTTTCTGTTTCCATAATCTGGCCATTGATGAGAGTCAGGGGTTGAAGTCTCCCACTATTACTATGTAAGGTGCAATGTGTTCTTTGACCTTTATTAAAGTTTCTTTTATGAATGTAGGTACCCTTGCATTTGGAGCATAGATGTTCAGAATTGCAAATTCATCTTGGTAGAATTTTTCTTTCATGAGTATGGAGTTTGCTTCCTCACCTTTTGTTTGTTTGTTTACTTTTGATTAAAAGTCAATTTTAATTGATATTAAAATGGCATGTTTCTTGGGACCATTTGCTTGGAATTTCTTTTCCTGCCTTTTACTCTGAGGTAGTTTCTGTGTTTGTCAGTTATGTATGTTTCCTATATGCAGGAAAATTCTGGGTCCTGTAAATGTATCTGGTCTATTAGCGAAATGAGTCCATTGATGTTAAAAATATTTAGAACCACTAATTGTTGCTTCCTATTTTGTTGTGGTTATTGTTAGAGGTGGAATTACATTTGTGTGACTATCATCTTTTGAGTTTGCTGTAGGAAGATTAATTTCTTGCTTTGTGTTTGGTGTAGTTTCCCTCCTTCCTTGGAGTTTTTTATCGATTATCTTTTGTAGGGCTGGATTTGTAGAATGATACTGAGCAAATTTATGGGTTTCTTTTTTTTCATGGATATCTTAGTTTCTCCATCTATCGTAACTGAGAGTTTTGCTAAGTATAGTTGCTAGGACTGGCATTTTTGTTAAGTCTGTATGACAACTGCCCAGGATCTTCTGGCTTTTAGAGTCTCTGGTGGAAGTCTGGTGTTTTCTTCTATAATTTTGTTAAAGATATTTACTGGGCCTTTAAGTTGGGAATATTTGCTGTCTTCTACACCTAGTATCCTTAGATGTAGTTTTCTCATTATGTCCTGGATTTTCTGAATGTTTTTGGTTAGGAACTTTTTGCATTTTCATTGATGGTTGTATCAATGTTTTCTACGGGAACTTCTGCACCGGAGATTTTCTCTTCTACCTCTAGTATTTTGTTGGTGATGCTTGTATCTATGACCCTTGATCTCCTTTCCTTTGTGTTTTTTTATTGTTTCTATTTTCAGTTTTGTTCCTGGAGGGGTTTGTTCAATTCCTTTACCTGTTTTGGTTGTTTTCCATAATTCTTTAAGGAAATTTTATGTTTCCTCTTTATGGGCTTCTACTTGTTTATAAGTGTTCTCCTGTATTTATTTAAGGAAGTTAATTATGTCCTTCTTGAAGTCCTCTATCTTCATCATGAGGTATGATTTTTAAATATGAATCTTGATTTTCTGGTGTATTGGTGGGATCTAGGGTTTGCTATGGTGGGAGAACTGGGTTCTGATGATTCTAAGTAGCCTTGGTTTATCTTGCTTATGTTCTTGCTTCTATGGTTATCGCTGGGGTTAGTTGGTCTTTCTGTCTCTGACTGGAGCCTGTGAACCTGTGATCTTAGCAGTGACAGTGCGACTTGGATGCCAGGTTTCTCTGGGTATGAAGGTATGCCACCAGGTTAACTCAGGGACACAGATGGAAACCAGAAGGATCTTGTCACAAGTTGTTCCATGGTTTCTGGAACACCTTGTTCTTCTGACAGGACCCTCATTGCCCAGTTACTGGAACAAAGGTATTTGCATGAACTATGATCTTAGGAGTGACTGCACTCCTGGGAGACCAGCTCTTCCTTGGTGGGATATGTGCCCAGAGAACTGTGCCTCAGGTTTAGCTCCTAGGTGCAGATGGAAAGTGGAAGGCATGAGGCTTGTTTTTTCCCAGAGATTGAGGTTGCTTTTATAATAATGTTTATCTGTTCTGACTATAAGACACTCTGAAGCCAAAAGCTGAAAGCCTCTGAACAAATTAACATCTGTTGCTTTAGAGTGGGGGAATAAGTAAAGAATTAATTGCTATGGTTCCTTTCTCTGTTACCCAGTAGCCTTAGCTCCCACTTGCCAGGTGGGAGGGAGGTTTGCAATATCACATTTTTATTGAACCAGGAGAAGATAGTCACAGTCACAGAATGAAGCATTCTTACACAGCATATTTGCATAAAAACTTTCATAGATTTTTTTCATACATTCTTACCAGACTCAGCTACTTGTCTCATACCTAAATACTCACACACACATTTATATACTTTTATGTCTATGTAACAAGAGTGCTTGTGATAGACAAAAAGAACTCAGTCATTCTGGATGAAAAATAATCTTTGACCTTTATTGCATAAAGACAAAATTTTTATCATTTTATTGCTTAATGAGGTAAATCCAAGTCTATTAAAAAAAAACACTTTAGGAAGACTAAGCCTGCCTTGATATTTGACAGCAAAACAAACAAAAATTCAAAGATATTTTTTTCCATGTTAAGGAGATACCTGCCAGTTCTTTTGGTTCTCTCTGAAGGTCCTTCTTTGTCTTTCATTATTTCTCTCTTTCTTGCTTTGTTATATTTTGCTCTTTTTTCAGCTTCCATTTTGTTTCTACTCTAAATCTCTTCTATTCTCCTTCTGCATTTATTCTGCTTTCTTCTTTGTCTCTCACCATCTGCTCAGCCCCTCATCTCTGTAATATTTCCATCCTATTCTTGTGCTGCATCGTTAATTCAGCTTTCTACTTCTGCTCTCTCCTTCTGCCTCCTAATGTCATTGTTCCTAGTTTTAGAATTTTCTGGGAGACATGATTCCATGGCCTTCCAATTATCAAAAGTTTACCACAAGTTTAAACATAAATTCAAATTATAAATTGAGTAAAAGGGTGACATCTGAAATGTTTACATGTGTTTCTATTAAGACTACTTATCTAGCTAGATATTGTCACTAGCTCCAAAATTTTATTTAGAGTATAAAACTATAATTCTTATGTCTAAGTTAGCCTTGAGAGTTTTTTTCCATACATATTCTTTTATTGAGTTATCTTATTGCATGTGTGCAATAGAAATGCCTGTTTTTATCTAAGTGACTGACAAGTTCATTCCCTGGCATGAACAAACTAGAGGATGAGCAGGAAAAATAGAAGAAGAGAAGATTTTTTATTTTTGTTTTATATAGATAAACCCAATCAATATTTTACCTTATGTCTTTTATCTATAATAAATCAATTATTCCCTTTATATGGCTTTGTTTTATAGCCTAAAGTAATGTATTCCTAAATCATAAATTTATTGCAATTAGCTGAGACACATTAAGAATTAGAGAGTCCCAATTGCAGCTTTCATATTGCAAAGCAAATAATTGTAGTATTTATTATAACTCACTTAATAATCACTAGTATAATTTTAGGAATACTTACAGAATTATCATTAGCGATGAAGAAATCATTTGTGTGTATAGCATCATTGCAATACAGTACATCTTTGCTTATCTGCAAAAAAATCTGCCCAATATGATGGGCTAATGCTAAGGGATTGTTAGATTAATTTAATGATGACAGGAAAGGCATACCAACAGCAGGAATCAAATTCTAAGCCTTGTCCCTAAAACCTTGCTTCCAAGGGCTCATTCATTGCAGTTCCATAGTGAATCGTCTCAGGAAGTTCACCTGTTAATTACCAGCTAGAGAATAAATAACCATGGAATCCAGAAAGTATTTTGACCTTGAGTCCCTTTTCTTTTTTCAACTATGACCTGTGAGTTTTTTTTTCTTGGGTGGGAACACCAGCTCTTTCCATTTCCTAGAAACTCTTTTAGCAAGTGTGCAATCCTTGTTGCTTTGTTTTTGCTTGTTTATCTGTTTGCTTTATTTGTGCTTCCACAAGGGTATAATCAAAATTCATTTCAATAACATATATTTTAATCTCCCTAGATAAATGTCAAATTGACACCATTCCCATCGCTTGTTCAGGTTCCTTGGCTAGATGCCAGTATGATGCTGTGCTTTTATTTGTCTTGAGCTTGTAGAACCCAACTTAAATTTAGTAATTTACTAATCAAATAAACTACTAAAAGATTTATTTGTGATGCTTGGATTATATAGAATATGAAATTTATTTTTCTTTCCTGTTTACCTATATTTTCTAATTTGTTTCATATCATTGATTTATTTCACATAATTGTCTAAAAGTTAAAAATATCTAAAACTAATAATGCTTAAATTTGAAATTTTTTACATTTCTTAAAGTTTAGCCAGTTGAAAAGAAAGTTGTAAGGTAAAATTTTCAAAAAAAGAGAAAAAGGATGGGGTAGGCAGTGTGTCAGGTATTTATGTACAGAACTAACATAGTTTTTCGTAATGAGATTTTCTTTTACTCATATGACTGCTACAAATGGAAATCCTCCTCTTTTTCCCAACAGTATATACCTTTTCCCCTCAAAGAGCTGATATAAGTTACTGGATTGGATTTTGTTGTTGTTGTTCCATTGTTTTTCCAGAATGTGTTGTTGGTTTTGGCAGGCATTTTTTGAGTTGTTCTTTTTTTAAAATTTTTTAAGAGTTTTGTACATGAGTTTTATGTTGACATTCTTTCTGCTCCTCCTCTCTTTTCAACTCTTCCTATGCCCCTACTACCTTCCAAGTTCATTATTTCTTCTGGATATTTGTAATCATATTCAACACAAACATGTTACAGAACTGGTATAAATTAAATGTGATATTAATTTCTATAAAAGACATCTCACATACTCTAGCTAACATAAGAAAATTATAACAGTAAGACCAATATAAATGTTCATTAATAGCAGTGATAGCACCATGAATCTCATTTTACATTATGAAAATGTTACATATCAGGCATTACAGACACAGGAAAAGAAACACTATAGATAAACAAAATCAGTTTGTTTACTTCTTCTTGATAGCATCTAAAGGAAAATTAATACATAGCTGCCTTCTATAGTGTCAAACTTAACTATGCTCTCTAAATTAAGACATTATCAAAACTTCTCCTTGTCTTGCTAGTGGTGTCCCAACACCTCTTTAGCTTACTTGTAAGATCTGTGATAAATTCAGAAATAAAATCAAAGCTTCAACTTATTGTCTACTTGTTGAAAGTTTGGGTATTAGCTAAATGATTCAGATAAAGATGATAGGACTTGAAGCTAGGGCATTATTTCTTTCCTCCTGTCTTTGCAGAAAGAAAACACAGCTATTGATCCAGATCCTAGATCAACATCTGACTGTCATGTACTTAACAAACAAAGTAGAAAGAAGTAAAGTTAAAATGAAAAATTCCTCACAAAACCAATGGAAATAAAAGATCAGTATCATTAGCCTTTAAAAGTCATTGGCCATTTGAACAGTAAAACTGACACTCTAAGAAAAGTAAAACAGGCAAAGCTTACTTTAAAATGTATATTTTTATACCTATAGATCACTGCATTGATAAACCTTCATCACTAAATCTTATTTTGCAGTAAATGTTAATCAGCTCAGAGATTTACAACTGGTCAGTATTCAGAGAATAAGAGACCTGGGGTATTTAATCCTAAATTAGATATCACTATCTGTTGGAAGCCGTTTGTGCTGCACCCAAAGATGGTGCCAGCTTCCTGCTGATGATTCAGCAAACAGAGCTGTTGTCCAGCCCGAGGGACACAGTGCGCATGTACCACGCACGTCACAGCCCGCTCTCCAGGCATGCTAATGAGATACTGGAGGGTGCACCAATCAGGAAGTGGCACGAGTCTCCTGGGCATATTTAAGCAGTGCACTTTGCTTCCTCGGGGTCCCCTGCTCAAGAGTACATTACAATAAAGGTTGTTCGCAGAAGAATCCTGTTGCCGTGCATCGTTCTTGCTGGTGAGATGTTAGGCATGCAACAACTGTCAAACCATTCCCTATTTGGGCTGAGGGTGTTTTTATAGAAGAGGATGAAGAAATATGTTAAGAGTCAGAGGAAATGGATCACTTCAAAGAAAACAGTGTTTTCCAGAAATAGCCAGAGAAATTATGACAGCAATCACAAACTCAGCTCAAGTTCAAGGTAGAAAATGTCTCAACATGGAGGTTAGGAAGTAAAATCAAAAGTCAACCTATTTAGACAGTAAGTTATGTTGATTGATAGTTTTTCCCCCCACTGGCATATTTAGATGCTAATTTTTGTAACTCACATATCTGTTTACAGTCTGGGATATTTATATTGTTATTGAAGCATTTCAGGTCTTAATGTTGTGTAAAAATTGTTCTCCCATACCTCTAATAAAGTGCTGCTCCGCCTATTTATCTGTGCAGGAGAGTTAATTCAGTACTGATGATTCCAGTGAGAGGGGCCCAGGTGAGGAGAGTTATCATAAGGGAGTGACCAGGAAGACATGGATGGAGTAGGAACAACCAAGGAAGGCCTAAGATGGTGGGGGGACAAGGTACATGACTGGGAATCAGTATTGTCAGATTACAATAGATGAGTATCTGCACAGATAAAGTACTTGAAGCCTATCATTTTGGGGGGGGATAAGTAAGGTCCCAAATTGACATTTGGGATCCATAATGGGGTACAGGATAGAAACTTAGAGAACATCTAGGCTTAGATCCTGAAAAGTCCTGGGTGGAACGTAAGTTTTGTAGCTGTGGGCAGGCTGCTCTGAGCAGACCAGTTCAACTCTGGCTGGCTACATAAGCCAGGGCAACAGCCAGAGGCCTCATGCAAACCGAGTAATAACACCCTTCTAAGCAAAAAAACATCACTTCTACCAGAACATGGCTCACAGTGCAGCCCATGTGGGGGCAGATGCTCTAGAGCTAGGAGGAGTATGAGGCCAGCAGCAAGGTTGGCAGGTCAGAGACACAGGGGATTCCCCCAGCCCCCCCCCACAACCTCCCTCCAGCTCCTGACACACACACTCACTGCTCTGAGAAACACAGCAGTTCATGCTGCAGGCTGCAAAAGCACTTTCTGGAGGCACAACAATTGGTGGTTGAAGGGGGAGAAGACAGGACCCCTGGTGAGACCCTGCTCCTGTCTGATCCCTTCACTGTGCACTGTGAGGCTTGGCAGAAGCCAGCTATAGCATATGAAGAATGTAAAACTGCCTCTTTTCTTTGAACAAAAGAACTGGGGTGGGACCAGACAGAGCACGAGGTCTAAAATGAACAGCTGAAGCCAGAGACAAACAGAAGTAGAAATCCAAACATGGCCGAACTTCTGATCAGATAAAGCTGTTTGGAAATATGCTTAAATGCTAAACAAAATGGGAGACCAAGTATAAAGAAATATCATAGACAAATATAAATGATACACCAGAATGAGAACAACAACAAAACTGGATATTCAGATTATATATATTGCTATTTTAGATGGTTTAAAAATAATGACCGAAGAGAAAGAGACAAATGACTTAATTAACATTGGAACATTACTGATTATGATTATCACACTCATATTTCTTGCCTTCGTCTTAATTACCATAATGGCTTTCTTTTGGTGCTTTCTCAAAGAAAAGAATTTCTTGTCAACATATGCCCAGGATGGGAGTTGGGCTATACTGGTAAGTCTTAAATCTGCTCATTACCCCTCTGTTGACTTAGCTTGATTTCACCTGCTCAATGGTCTGGAGTGGCCAAATAGAACACATCCAACACAACCATTATATTTAATATGCCTTTGCTAGCTCAATGGCTGTGCCACTTCTGAACCTCCATGGGGCTAACACACTCTTCTCTGATATTTATGAGTTAATACTTGTAAATCTTTATTTTATCTGTGCTCCCCCAGACCCAACACAGAAGTTTATTTTAGCAACAATTCACTGGCCAGAGTACAGTTAAGAAGATAGGAGTCCCATTAGGAAAAGTAATTTTTGATATTCTGGTCAAGCATTTTTGGCAAAACTTAATTGTTCACAAAAATTAATACAGATGATCTTAAATTCCTATAACAAAAGAAATGATAATATGTATAAGAATGTGTAATTCATCTACCACTATCTGATCATACACATTTTAAATATACTGACATCACACTGTCACATAGACATGTACACTTTCACTGTGTCAACAGAAACTAAGGTGTAGGGAGCCGTTTGTGCCACACACAAACATGGCGCCAGCTTCCCACCGAGAACTCAGCAAACAGAGCTGTTGCCCAGCCAAGAGACTTAATGCGCATGTGCCACATACGTCATAGCCCACTCTCGGGGCATACTATTTAGTTACTGGAGGGCACACCAGTCAGGTAGCGACACAAGTCTCCTGAGCATATATAAGCAATGCTTTTCTCTCCCACGTGGAGAAGTCCCCTGCTCAAAGGAGAAGTCCCCTGCTCAGGGAGATCCCCTGCTCAGAGTATTGTACAATAAAGGTTGTTCGCAGAAGAATCCTGTGGTTGCACACCTTTTCCTACCGGCGGGAAGTGGGGCGCGTGACACTAAGGTGTTTGTTTTGGGCATAGATCTGGTAGTAGATAGAAAAGAGAGTTGAATATAATTAAAATATATTGCATGAAATTTCTAAAGAATTACTAAAAATTTAAAAAATTGTATTAATAATGCTCCCAAAAATACAAAAAGCAAAAAAAAAAAAAAACCCAAGCAATAAAACAATTTTTTATCCCCCCTTTTTATTAGATATTCTCTATATTTACATTTGAAATGTTATCCCTTTTCCCCACACCTCTCTAATCCCACCTCCTCCACCACTTGTCTCCTTGAAGGTGCATTCTCTCCTATTCATCTTCTCCTCCTCAGTGCCTTGGCATTCCCCTACATTGGGAAAACGTGCCCTCCCTGGACCAAAGGCTTCTTCACACATTGATGCCAGACACTGCTGTCTTCTGCTACATGTGTACCTGCAGCCATTGTAAACATTGGCAAATGATCACCTGGACGTGTCTTATAATTCAGAGATAATGGTGCCTACAAATTAATTCGAGCACATCTAATGAACATCAGAATATTTCTTATCAGGAAAATATACATAGGTAATGCAATGAGACTTTCAGAAAACTCATAATCATGTAACATTTTGCCTCTTGCTTTTTAAAGCGACATTTAGAGCAAGTGCTTTTCTATTTTTATAATTTTTTATTCAATGTATCCTTTCAGTGGCTGCATAATATTTCACTGTGAAG
The DNA here is from genome assembly GCF_963924665.1 of Micromys minutus. Classification (NCBI taxonomy): domain Eukaryota; kingdom Metazoa; phylum Chordata; class Mammalia; order Rodentia; family Muridae; genus Micromys; species Micromys minutus. The sequence goes on from NC_137963.1 coordinate 8,964,852, forward strand.
GCTGCCGTACTTTTTAGGTTATAATTTGGCATATATAAACTTCTCTTGGAATTTTCCTTTTTTGGGGGGGGGGTGAATTTTGATCCTTGATGATATGCAATTATGTGTACTGTATTTTATGTTAGGTAAATCATTAATAGTATGATTACTTGGGGGCTTTTTCAGACACCTTTACTGCTATTTTACCTTCTGTACTTTCCTTACTCTGCCTTCCCCCATTTGATCACATGTGCTTTGACATCCCTCTTTATGCTCTTCCTATCTTCCTATGCATTTACCTCTATCCTCTTCCCTATGGACCCTCATTCCCATTTCTTTGATTAGATCACTGGCATATGTGATCCCCATATCTATTGCTGTCAAACTCCTCCAAATGATTATAACTACAGATCTCTCAGTACATGGTGCTTATCACAAACATATAAACTTAGACTTTCACATTATTTTAAAGAATAGAAGTCTATGAACCTTTGTGACTTAGGGAATCAGAGTAGCATGAGAGAATTTGCTTCTAAGTAATATACCATGCCATCAAATACCACTGTTCATTTTCATGGTTTTATTTAGACTTGTATATTTAATTACAGTAACTGACATGCCTCATGCATCATTGTAAAATGCACTAAATATTTTGGTGAGACCAATTCAGTCCATTTCATGGGGAGAATTTTCACATCTGCCACTGTACTGCTTTTTAAGTTTTAAATTATGCCCAATCATTTTTTTTTTCCATTTTGACTGGAAAGCTGAGAAATCATTATTGAGATTCCAATGGAGCAGTGACTCCTAAGAGTTTGAATACTTCCTGAAGAATGATAAAAGCTTCTCCTGTGCTCTGCATTAAGCTGACACTGATAGAAATGGAACAGGGTCTTCAAACCAATGTCATAACCATTCTATACTAATTGCCAACTTCTGTTCTGACTCATGGAAAAATAGAAAAGATGTTGCAAGGAGAAACAACAGATTTTACTGTGCATCAATAATGCAAACGTCTTGGAATTATGCTAAAATATGGTTTACTAAATGGAAAATTCAGTATTGTATTAGTTTCTTATTGCTTTTGAACCATTTACCACAAAGCTGATAGCGTAAAATAAAAGTATCTGTATATAGACACACTAGTAATCTCAGCACACAGAATGCTGAGACCAGAAAATTATGAATTTGAACCCAACATTGTATGGAAAAATAAAAAGAAGCAAACACAAAAGAAAACAATAAAATGTATTATTTCCCAGTTCTGGAGTGTGCAGACTGCAAAGAATCTTTGGATCTAAAGTCAAGGTATTGATAGAGCTGCTGCACTCAGTTTGAAAGTTACAAGTGAGAGTGAGCAGAATGTTTTTTTCTATCTCGATTCTTTTAAGGCTTGCTACATTCATTGACTCACAGTCTCTGTCCAATCTCAAAAATATAAATCAAAAAAAATATAAATCACATCACAAAAGCATTCATTCCTTTACTCACATCTTCTCTAGTTTTCTCTTGTGCCTCCTCCTCCCACTTAAAGCTTCTTATAATTGTCCCTCTCTGTGATTCTCCAGTGTCAATTATATATGCAAAGTATCTTTACCACCTGATGAAACATAAATATATCTGTAAGTATGTTAAGACCCTAATGCTGTTTTCCAAAATGATTGTCAGGATAGTTTGTCATTGATGAGGTCTCAAATGATATGAGTAGCTCTCAAGTGTTTCTCCCCACCACACGCCCAAAAAGGAAGAGCAGGGTAAATGTTGCTCAACAGAGAGGAAAAAGGTTGCCAATATGAGTGAGTTACTGATGGAGACGCAAATATACTTCTGATTAATTAAGGTGGTTACATTATAATCACAAGGATACTTCTGGTAGACGAAAACGAAGACAAAACAATGAGAACAATCAGAATCAATGTCCCTAGCTTTCCATGCTGGCATTTAGTTCAATCATGATTAGTTTAATGTGAACTGGGTTATCATCTACCTGGTATATGAAAAAAATGAAGTCTAAAATTATTAGCTTTATTTTTTTTTTCTTTAACATTGTTACACAATTCAAAATCTTGTGCAAGCCAATTTAGGGATTGAATTTAAAAATTTAATAATAATTTTCTTTTATACATTTCTTTTTAAATTGTATCTTTATTTTTATTATAGTGAACGCTTTTCATTTGTGCATGTCTCTTTGCTACATGTGTCTCAGTGGACGTCAGAAGAGGGTATCAGATCTTCTGGAACAGAAGTTGTAAGCAGTTGTGAGATACTCTCTGGGTGCAGGAATCAAACCCAGGTCCTCTACAAGAGCAGGTAGTGCTCTTGACCAATGAGTCATCCCCAACCCAGAAGGATAATAATTTTTAACAACATGCAACATTTTTAAAATTTCACCTCTATTGCTTTTTATGAGTATGATTGCTTTTCATCTCAGGAGGTATCTACATCACCAAATCTTCACATGCAAGTTTACAAGCTTATATTTTTCAGTTTTTAAGTAAGTACAGATCAATTGATGACATGTTATTGGCAATAAGCCATTAGTGAATGTCTTTGCAAAGTAGACTCGGCCAAGAAAGCTTTGGCTGCATTGGCGTCTTTCACTTTTGTTGTTGTAAAAGCATACTTGAAGGCACTTCAGCATGTAGAAATTATAGCAAACACTGTTCCTTATTGTTTATTTGTACTTTCCATATAGCATTTTTAATTTTTTTATTACTGCATCTATGACTATTCTGAGAGTATGTGTTTTTTATTCAAAATATCTGTACCTTTGCTATGGGAAAGAAATATAAAGAATTGCTCAAAAAAACATAGTTACAGAAATAGTTTGATTGTCAAAAATATTGTGGGGAAAAGGTAAGTTCAGACAAACAAAATATTGCCATATATGAGTCTCATTGTATCTTTGGGCTTAGGCTCAGGTTGCAATCTGTAGCATTATAAAAGTAATTCTTGCTCAGTTTCCTAAGCCCTCCCTGCCTTGCTCTCAAAGATCTACTGGTATTTCTATGCAGGCTTGAGCCCATTTTAGCTCCCAAAATAAGACACAGAGGCTTGGTATTTTTCTTAACAAGATGCAAGCCTAATTCAGGCAGTTGCAGAGGTATTCTAACCCTCTACGACTGCCTATTTCCCAGCCACATGGTCCTTTTTCTTCAAGATGAGTCTTGTCCTCACTTGCTCTGGTTCATGTGCCTCTTCATGGCTGCTTTCTCATTGTGACCTCATGGAGAATCCTCTTGGTCTCTCCACGTGGTCTCTCCACATCTCTCCTTATGGTAGTGCTTCTCTCTCATCTTCTCTGGGATACCCCCCACCCCCAACTGGGATAAAAACTCCCATGTTATTCGTTTCTGCCCAGCTAATTGCCTGATTCATTTGTTTATTAACGAATCAGTCAGTGATGAAGAATAATGTTTACAAAACACTGACACAAGTGAAGCTTCAAAAAAACCCAACAATGCCAATGTCTGAACTGTATTCTCTGCCAGTCCAGAAATCAGCATTTGAGTAGTACACAGAACAGCAATACACAGTGCACATTTGAGTAATACACAGAAAAGTAATGCACACAAAAGCAATACATGATGCACAAAAACACCCACCAACTTTACCTTTAAAGCTCACTCACTAAAGAATATGGGTAACCTCCTTTTAGTGCTATCAGCACTGAAAGAAGTTCTGATAAACGTTTTATCACATATCGACTTCTATACATTTGCTAAGAGATAAACAGAATACAGCCATTCTCTTTGTCTTCCTTTATCATCTTCATGCTATCAGTTTGATGCATGTGTTAAACTCCTGTTCAGCTCAGAATGAATTCTGAGAGTTCGCAGCTGTTCTTCTAGCTCATTTCAGGCAGGACAATTCCTGCTCTTCACCACTGTCATTTGCATACTTTTCAAAGCAAGCAGTTATATACAGATTCTCTAGTTATGTTTTAATATTAACTTACATAATTCATTTAGACTTTCATACTAATGGTTGCATCTCGAAGCTGAGTGAATCATCTATTGTTTTACAAATGTAGTTGCTGGACAAGAGAGCAGGAAGTTGCTCCTATTTGCTCTCTTCTACTCATTTCAAGAGTAGAGGGATGCCAATTTTACATCAGACAGAGGGCTAATACCCAAACTATCCTAAGAACTCAAGAAGTTAGACTCTAGAGAATCAAAAAATTCTATTAAAAATGGGGTACACAGCTAAACAAAGAATTCCCAACTGAGGAATACCGAATGGCCAAGAAGCCCCTAAAGAAATGTTCAACATCCCTAGTTATCAGAAAAATGCAAATTAAAACAACCCTGAGATTTTACCTCACACCAGTCAGAATGGTTAAGATAAAGAACTCAGGTGACAGCAGATGCTGGAAAGGATATGAAGAAAGAGGAACAGTTCTCCATTGTTGGTGGAATTGTAAGCTGGTACAATCACTCTGCAAATCAGTCTGATGATTCCTCAGAAAACTGGACATAGTACTACCTGAGGACCCAGCTATACCACTCCTGGACATATACCCAAAAAGAAGCTCCAACATATACCAAGAATACATGCTCCACCATGTTCATAACAGCCTTATTTATAATAGCTGGAAGCTGGAAAGAACCCAGATGTCCTTCAACAGAAGAATGGACACAGAAATTATGGTACAATAACACAATAGAGTACTACTTAGATATTAAAAACAATGACTCATGAAATTCTTAGGCAAATGTATGGAACAAAAAGCTATTATTCTGAGTGATGTAACCCAGTCTCACACACACACACACACATACACACACACACACACACACACACACACACACACACACACACACACACACACACAAAACCACACACACATGATATGTACTCAGTGATCAGCAGATACTAGCCCAAAAAGCTCAGAATACCCAAGGAACAGTTCACAGAACTTATGAAGCTCAAAAATGCTTTGTAAAAAATGGTTTCAGTTGCATATATAGCAGAGGATAGCATTCATTGCTTGGCATCATTGGAAGAAGCCTTTGGTCCAGTCAAGGCTCATTTTGCCAGTGTAGGGGAACGCCAACATACTGAGGTGGAAGAGTGTGGTTGGGAGAAGGAGCATCTTCATGGAAGAAAGGAGAGGGAGTATGGGAGTTGGGGAAAGGGGATCACAATTAAAATATAAATATAGAAAATATCCAGTAAAATTGAAAAAAGAATAGAGTAACACAAAATCATAAAATTCAATTTCTCCAAAAATTAATCAGTTTTTTAATGAGAAACATGACTATGTCATAAGCATTTTGTATCATCCATCAGGGCAGAAGCAAAATTTATGGCATAACCCCAGTAATATTTCAAAGGGTAGTTACCACTGTTGAGTTTATAATTTAAAAGATACTAAGTTTTTATTATAGACCTTCATGTTAATAAATATATCTTAAAATATTTAAAATATTTGATGATACAAAAAATGATTATTTCAATCCTCTTAATAATGATATATAATGTCGTTTGCATGATAGTTTTAAAACATGACGTTAACAGTTCTAGCTAGAAAACACTTTTCAAAAAAAAATGCCCTGTAGCCTTCATCACAGGTATATATGATATTAAGAAAAAACATGTAAAATAAAACATACAAAGGGCATGACTAATATTGCTGAGATAAAGTTAACTTCTAAATAGTGAGAGGTGGAGTTAGGAAAGAAAGGAGAATGTTCTTGACTTTAAAATTAAAGATATGGCCCATGAATGATGGAAGAACGTTAAGAATGGCTCATGAAGATAGATTATTAAGGAAAATAATTAAGTAATTGTTTGATGATACATCATTGTACTATTTATGTGGACATGTCAATATGAGAATAGATAATGTTCAGAAAGTATTGCAATGTTCAAAATTATTTCAACAGTACAGTTTCGTTGGCACTGCAAAGTTCACAGAGATTTTAGTCAATGGCACAACCAGAATGTTACTCATAAAATGTATGATACTTTTAGGACTTCTATGGACATAAAATCCATAGTTATTAGTCAGAACTGGAACACCAGGTTGTATCATGCAGCTACCCTACCTGGACCTTGCTTTCATATAACAGTTTTTCTATTGTTTTGTGTGTTGACTCATTAAACTCTCATGGTCAAGGTTGTAGGAATCCTGTTCTAGACATACATCATGATATACAACACAAATTGGCTTATGTATCAGAGCAGCAAAGTCTCTAAAGCTTTCTTAAGGTTTTTTTTTTTTTTTTTTTTTTTTTTTTGTGTGTATACAGAACACTTTATCATGAAGTCTATATAAACTGTATCAGAGAGATATGCTCATATAGATTGTCCAGCCCTGAGATCAGGACTTTTTCATAAAACATATCAACTTCTCATAAGATGATACTAAACACCATACATACAAATGATTACTCAAAATAATTTCTTACTCTGACTAGGCATTATAGCCAAATTCTACATATAATTCTAATAGCAAAGGCCTACACAGTTTTACTGTTTCATGAATCTCTACTTACCTAAAAGAGCACATAATTTCTCAAGGGTTATAAAATCTTCGGGCATTTTACCTAAGTTGTTTTTCTATATAAAACAACTTTAGATGACTTGAAACTCTCTCATTGGAGAGATGTTAAGGGGAGGCCTTGGCAATGAAGAAGCATTCTTTCCTATTCACACTCTCAAAGATTGTTTTCTTTCTAAGTACTATTTTCAAATAGAAAATGGAAAATTCATAGCATCTGAAAGGCTACATTTATGACTTTATCCTTCGTATAATGTTAACTTGAAGAGAAATGGCATGTGGTTCAACAATTGCCCATTTATAAATGTGAGGCTTTGAAAAAAAAAACACAGAGTAAGGACACAGAGTAAGGACTTCAAGTCACAGGGAAAATTTTCATAAGCAATAACCTTAGTCAAAATGTGTTTGCCTTCACAGTTGGTGGAAATGTGTGCTACAGAACACTTGAGACATGAACACACATCCAAGCCACACACATAACATACTTTTAGTCAAAAGAAAACACCACTATAAATCAAAGTAGAGACTTATATTTTAATGTTCCTAGAAAATAATTTCTTACAAGTTACCCAGTGGTTGCTGCATAGAATTTGAGGTATCATTTATGTTGTTATTGCTGTTAGAGTCAATACCATGATTTGTTCTAAGGAATAATATTTATTTTAGGAAAAAGGCTTCTCATCATTTTTTTTCAAAGCCTCTAAGTACCAAAAGCCTTTTTAAACATTGTTTTCTTTGGGGATTTTCTCTGAGCCACCTACTCACTGGAGGAAATCTACTCCAACACCCAAAACAAACGAATTAAGAAGCATTACAGCTGGAGGGCTGTTTGTTCTCAACATGCACAAGCTTGGGGTTAGTACTGTGAGCTGTCCACCTATGTGAACAGACAAATAAAGACACCATCCTTTTCTAGCGACTCATTCTTGAACTTTTGTAACCTGCCTGGGTTTATATTCATATTTTCACTTCATTTTCATTTTCTTCAGGGAGAGCCCTTTGGTTTATTTTTAATCAATTGGCATTTGTAATCTACTTCAAAATTCTAAGTAGAATCTGGTTACAGAGTATTGAAATTAATGGCGTTTGCAGTAATATTTTGTTTCCACTTATTCTCTTCCATTTTTATGTTTATTTTTGTCTTTGAGTTTATGTTAATTGTATTTTGACTTTAGTTAGACAGAGGGATTATAAGTGATGCCCATTTTATGTAGCCCCACCCCCAAAAACCCACTGTATTCATATTCTATGATTTGGAGATGAATGTACTTTTGTCATTTCATAGACCGTATTAAAATTAACAGCCTGGGCCAGGCTATAGGTCAGTGACACAACACTTGTTCAACACTTACCCTGATCATTGTACTCAGATAAAGATGAAAGCATAATGCATTAGTTTTAGTAACATTGATTTGGGAGCATCTGCATCAATAAATTGATAAGATAAAGCAAGTAAATATTATATCATAGGGATCATAAAACCTCAGGAAAACTGATGTTTCGAAAAAAGTGAAAAAATAAAATTATCATTCTGTTAATTTTAATGTTTTAAGATTAAAACACTGTATTTTAAATAAATAAACGAATGTATTGTTTACATGAAATATTGATTTTCTTTATTTGCATACTTTTATTAATTCTTTGAAAATATCTAATCTTACTTTTGACCTATACCATCCTTCTTTATCTCTCCCCAGATCTACCCACTATTTTATATAAAATAGTTTTCTGTCTTCACTGAGATTTTTCTTTTCTTCTTAAACCTACATAGTCTAACTTGAACTTTAAATGACACTTTGGTATATGGCCATCCAGAGGGTTGTAGTCCCAGCAGTGAATAGTTCTTTAAGGAAAACTGACCCCTGAGAAAAAAAATTCTGTGTTGAAACAGGATTTTCAAACTCTAGGATTAATTATTAATGTCTAAAACAAATTTATGTCAATTTGCATATTTGTTTGGCTAAAATTTAAATTGGAGGAAAAGGAGAGTATATACAGACAAAGTGACATTTATATATGCAGCCACCAGCACATATGCCAATGAAAACAGACAGATACATACATGTGCATAGAAGCCAATATGTGGAATAATTCCAGTCATTCATTGTCATTATGAAACAAGTACTCCTCAGATATTGGAGGAGTGCCCATATTAGCCTTCTTTGAATTTCACTATTTTAACATGCATAGGTATGCATAGAAATAGATAAATATGTGGGACATACATGCACATACACACACACAAACACACACATACACTTACTTATATTTCTGAGGTCATGCTTACCTTCTGATCAGAAGATTTGCAAAACTGCCAAGGCTCTGGAAGAAATCATGAAGCTTGAAAAAACTTGTTGCTTATGAAAAGCTTCCAACCTTCCTGAAGAGAATATATATATATATTTTTTTCCATCTTGTTATTTGAAGAGGGGTAGTTTATGGACAAGCTCCTAGGCAATTAGAATTCCATAATTCAAATTAATAACATCATAAAACACTGAAAATTATGTATTTGGTTTTTCTATCTTACAGCCAAAGTATTATTTGTTAGCACTTTCAAAGCTTCTTGGAAGTCATCCCAGACTTGTTAAAAATGATTTTAAAAATGTTAAATATATTTGAAGTAAAAAAATGTGTTCATATAACAAGGAGTTTTAAAAATTACAACTAGATTTTCAGATTAGGAAGGCATGAGAAGTATTGCTTTCACTTGTTTGGTTTACTGGGAAGTGGTACCGAAGGTCATGTTTTTTATATGTAGACCATCACTAGCTAGAAAAGAGGAAATTTAATAGGAGCTGGGAATCCATCTTCTTCATTTTAGATGTTAGACTTCACCCCATTGACTGCTAGATTGGATTGACAAATTGTCTCTGGATTTATTTATTAGGTTATAAATTCTCTTTTCCTGCTCTTTATTTATTGGGGTAGCTCTTTACATTAGGAGCTAAGTCTCATTTTTAAAAAGTTACTGTAGTACTGTATGAATTACCTCTGAATTTCTCACAATGGAAAAGACATACTCAGGAGAGCAGGGCACTGATGCAACAGAAAATGCTTTTGTCTCTATCTTTTCTTAGATAGGACCCATTCTATTTTTTTTAGACAGTATTTATCAATTTGGGGATGATTGTGTTGCTCCATCCTCTACCCAGGGGCCTTGCCTAACCTCCAGATAAGGTCTCTGCGGGTTCTCCCTCCCTTTTGTTGGGTATTTAAGTTAATCTCATCCCTGTCAGATTCTCAGATCCTCTTGCTTTCCTGGGTTCTGAGACTTGTTGGTGGCTACTCCCAGTTCCCCATCCCCTATTTCTACAAACCTCCGTTCAAATTTCTGACCTTCTTTATATCATCACTGTCTCCTCCCATACCTGATTCTTGCCCCCTTTTCCTCCTTTCCCAACTCTCTTCCTCCCAAGTTCTTCCTGTCCTCTACTTTCCTTGAGTATTTTGCTCCCCTTTCTAAGAACAAGTGAAGAACCCACTTTACTTGGTCTTCCTACTTCTTGAGCTTCATAGGGTCTATAAATTGTATCTTGGATATCATGAGCTTTTAGACTAATATCATACTATCAGTGAGTACATACCATATGTGTTCTTTTGTGACTAGCTTACTTCACTAGGGTGATATTTTCTACTTACATCCATTTGACTAAGGATTTCATGAAGTCATTGTTTTTAATAGCTGAGTAGTACTCCATAGTGTAAATGTTCTACATTTTCTGTATCCATTCCTCTGTTGAAGGACATCTGGGTTCTTTTAAGCTTCTGGCTATTATAAATACGTGGCTATGAACAGATGGAGAAAATGTATGGAGCAAAGACCAAAAGAAAAACCATACAGAGACTGCCTCACCTAAAGATCTATCTAACATACAGTCACCAAACCCATAAACAATTGTGGATGGCAAGAAGTGCATGCTGACAGGAGCCAGATATATTGTTCTCCTGGGAGGCTCTGCCAGAACCTGACAAATACAGAGGTAGATGCTCAGATGCTCTCATCCAACCATGGGGCTGAGCATATGGACCCTAATGGAGGAGTTAGAGAAAGGACTGAAGGAGCTAAAGGGTTTTGCAACCAATAGGAAGAACAACAATGTCAATTAAGCAGAACCTCCAGAGCTCCCAGGGATTAAACCACTAACCAGAGTATACATGGAGGGACACATGGCTCCAGCTGCAAATGTAGTAAAGAATGGCCTTGTCTGGCATCAATGGGAGAAGAATCCCTTGGTTCTCTGAAGGCTTGATGCTCCTGTGTGGGGGAATATCAGGATGTTTAGTCAGGAGTGTCTGGGTTGGGGGTTGGGGAGGACAACCCTCATAGAAGCAGGGGAGAGGGGTTTCTGGAGGGGAAACCAGAAAAGAGGATAACATGTAAAATGTAAATAAATAAAATATCCAATAAAAAAAAAAGAAAATGCTTTTGTAGGTTCCTTATAAGTAAGGAGCTACAGTGTGATACAAGCAAAAAAAAAAAAAAGATTAGAAATGAGGTTTCATATTTCACATAAATGTCCAGATTCTCCATTTTCAGACACCGTGCATCCTTAGTGAGCATCTCTCTATGTTTTCAGATGCCTGATAAAGAAGAGCCCAGGGCAGAAAGAGCTGGAGGTCTCTAGACCAATTAAGACATGACAGCTAGAGGACACCTTGAAGATTCCTCATTTTCTCAGCAAGGCAGTCAGTGAGGCCCGGCATCCCTTTCAAGCCAATGCCATTATTTTGCTGAAAGGCAATAAACCTCACCAAGCATCAGACAGGCCAGAGTGCATTACAAAGCCACAGACAGCTGTTTCATTCCCAGAGTTTCAGAGAGTGGGATCCCAGAATGTGCTTTGTAAACAGCTTTTTCAAGCTTCACTCTTTCAATCTGAAATGTCTTCAACAGGTCCATCTTTTAACTACAGGTCACCACCTGATGTCATTATTTTTAGAGATTGGGGAACATTTAAGAAGTAAAGACTGAAAAGGTAGGTCACTAGGTGTTGGTCTTTGAAGGTTTTACCTGCCCCTCCTACCTGCCTCCCTTTCTGCTTACTGGTCCAAGTTCCATGAATAGCCTCTATGGACTGAGCTGCTCAGCCAAGTCTTCCACTTGATGCTGGATAGAGAATTATTTGAAAGCATGATCCAAGTTCCTCCCTTTAGGTTTTGCTATTAACAGTAATATGAAACTATCATACCAAATAATGTTAACACTGGGACAATATTTTGAGAACTTCTGAAGGATTACGTTCTATCAAGAACCAAGTGGCTCTGACAGACAAAACGTGCATCTACAAAGAAATGGTGCATGTATCAAGTCACCTTGAAGACTGCTGTTATAAATAATATTAATTTATTTATATTATTATTCTTCATTTTATATATATATATTAATCTTCATTAATGAAACACATGAAGAGCACATGAAGATAATCTCCATTTTTTTTTTTAAATCCTCAGTAGAAAACACTCTTTGGTGAGGGAAGGAGATTAAAGTGCTGCTGTTATGTAAAATTACCCTTACACTTCTCTTCCTTAAAACACTGAAGGTCTACAAGATGGATCATTTGGAGAGCAGAGCAGGACACTAACTCTCTACAATATTACTAATGTAATTGGCATTGCCTGTTATTTTTTCTCATATAGGTAACAAGTCAAAATAGACATTTGGTTAGATTGTAAGACTGCTCTCAGGTCCGGATGGACAGAGGGGAATGTCTAACCAGAGAAAAATCTCAAAACCATTGGGCCTTTGCCCTCATATATTCATTTTTGCATGAGTTAGCTTATACTTTCCAGTATTTTAAAGTTTGATTAATATACAAAATTCAGGGGTAAAATTATATAATTACCTCAGTCTGTTGAAGTGTCTAGTTTCGTAGGACAAAGCCAAAAATGCTTTGACTCCTAATTCCACTGATCTCTGAATGGGATGGAAAAATTCTCTATGAAAGAATCTACTGCTATATCTAAACATGGGGCAATAGATAGCCATGCAGCCATGTTTCTGGCAAGTGTAGTTTAGATATAAAATGTTCACATAGACTCTTGTATGTAAACATTTGGTTTCCATGTGCTAGTGCTGTTTGAGGAGGTTGGAGAACATTTCAGTGATGGGTCCTAGCTGTGGATGCAGACCTCAAGGTTTATTGTCTATTAGGGCTGCATAGGAATGTGCTTTCCAAGATTTATATAGGAAAAGGTTCAGGGACCAGTGCCAGTTTGATGAAAGGGGCCAACCTATGTCTCGAGCTGACAGCAGAACATAGCAATATTGTTTACACAGTATTGGCAGTATAGGAATGCCAAATGCAAGAGTCCAGGGGTCATTGCCTACTGAAATTTGCTGATATGGAATGCTCTTTATATCTCATATGGGGCTACTATGCTGCGTACCTGTGAAGCTGTAAAGATGAAGCTTGTATTTCAGCCAAGATCCCACCATATGTGAATGGACATGGGAAAGGCATTGGGCACAACAGTCTCCTTTTACTGGCATAGGAGGGCTTTTGTAATAATCACTGAACAAAAATGCCTGGAGCATCCACAAACAGTGCCAAACCGTGTGATATATACATTGTCACATGAGAAAATACTTGAATTATCTTTATGCTTGAGTCATACTGAAGACTAAAATGTCTCTTGTACCCTGACCTTTCTTTTCTTCCCTTCCTGATTTACTCATTCAATTTCTCCTCAGTACAAAGGGATGAAAAATGACTTTATTTTTATCTTTACCAAAGGCATTGTAAACATCATTATTTCTAATTAAATTAAATATTCAGACATCTCTTCATTAGCACAGGCTTTATCCCATCTTAACAATCAACATTTATTTTAATTTCAAAGATCTTGTCAGATGTGATAACCACATTGAGTCTGATCTTGCAGTTATTGGTAGGGATTATTAAGTATTGGTAGAGTGTATACTATCTAAGTTAATTTTGTCAAATGCCATTTATCATTTGGGACAAAAGATTTAATTTATCTTCTTGAAAGGCTGACCTTTTGTTAAACATTTCAATCCTCTTGTCCAGTAGGAAAAAAAAGAATCACTGGTATCAATGACATACGCATTCTATCTTCCTGGACATCTATAGAGCTGTTTTCTGAAAGAAACGAGGGTTCAACTATGCAGTGACTTTACAAAGTCACTTATTATTGTCAAAAAGTCACTCAGATCAACAGGCATTTCAAAAGTAAAACTTTCCATTTCCCTTACCCCATTGAGCACACAGAGGAAATCGAGAGGCATGCTGTCTGAGGTGAGTGCTCTCAGTAAATGATGCAGCAGCTCTAGGGTCATTCAGAATGAGTAATGTCCAAAGTGTAGGGTACCACTCCCAGGGCTTGATATGGACACCGTTTCTTCAGCTGAGCTGCCTGGTTTTGGTCTTACAGCATGCCAGTAGCAAGATTCTGTCAAGCAATCTCACGTCACTGAAACTTTAACTACTAAATTTATTTTTAAAATGACCTCAAAAGGAACTTTAAAACATATTTTAGTTGCTTATTTGGATGTTTCTTGAATTGCTTATAGATAAGTCTCCTAGACCATGGTTTAAAAACTCCTGTAAAGTATTCTTAAATGTGTGCTTATTGGGTTTTAAATGTTGGTCAAAATGAGGTAAAATTTGACTATTGAAACATAAGATTTTGAGATAAATTCTAGGTTTTCAGTTTATGCTGTCTTCCAGACTTATTTTTAAATAAACATAAAAATATTCTGTTTCACTGATGTCTAGTATTTATAAGATAATTTTAATTACTTTTTATTTATTTTATAGATTTATATTTTATGTTAATGACTGTTAAACTTATATATAGTAATATGTGCCACATGTGTGGCTGATGCCTTCCATTAGAAAGGTTTCAGATACTCTGAGAAAGGAGCTAGGGATTGCTTTGAGACAATATGCTGGGAAGCAAACCCATGTACTGTAAAAGAACAACAGTTCTATGAGCAAGTTTTGCAGTGAATATCAAATAATTTAAATTTTTTTATTCGATGTTATACTTCCTGCAAATATATTTACAATGTAAACTTAATATTCACCAGTAGTAATTTTTAAATTAGTTCATTGGCTATGATCTGTATTTACATTTCAAATGTTATCCTGCCCCTCCACTTGCTTCCATAAAGGTGCTCCCTCTCTCAATCACCCTCTTCACCTTAGTGCCTTAGCATTCTACATTGGGAAAACATGCCTTCACTGGACCAAAGCCTCTTCTTCCATCAATGCTAGATAATGCTATTCTCTGCTACATATGCAACTGGAGACATAGGTCTCTCCATGTGTGCTCACTGGTTAGTGTTTTTGCCCCTGGGAGCTTTAGAGGTTTTGATTAGTTGATAATGTTCTTCCCATGGCGTTGCAAACCCTTTCAGCACCTTCAGTCCTTTCTCTAGCTCCTTCACTGGGGTACCGGTGTTCAGTCCCCTGATTAGCTGCAAGCATCCTCAACTGTATCTGTATGACTCTGGGCAGAGCCTCTGAGCAAGCATCCACATCTGGTTCAATCAGTAAGCATTTCTTGGCATCTGCAATAGTGTTTGCCTTTGGTGACTGCATAAGGGGTGGATCCCCAGGTGAGGCAGTCTCTGAGTAATCTTTCTTTCATTCCCTGCTTCTCTATTTGACTTTGTATTTCCTCCTGTGACTGTTTTGTTTTCCCTTTCCACATTCTGACCTTTCCTCTTTTTAAGCTTCTTAAGGTCTGTGAATTGCTGCTTGGGTATTCAGAAGTTTTTGGGGTTGGATCCACTTATCAGTGAGTGGATACCATGTGTGTTCTTTTAAATCTGGGTTACATCACTCAGGATTATAGTTTCTAGTTCCTTTCATTTGTCTAGAAATTCTATAAAGTCATTGTTTCTAATAGCTAAAAAATTGTGTAAGTGTACAACAATTTCTGTATCTATATCTATGCTGAAGAATATCTGTATTGTTTTTCATCTTCTGGCTATTACAAATAAGGCTTCGATGAACATGGTGGAGTTGGTGTCCTTGGTATATGTTGGAGCTTCTTTTGAGTATATTCCCAGGAGTAGAATGGCTGGGTCTTAGATTGTTCTATGTTTAATTTTCTGAGGAACCATCAGACTGATTTCCAGAGTGGATGGACCAGCTTGCAATCCCACCAAAAATAGAGGAGTGTTTCTCTGTCTCCACATTTTCACCAGCATCTGCTGTCACCTGAGTTTCTGATCTTAGCCCTTCTGACTGGTATGAGATAGAATGTCTGGTGTGTTTTGATTTGAATTTCCTTTGTAACTAGGGATATTGAGCATTTTTAGGTGCTTCCTGGCCATTAAGTATTCCTCAGTTGAGAATTCTTTGTTTAGCTCTTAATCACATGTTTAATGGGATCATTTGATTCACTGGAGTTTAACACCTTGTGATTTTTGTATATATTGGATCTTGGCCCTCTATCAGATGTAGGGTTGGTAAATACTCTTTCCCAGTCTGTTGGCTGCTATTTTGTCTCCTTGACAGCGTCCTTAGCGTTCCATAAACTCTGCAATTTCATGAGGTTCCATTGCTGATTATCAACCTTAGAGCATAAGCTATTGGTGTTCAGTTCAGGAAAAATTTCCCTGAGCTTATGTGTTCCAAGCTCTTCTCCATTTTCTCTTCTAATATTTTCAGTGTACCTCATTTTATTTGGGGGGCTTTGATCCACTTGGACTTGAGCTTTGTACAAGGAGATAAGAATATATCAACTTGTGTTCCTCTGCATGCTGACAGTTGAACCAATACCATTTGTTGAAGAGGCAGTCCTTTTTCCATTGAATGTTTTAGCTCCTTTGTCAAAGACCAAGTGACTATAGGTCTGTGGAAACATTTCTGGGTCTTCAACTCTGTTTCACTGATCTACCACCCTGTCTCTGTACCAATACCATTCAGTTTTTAACCACAATTGATACAGCTTGAGGTTAGGAATGGTAATTTCCTCAAAAGATCCATTATTGTTAAGAATAGTTTTCATTATCTTGGGATTTTTGTTGTTATTCCAAATGAATTTGCAAGGGTTACAGAGCTAAATAAAAAGTTCTCAATTAAGGAATATGGAATGGCTGAGAAGCATCTAAGGACGTGCTCAACATCCTTAGCCACCAGGGAAATGCAAATCAAAACAACCCTGAGATTCCACCTCACACCAGTCAGATAGCCAGGATCCAAAACTCAGATGGCAGCAGATGCTGGCGAGGATGCAGAGAAAGAGGAACACTTCTCCACTGTTGGTGGAGTTGTAAACTGATACAACCACTCTGGAAATCAGTCTGACGATTCCTCAGAAAATTAGACATAGTACTACCTGAAGACCCAGTTATTCCACTTCTTGGCATATACCCCACAGAAGCTCCAACATACAACAAAGACACATGCACCACAATGTTCATAGCAGCTCTATTTATAATAGCCAGAAGCTGGAAAGAACCAGATGTCTGTCCTTCAGTAGATGAATGGATAAAAAAATTGTGGTATATTTACACAATGGAGTACTATTCAGCTATCAGAAACAATGACTTTATGAAATTCTTAAGAAAATGCATGCATCTAGAGAATATCATCCTGAGTGAGACAACCTAGTCACAAAAGAATAAACATAATATGCTGTCACTGATAATTGGATACTAACCACAGAAAGCTCAGAACACCCCAGAAACAACTCACAGACTATATGAAGTTCAGGGAAAAAAAAAAAGAAAATGGAAAACCATTATGTTTAATCTTTACACACCAAGAAAACTTTGACTAATTCCAGGTTACATCTTGTTTTACATTTACTTTATGCTCATTGTAACTAGCAAGATCTAATGCACACTATCAAACCTTAAAAGAAAAACCAAGTATTGACAAAAATGTATTCGTATACTTTCATGCCAAAATGCTTAAAATCTGTACATTTGTCTTTGTTTATTAAAATAAAGTTGTTCAATTAAAAAAATAAAAATATGGTATATTGAGAATATAAAAAATAGAATTGAGTTTTAATTTTGATGGAGATTGCATTGAATCTGTACATTGCTTTCCCCAAGATGTCAGTTTTTATTATGTTTCTGATAATTTAGTTTTATGTTGGCTACTGGTGTTCTGTATATTGCTTTTACTATGTTTAGGTATGGGCCTTGAATTACCGATCTTTCCAAGACTTTTACATGAAGAAATATTGAAATTTTTCAAATGCTTTCTCAGCATTTAATAAGATAATCATGTTTTATGGGGGGTTTTCTTTTTTTTTTCATTGAGTTTATTTATATATTGGATTACATTGATAGGTTTCCATATATTGAACCATCCGTGCATCCATGGAATGAAGTCTACGTGATTATGGTGAATGATCATTTTGATGTGTTCTTAGATTTGGTTTACAATAAATTTGTTGAGTGTTTTTGCATTCATGTTGAGGAGGGAAATTGGTCTGAAGTTCTCTTTCTTTGTAAGGTCTTTGTGTGGTTTAAGTATGATCATAATTATGGCTTTGAAGAATGAGTTTGGGTAGTGTTCCTTTAGTTTCTATTTTGTGGAATAGTTTGGAGAGCATTAGTTTTAGGTCTGTTTAGAAAGTCTAATCAAATTCTTCACTGAACCCATCTGGTCCTTGGCTTTTATGGTTGGGAGGCTTTTGATGACTCTTCTATTTCTTTAGGTGTTATGGGACTGTTTAGATAGTTTATCTGATCCTAATTTAACTTTGGTACCTGAAATCTGTCTAGGAATCTGTCCATTTCCTTTAGATTTTCCAGTTTTGTTGAGTATAGGTTTTTGTAGCAAGATCTAATGATTTCTTAAATTCCTTGTTTTCTGTTATTATATCTCTCACATTTTCCTGATGTTGTCGTTTTGGATAATCTCTGTGCCCTCTATAGTTAGTCTGGCTAAGGGTTTATTAATATCATTGATTTTCTGAAAGAACTAGCTCCTGATTTTGTTGATACTTTGTATACTTCTTTTTTTCTCTCTTTGGTTTATTTCAGCTCAGAGTTTATTTCCTGTCATCTAGTCCTTCTATTTGTATTTGCTTCCTTTTGTTCTAGAACTTTCATGTGTGCTGTCAAGCTGCTAGTGTGTACTCTCTCCAGTTTCCTTTTGGAGGCACTCAGAGCTATGAATGTTTCTCTTAGTACTGTTTTCATTGCCTCCCAAAAGTTGAAGTATGTTGTACTTTCATTTTCCTTTAATTCAAAAAAATCTTAAATTCTTTCTTTATATCAACATGACCAAGTTATCATTGAGTAGAGCATTGTTCAGCTTCCATGTGTATATGTAATTTTTGTTGTTATTAAAGACCATCCTTAGTCCATGGTGATCTGATAGGATACATGGGAGTATTTCAATCTTCTTGTGTCTGTTGAGGCCTGTTTAGTGACTGACTATGGTCAATTTTGGAGAAGGTGCTGTGAGGTGATGAGAAAGAGGTATATTCTTTTGTTTTAGGATGAAATGTTCTATTGATGTTTGTTAAATCCATTTGGTTCAAAACTGCTTTAAGTTTTACTGTGTCTCTGTTCACTTTCTGATTCAATGATCTGCCCATTGGTCAAAGTGGGGTGTTGAAGTCTCCAACTATTATTGTTGTGTGGTACAATATATGCTTTGAGATTTATAGGGTTTCTTTTATGAATGTGGGTGCCCTTGTATTTGGAGCATAGGTGTTCAGGATTCAGAGTTTATCTTGGTAGATTTTTTTCTTTGATATGTAAAAAAATATTCTTCCTTATCTTTTTTGATAACTATTGGTTGCAAATCTTTTTTTTTCTATAATAGAATGGCTACTTCAGTTCTCCCCCCCTCCCCCCGTGGGACCATTTGCTTGGAAAGTTTTTCCCAGCCTTTTACTCAGAGGTGTTGTCTCTCTTTCACTGAAATTAATTTCCTTTATGCAGAAAAATGCTGGATTCTGTTTATGTATCCAGTCTGATAGTCTATTGGGGAATTGAGTTCATTGATGTTAAGAGATATTAAGGAATAGTGATGGTTGTTTGCTGTTATTTTTGTTGTTAGTGGTAGAATTATGTTTGTGTGTTTCTTTTCTTTTGGTTATCTTGTGAGAAGATTATTTTCTTGCTTTTCCTAGGGTATATTTTTCCTCCTTTTGTTGTAGATTTCCATCTATTATACTTTGTAGTGCTATGTTTGTGAACAGATATTGTGTAAATTTGGCTATGTCATGGAATATCTTGGTTTCTTCATCTATGGTAATTGAGTGTTTTGCTGGATACAGAAACTTGGGCTGGCATTTTTGTCCTCTTATGGTCAGTCTGATGTCTGCTCAGGATCTTGTAGGTATCATAATCTCTGTTGAGAAGTCTGGTGTAATTCTGATCAGTCTGATTTTATATGTTACTTGTCCTTTTTTTCTTACTGCTTTTAGTATTTTTTCTTTGTTTTCAACATTTGTTGTTTTGGCTATTAGGTGTCAGGAGGAGTTTCTTTTCTGGTCCACTTCATTTGAAGTTCTGTAAGCTTCTTATATCATCATGGTCATATCTTTCTTAAATTAGGGATGTTTTCTTCTATGCTTTTGTTGAAGATATATTGTGGGCCTTGTAGTTGGGATTGTTCACTGTCTTCTACACCTATAATCTTTAGTTTTGATATTCTCATTGTGTTCTGGATATCCTGGATATTTTGAGTTAGAAGCTTTTTCATTTTTGTATTTTCTCTGACTGATATGTCAAAGGTTTCTATGATATCTTCTGCGCCTGAGATCCTCTCTTTCAACTCATTTTATTTTCTTGGATTTTCATGGATATTCACATTTCCAATGTTACTCCCTTCCTCCAATCCCATCTCTCTTCCCCCCTCCCATTGCTTCCATGATGGTGTTCCCTCTCCCAACCACCTTCTCCCCGCTACACTCGAATACAACCCTTCGCTGAAGTAAAGGTCTCTCCTTTTATTGATGCAAGAAAATGCTATCCCCTGCTGAAAATGCACCTAGGTCCATGATCTCTCAATGCTAACTCATTGGTTGCTGTTTTAGTCCCTGGGAGCTGTGGTGCGTTTGGTTAGTTGATCATTTTGTCCTTTCTATGGGTTTGCAGACCTGTCAGCTCCTTCAGTCATTTCTCTATCTCCTTCAATTGGGTCCTCATGTTCAGTCTGATGGTTAGCACAGGGCCAACTCAGTGTACAGGTCAAAACAGGAAGGATCCTGTCCCAAACTGTTCCTCAGTTCCTGTATACTAAGGGCTCTAGGTGGGTTACACTTGGACCAGAAATGTGAGTAGAAATGGTGGTCTCACCTGCCCTCTCAGGTGTTTCAGTACTTCTCAAAATTTTAATTTTAAAAAATCTTTAGACTTTTTTTCAAATCAATAATTTATAACTAAAAACTGATGTAGTAAGAAATCCTTCCATGTCATTTGACCATGCAGAATAGAGACCAGCATCTATTTTTCCATATGTCCTAGAGGTGACTAGGCTGAAGAAAAATATGAGAAGCCAAATATGCAAAATGACTGAAATGTTGACATAGCCAAAGTTCAGTCATATAGAGGCAGATACCTTTACAGACTACCTGAGAGGACCAGGCATAATGAGAAAGTTATCCCTTTAATCCAGCTGCATCCCTTTCAGCTAGAGTCTCATTAAGTGATCACCCAACAGAATACATCGTCATAGATTAAAGCTTTGCTGAACCTTTGTCTTGGCTTTGTTGCTATATTTTCTTTTATAACAGCTGGAATAGTAGGAAAGTACTTAATAAATTAAGAAACAAAACCAAATCTAGGCAAAATCATCTCATGGGAAAAACTTTTACGATCATTAAATTCACTCTTTGTACATAACCCTTTCTATTGAATACAGATGTGTCCGAAGAGCCAATGTGTGCTCATTTAAAAAAATATATAACAATAATTTTATAGACTATTATACCAATTTATAAAGTAATGGGAAATTTTAAATGAACTAACAATAATTTAGAAACTTCTCTGTTATAAGTTTCTGGGCAGACAAGAATTAGTCTTGAGGGCCACTGACATAAGCAACGCTTGGCCCTATCCCAGCATCAGTCCATATGTGATGTGAATAGCATGCTGGGTTTGTAATTTGCACAAAGATAATATATTTCTGCATTTGAAAAGATATTATACTTTTTATTTGAAAAAGATCCTATTATTTTAAAAGGATCCTATTATATAGTCCAGAAAAATACTCTGCTACTCAGGCTTTCATGAAAAATATTAGCTAAAAATAAGCATATATTATCCCGAATCTTGTATGTTTATATATCAGGTTTCTGAAACACTTTAATAATAATAAAATGCCAAACAGTTCACATGCCTACTTTATTTTTGGGACTGTGCACTTGTTTCTTCCACGGGATGGGTACCTGAAAATGTATGTATAATAGCTGTACAATTCATCAGTTTTCCTTATGGAGATCAACAAAATGTTAAACTGCAGCCATCTTTAGTGGTTCTCTTAGTGATAGTCCAAGACAAATTATTTTAAAAATTGAAATAAGTATCACTGAGAGTGACTCTTATTGTGAAAAGCTAATGATTGATAGTAGAAAACAATGAAACAAATTATTTTTCTATTTTAAATGTCACAAAATCTGTCTTTTTGTTTAACCCTGAGTATCTAGCACTCATGTACTTAGTTATCTGCATAGACTAACAGGTTCTACTATTCTACTAAAATACAGTCTTCATCAGTGAGGTTTCTTGGATTTCTTGGCTGAATATTTTATTCTCTACTTAATTATATAATGTGGCTTGGCATTTTTTAACATTATGCTATAATTCCAGCTTACTTATTCATATAAGTGATTCATCCATTTTACCAGAGTAATTGAGTTTTGTACAGAGAGTTATTATCTCAAACAACATTTAATGCTTCAAAATAGAGAGCAGGGAACATAATCTATGAATTATTTCATGGTATATATTATTTTATTTTGGGGATATCACATGCATGTCTGTCCTTGAATGTCATGTTTTAGTATCATTTAACACTACAAAGAGAATTCTTAGCTTGGCCTAGATCTGACTTGGAGATTTCACTTGTTCAACCTGCACTGTTAAGAGAACATAAAACAGAACTTACGGAAACACTAGTACAAGAATGAAGACTATACAGAGATGAAACTGTTACTGTTATCCTCGGGATAAAGTATGGCTTGCTGTATGTAGCAGAAGTATACCCACACTCATTAAATCTTTATTTAGGGCCATTAATCTATTACCTAGGCAAATGTGAGAGGACTTATGGTGCTATCTGCCTCTTGTATAGACAGGAAAATCTGATAAGACATAAATTCCAGATAGAAGCTATGTGCAGAGTGGCCCCAAATGTTCTCTCACGATGAGTGTGCAAAATTGCTGCTCCTAGTTAGTTGAAGATAGCATTGCTGGTGACATTAGATATGAAATATGTGCTTGAACTTTCACTGGCACCTATCTATAAGATTGGTTTTGAAATTTTTTATTTGTGATGTCATGTTACTTAGTAGGCTTTACATTTTAAAAAGGTTTTGGGGATATTATGAATGCTAAACATTAATATCAGTGTTATATTATGGAGGAATGTTTCTATTCTAATCTAAATGCCTAAAAATAATAACATACACTTACTGAGCATAATTACCATCCAATCTGCATTCTGCCAGAGTTTTATTAACAAAAAAAAATTAAGAGAACTTACAGTTTTTCACTATTCAACCTCAGTTTCTTTTTATTTTTCTATATGTCTGTGATTACAGATATCTTAAAAGAATCATTCTCTATTTTTATGGAATCTATATTCATCAAAAAATCAAAATCAATTATAATACGGAAAAAATTCTTTATTTTGGGACATTTAAAACCATTAATCTATTACTAAGTATTCATTGTCGCTTTCTGTTAGAAAGTGGTTTCATAAGGGTATAGGAAGCCACAAAGTAATGTATGAGAGGGCAATAGACTATCTAAAAAGTTAAAGCCATTGATAGAGCCACCAGAAATTAGAGGTCAAAGCAAAGCTAAGGAAATTGAATTCCAAAGAGGAACATGCATGTGTATGCTATTTTTAAAAGAGCAAGGGGGAGGGGAGAGAAATGGCTGCAGTAGGGACAAGCCATCAAGAAATAAAGTAAAATCTTTATGAGATTTGAAAGGCTAAGGTTTGGCTACAAAACCCAGAAAATCCAAATTGACACTTGCTCCAAAGTTTCCTATAAGTGGTTTCAAATGAGTGCTCTTAACTAAAGGCAGCATGGAAACTGGCTAAAGCCCCTCCAGTATCCTGAGCTCAGTAGCACTCTGCTATCAACATTGTCATATTTTGAGTGGGAGACATGGTTTTGCTCAGAAGCCCTGTTACTCCCAGGATCACTGTCCCATGTGGTGAATCTAAACACCCCTGCTAAAAACACCTGGGAAGCTTAGAAGCCGTTTCCCACCCTTAGAAAGCATACATTGTAGTGATCAGCCTCACAGATTGGTACAGACATCACAAACTATGCAATCATATACCTAGTGCATACATGTGACTATGCTCAAGATAATTTGAGAAACATGTTGTCTTTACTTCTGTGAACAGATACCATGACCGATGCAACTCTTATAAGAAAACATTTAATTGGGGCTGGCTTACAGGTTCAGAAGTTTTATCCATTACTACCAAGGTAGGGACTTGGCAGCATACAGGCAGGCATGGTACGGGAGGAGCTGATAGTTCTGCATCTTCATCAGAAGGCAGCTAGGGGAAGACTGGCTTCCAGAAAGCTAGGATAAGGGTCTTAAGCCCAAGCCCACAGTGACATACCTACTCCAAAAAGGCCATACTTCCTAATGGTGCCATTCCCTGGGTCATGCATATATAAACCACCACAGTTGGCAATTTTAAATAAATTGAAGCATATGTTTATTGTGTAGCTCAACTTTCTTCCTCATGAATGTTTACCCCAAAGGAGTAAAATAATATTTCCAGGAGTATATATCCACAGCATATTTTTATATGATACCCCCAAACTTCAAATGCCCACATACCATTATCATTCACTTGTGAAAATAACTAGTAAAGCAAACAGCAGCATGGACATATCTCAAAAGCAACATGTTGGGAAAAAAAAACACCAGACAAAACATGTCTACACACTGAAAATATCATTTATAAAACATTCTAAAAATGTAAAGATTATAAGTAGAAACAGATCAGAGAGGCACAAATTAAAAGTTTTGAAGAGAAGCAATGTGACTTCACATGGACTAGAAACTTTCTGTAGTGATGGGAATGCTGTAGACACTCAGTATTGACCTTTGGTTGGAAGTAGAGGGGTGATTACAATTCAGTGCACACTACAAATATATAGATCTTTTTGGGGAGACTATATTGTGTGGAGAGGAGGAACAGTACAGAGACAGGAAGGAAAGAAGGATATACAATCCTAAGGATGATTCTAAAACACTATAAAAACATATTTTATATTTACTTAAAATGCATATGTAATATATTATTCTATTTGTATACATATATAACTAATTTAAACAAAATTATGCACTCCTCCCCTAGAAGACATAGATGACTAACAAAAACCTGTGCCAAGAATGGGTAATCTCCCTTTGAGTTGTTGGTTAAGTGGGTCCAAACAACTCCCCAAAACAATACCTGCTTTTCCCTAGTCTTTTATTTTTGCACCTTTCAAATAAAAAGGTAATACCCTATTGCTACAAACACCATACATTTCTTACACAGGACTTGCAAAAATAGAGCTAGGTATGCCTTAGAAACCTCCTCTCTGAGTACTAGCGCTCATAGTACTAAAAGGTGTAATATAAGTTGTTGGGGTTTGGGTGGGAGCAGTTAATAGTCTGTCTGTAGATCATAAAAGTTACAACCAAACCAGCATGGCAACATATCATAAAGGATGTAGCAGTTGCACTTTTATTTTAGGGGTCTAATTATCTAATTGGACTAAAGGTCTACTTAGAAATTCATACCTGGTACTGGAAAGCCAGTTAATTATGCATGACAGGTGAACCCATTAACCTGAGAGAAAACCCACTATTACAACCTTGCTAAACCTACCTAATTACCACCTACATTCTAAATACCTATTCTTATATATCTATAGATTAGTGAAGCTGATCATCATAGAAATCCATGTGTTTCCTATCATATAGAACAACTAACAAGATGGTGACCAACACCAAAACTGATCTTTGCACAATGAAACCCCTAAATCTAAGACTCAGGGACATCAAATAATAAATATCTAAAGAGTAGTAGCCAAACAACCAAGGGTCTGTTACAAGATAATGTCTTACATGTTTGATAAGGAGCTCTACTCATAAAGTCTTAACGATATGATCATCTAAATAAGACCTGCACAAGACAAGTTTATATGCCTCTGTGGATAAGAGAAATCTTAGAAGGCTCCATTCCTAGATGAAGATCTGCAGAAAACTAATGGCTACTAAAAGAGAAGAAACAAGTTATCTCCAGGGAAGAGCCACTGACAGATTACCAATACTAAAAAGAGAAGCATGGGTGTGGTACATGGATGGTGTTGGAGTGGGGACAGGAAGCCTAGAAATGTTATAGAGCACTCATGTATAAAATTCTCAAAAACTATGAAAGTGTGTACTTTGTTCATTTGTGTTGTTTATGTAATTATCTACCTTTTGTAGAAATGTACTATATTATTTACTAACAGGAGTGGATTACTGCATGTAATGATTTCCATAAATATGTGTTTTCTTAAAGAGTAAAACAGCTGAAGTGGTGTTGAGGGGTTGTTTTAGAAGGACTGGGTAGTAGCTTGCATGTGTAAGAAGAGATAGGATAAATGCAAGGTTTTGGAAATAAGGAAGCATTACTTGTCCTTTTACCAGGATACTGTGTCTCCCTGCTGAAAAATGTGACTCTGAATAGGATTTTGCAAGAATTCCATCTGTCCGTTGTTATTCTTTGTATAAGTAATCTGTGTGTGCACCATAGCACCTGGGAAACATGCTGCTGACAGAAGAATCTATGTCTTTCCTGTGTTGTCTTTTCTAATGAAACAAAACCACAGAACCCTTAGGATTTTGTTTCATAAGTGAAAATATAGGCAAAATAATTTAAGTGCAAAAAATTCAGATCAAGTTTAACCCCCCCAAAAAATGACACTCAACATAAGGTCAAGGATGTATCTCTGCTGAACTCACCTGCAGAACTCTATACAAGAGATAACATAGATATATTTTTTGTACTTGTGAAAATAAACTGTCCATTTTATGCATGACTAAAAAAATAAACAAATATAAATACCATGAGGCACTTACTTGTCTGCTGTTTTAAGACTTTGGCTTCTGCTTTTGTGATGATCTTTATAGTTGCTGGTCTGCTGAAACCTATTCTATGGTCCCATCAACTATCCCATCATCAGGTCTGCTAGTTTCAATAGCTCCTACCTATCTTTTCTGGAAAAGTATTTTGTAATTTTAAATGATTGAAAGAAATGAAGAAGCCAAACAGTACAAAAATGTTTTTCTTCTAATTTTTTATAGGGAATTCAAAGCTAGTTCTTTAAATAAATAGTAGATTATCTTCCAATTTTTCTCTGTGCATAAAAGCATCCACTTTGAAGTGGCAATTCAAAAGAATTGTTCAAATATGCCTGGCTTATTTAGGGAGAAAACTATTATTAATATGTAATTTACATAATGGAAAAATCTGTCTATTTACAATATTGAATTAAATATTTTCTTTAATCATATTCTGAATTGTGTGGCCATTACTATGGTACATTTTGAAACATCTCTTTTCACTTAGCACACAGACAGAGGGAGAAGAAGAGGAAGAGGAAGAGGGAAAGGGAGAGAGAGAAGAAGAAGAAGAGGGAAAGAAATTGAAGCTAGTTTTCATGTTTTTTCCTTTCTTAATTTTTGCTATGGTGACCGTCAGAAAATTTTTTAACTTTCTTTTTATCTTCAGTAAGAATGATGTTTGCAAGGTAGAACACATTGCAGCACGGATCAATGTTTCACGTATTTTACTGGTGTCTAATGTTTCATTGGGTTAATGTAGTTCATGGCACACATTCTCTTATTAACTGGTGGATATTTTGGTTGTTTCCTTTTGAACCCCATGAAAAAAGTTACTTCTTCTCCAAACAAGGCTTGTAGGGGCATTTGGCTATTTTACATTATTTACTAACTATTTTTAGTGTGTAGCTTAGGCTGGTTGGCCTTAAGCTCTTATGTTCCTGCAATAGTCTGCCATTTTGAGATTACAGGTATGCACCACCACACCCATAATTATTCACTAATTTTTGATATGCATTTTGACTTTTTTACTTATAAATTCTTTTAGTATGAAAATTGTAGGATACACTATTTCTTTCAAATAGGTATAGTCACATTTTTAAGTGATATTCTACCCTTACAAGCAAATAATATTTACCCTTAGAATTACTACAGAGAAATTCTAAGACCATAGAAACATTTTATAATTCTATGCCACTTCAATTTAATAACTTTACCTTTTAATCCCAAAGTTATTGCCTTTCAAATATCATCTAAAAAATTTAAATGCCCTTTTTCCAGTAATTCTCTATAGAACAAAGCATAAATTTCTTTGTTAATTTTTAGTTGGCTCTTATTTTATATTTTTTGGACTTTGTGTTCCATCATTGTCACTTAATTTTTTAATCAAAAAACTAATACACTATACCTTTATCATATTTTCTATGCCCCAATTTCATCCATATTGCCCTATTCTTCTTCCCATTCCCCTTCATATGTTTTTCTTGCTTTCAATAAACCCAACCCAAACTGAAACACATACACACACACACACACACACACACACACACACACACACACACAAACACACACACACACACACACACACACACACACACACACACACAAAGAATCCAAGAAAACATGGAAAACTTTTTGTGTTTGCCTTTCTTGAGACTGCTTGATATACCCAGTGTCATCTCATGGAAGATAACTGATTTTTCTCCTTTTCCCAGAAGCTCTTAATTGCTAAGAGTATTTTGCTTAGAAAGGTATGGGTCTTTTCAGGTGTCCTCTTTGGTTGGTGGTTTAGTTTCTCGAAGATCTGGGGGGGTCAAGTAGGTTGATATTGTTGTTCTTTCTATGGGCTGTAAAACTCTTCAGCTCATTAAATCCTTTCCCTAACTCCTCCATTGGCGACCCAGGGTTGAGTCCAATGGTTGGTTGCAAGCATTCACCTCTGTATTTTATCAGACTCTGGCAGAGCCTTTCAGGAGACAGCTAAATTAGGCTCCTGTCAGGAAGAACTTCTTGGCATCTGCAATAGTGTCTGGATTTGGTGACTGTATATGGGATGGATTCCAAGCTGGGGCAGTCTCTGTGTGACCTTTCCTTCAGTCTCTGCTCCACAATTTGTCTATGTATTTCCTCCCTTGAGTATTTTGTTCCCCATTCTAAGAAGGGCTGAAGCATTCATAATTTGTTCTTCATTAATTGACATTCATGTGGTCTGTAAATTGTATCTTGAACATTCTGAGGTTTTGGGCTAATACCCACTTATCAATAAGAGCATACCATGTATGTTCTTTTGTGATGAGGTTACCTCATTCAGGATGATATTTTTTAATTACTTCCATTTGCTAAGAATTTTATTAAGTGATTGTTTTTATTAGCTAAGTAAAACTTCATTGTATAAATGTACCACATTTTCTGTATCCATTCCTCTGTTGATGGATATCTGGGTTCTTTCCAGCTTCTGGAAATTATAAATAAGGCTGCTATGAACATAGTAGAGATTTCCTTGTGATATTTTGATTTTTTGTGATATTTTTGAATTGTGATATTTTGGAGTGTCTTTTTGGTATATTCCCAGGAGTGTGATAGCTGGGTCTTCAGGTAGTACTAGCTCAAATTTTCTGAGGAAATTTCAGACTGATTTCCAGACTCGTTGTACCAGATTGCTATCCCACATACAATGAAGGAGTGTTTCTCTTTTTCCACATCCTTGCTAACATCTACGATCAACCTTGTGTTTGATCTTAACCATTCTGAGTGGTGTGAGGCAGAATATCAAAGTTGTTTTGATTTGCATTTCTCAGAAGACTAAGGAGGTTGATCAGAATAAATGGAGAGAAACTTGAAGCAATCTCACTAAAACCAGGGACTAGATAAGACTGCCCACTCTCTCTCTCTCTCTCTCTCTCTCTCTCTCTCTCTCTCTCTCTCTCTCTCTCTCTCTCTCTCTACCTATTCAACATAGTACTCAGAATGCTAGTAAGAGAAATTGGACCAAAAAAAAAAAAAAGGCCAAGATAATACAAATTGTAAATGAAGGATTCAAATATCACTATTTGCACAGATGATATGATAGTATACTTAAGTGACCACAAAAATTCCACCAGAGAACTCTTTCAGCTGATAATTTCAGCAAAGTGGCTGGATATAAAATTAACTCAAACAAATAGCTTTTCTGTACTCAAAAGATAAACAAGCTGATAATGAAATTAGAGAAGCAATACCCTTCATGATAGACCCAAATAATATAAAATACATTGGCTTCACCCTAACCAAGCAAATAAAAGATCTTTATGACAAGAATTTCATACCTCTGAAGAAATAAGTAGAAGATTTCAGAAGATAGAAAGATCTCCCATCCTCATGGATTAGAAGGATTAATATAATAAAAATAGCCATCTTGCAAAAAGCAAACTGTAGAATCAATGCAATTCCCATCAAAATTCCAACTCAATTCTTCATGGAGTTAGAAAAAGCAATTTGCAAATTAATTTGGAATAACAAAAAACCCAGGATAGCAAAAACTATTCTCAACAATAAAAGAATTTCTGGGAGGAATCACCATTCCTGACCTCAAGCTGTATCAATAGTGTTTAAAAGCTTCATGGTATTTGTACAGAGGCAGAAAGGTGGATAGATAGAATAGAACTGAAGACCCAGAAATGGACCCAAACACCTATGGTCACTTGATTTTTGACAAAGGTGCTAAAACATTCCAGTTGAAAAAACACAGCATTTCCAACAAATGGTGCTGGTTCAACTGGAGGTCAGCATGTAGAATACAAGTTGATCCATTCTTATCTCCTTGTACAAAGGTCAAGCCCAAGTGCATCAAGGATCCCCATGTTAAATCAGATACCCTGAAAGTAATAGAAAAGAAAACAGGGAAGAGCCTCAAACACATGGATACAAGTTAAAATTTTCTATACAGAATATGAATGGTTTATGCTTTAAGATCAACAATTGACAAATTGGACTTTATAAAATTGCAAAGCTTCTATAAGGCAATGGACAAAGTCAAAAGGACGAAATGGCAACCAACAGATTGGGAAAAGATCTTTACCAATCCTACATCTGATAGAGGACTAATATCCAATATATACAAAAAAAAAAAAAAAAAAAAAAAAAACCACAATAAGTTGACTCCAAAAAAATTTAAATACTCTATTAAAAATTGTGTACAGAGCTAAACAAATACTTTTCAACTGAAGAATACTGAATTGATGAGAAGCACCTAAAGAAAAGTTCAACACATCTGACTCTTAAAACCTTTCTTCTCCCTCTTCTGTATAGTTCCCTGAGCCTTGAGGGGAGGGTTATTAAGACAGCTTATTAAGAGATAAGTACCCTATAGTCTTTAAATTTTTCATATTGATCAATTGTGGATCTCTGTATTAATTACATCTTGAAGCATTCCTAATGAAAATTGAATGATGCATAGATCTATGCATATAGTAATATATCATTATGGGTTGTTTTATTGTTTTATTGTTTTTTGTTTTGTCTTTGGTACGTTCATTTAATAGAATATTAGTAACAGGATATCTCAGGTTCTTGGATTCATTGGCAGGGTCAGTATGGGCTCTTTCTCATTGAGTAAGCCTTAAACTTAGTTTTAAAAAAGTGCTGAATCATTATTTTAAGCTTTAAAGTTGGTTTACCTAATATTTTACATATATTTTATTGCCTTGACATTTATTTTTTAATGTCTTGGCTAGTGTTTCTAAAAGAAAGATATGTGCAGACTCTAAAAATAGCCTGAGTATAAGGCACAGGTGTCTAATACAGGTCACTGGCACATTCTATTTGTATTAATAGTTTGGTATCTATGGTATTTCTTGAAACATTTCACTACATGTAGCAATTCTGCTCATGTAGCCCTTCAAGCCTCCATTAAAAAATTGTGAGGAGTCATAGGATATCAATCAGGAATCTTGCCTATTGTTCAGAATGGGCTGGAGAAGAAAGAACACATTCTCACGAGGTGAAAATCTAGGCA
The DNA here is from genome assembly GCF_963924665.1 of Micromys minutus. Lineage (NCBI taxonomy): Eukaryota > Metazoa > Chordata > Mammalia > Rodentia > Muridae > Micromys > Micromys minutus. The sequence continues at coordinate 8,996,571 of NC_137963.1, forward strand.
CATGGTTTTCTAAGTCTAGAGGACATAAAAACTGATCATTGGATTTTTCTTCTACATAGAAGTATAAAATGCAAGACAGAATCAGAGGCATGCTATAGGAAGCCAAGTATACCCATAGGGAAGTTTAAGACTAGAAATATATATTCAAAGAGATCGATTTACAGCTGCTTATTGTGATACTGTACACACAGTGGAGATGTCTTATTTGGGGATGTCTCTGAAAATAGTCTTAAAATAGAATAAGTCTCAAGATACCACATATATTCGAATTTGCAACTGTAAATATTTTATTCAAACATGCTTTGCAACTTCAGTTGTTTCATTCCTTGCAGGGAACTCCCAGTTGATTCGTCGTCTCTGATTTCTTTCATTTTTATTGCATCTCCAAGTTTAAGCCCAGATTAATCTATTTCCTCCCTGAGATATTAAGAGGGCAGGTTGTATGTGCTGGGACTAGTAGGAATGCTTGACTGTATTATGAGCCCAAGATATTTCAAAGATGGGATTTCTCAAGACTCTGCAAAAGCTGCTTTTAAAAGCATTTGCCTCTTAAAATTTCCATGTAATCTCTAGGAAATGAAACAAAAGGACACTGTTGCAGTTGTGATTTGTTTATCCAAAATTTCCAAAGCAAATTCAAGTTTCCTTCTCTCCTCATGTTGCACAAAGCAGCAGGGTAGGCAGGCAGGGTGAATAGAAAGTCAGTGGCCTTAGGGAGAACAGCAGGCAGGACAGGCTCATAAAAATGGCTGTCTGCCATATGTGGTCATCTGGCAACCCCACAGAATCAGTCACACAAAGACAAGCACCTTTGATCTACTTGAAAGGCTGGAGATGTGAAGTACAAACTTGAGTGACCTTTTCCCTTTTCAGCCTCAGTGGCTTCATCGTCCTTTAATGCCATCTTTTTCTCTAAAATTCCATCTGGCCTCTGACAAATCCATGTGGTCTTTGTGACTTGACTATCTCCATTATTGTCTGCTAAGGAGGATCAGAAGATGCACTGCCATTTTTGTAAACATGGTTCTGCAAACTGACTTTAAAAACTTAACTGCAAAGCCAGATACAGCTTTTACAAAACAAGAGGAAAGACAGTTGCTGTGAGCTGTGAAGACAAACTGGAGAAAAATATACATTTTTCTATATACACAGTGTCAAATTTAAATGCATGAGGGCATATACATTTCAACTAAATATTAGATCTGTTTACTTAAAAAATTGGTAGCCTACATATTTTTGTCTTTCATAGCTATTTCCAATAAAAAAAAACATTTGACATAATTAAATAATTTCATCACATTTAAAAGGGACGGGTTATACAGAGTGGCAGTGTGTGTCTTGAGCCACAGTTAGGCAGAAGAATGAGGTCAGAATACTGGGTTCAAAACAGCTATATTATGAGAAACATGATAAGATCCTACATACAATAAAGTTAACCAGTTGGAGAGGTTAAATTCACAATAATTAGACTTAAAATTGATGTCTTAATCAAAATGTATTAATATAAAAACTATATAAGTTTGCATAGGAAATACTTTTTTCAAGAGGTAATGTTACATATTATTTGTAAGAGGCAAAACATTTTTATATTTAACAATATAGTTTATGCTATATTTTGTACCCTATTAACTAACTACTTTAGGTTTAGCTCTTTACTTTTAATTACAATGTTCAAGTTATTTGCTTATTCAATAGCATGAATAAAAAAATCAAAGTAGCTCAAAAGAAGATAATAGGTATATTATAAAAATAAAATTCTGATTTTATACAACCTTACACAGTCCTTAAGAGCATATAGCCACTGTGGGCCTTGTTCTGCTTCCAACTGTTTAGATCACATTAAATAAAATAAACAAATTGGCAGCTTAAATTTCTTTTCAACTGAGAATAGCAGCTAAAACAGTTATTTTTAAAAGTCAATGTGACTCATTCTGAATAAGTACTTTTATAACAGAAAGCTTCCAAATTACTGCTTCTCAGAATTGCTTTTTTTTCTACTTCACAACAGAAAGCATTTCTTTTATTCAATGTTTAGTCAAATGAAAGGGTAACCTCCTGACAGGATGACTGGCCTTGTTTACACAGGCATGTAAGTCCCCCAGTCATGACCAAGTGAATATAAAAGAAAAAGACTGAACTTGAATTCTCTTCGTTTCTTGACACATTATTAAAACAGTATCCAGTATCCTGAACCGATTACAAAATTCCCAATCCAATTGGCTTTCTAGACCAACAGGCAAGTGTATCTCTGCCTCTGTCTTAAACGCTGACTAGTTTTTATTAAACTATCTTGCAGTTTCTCTGATAACTTTCAAACAATGAACATACAAAAAAAAAAAAAAAAAACTGGGGGCAACTATTATTAATCATCTCCTCTCATTTTGGAATTATTTTCCTGTTCATAATCTTAGATTTTCTCATGTATATTTCTTCATTTCACCTTATATGTTTGTCCAAACCTATATGTCTTCCTCCTATACATTTTTGAAAAATAACGTATTTTACACTTGCTCCTACACTCAAACTCAATTTTTTTTTTTACTGAATTTAAAATTCCAGATATTGAATTCTAAATCCATAGTCTAGAAAATGGAATCATTCTTACATTTCGCTTTTTTATAAGTCATATTCAACTATTACTGAAGAAACTGTTTAGTGCAAAGAGGTGTCTTCATAATGTGAAGCAATAAATGAGAGATAAATATTGAACATCCTTTCTGTGCAGTTTAGAAAACATCTTTGAATAGTGAAAGATTAGAAGGTGACAAGGAATAAAATTAAATAGTACCTCTTCACATGATAAGTGCTTCACCCATAAACAGCATCTATGGAAGCCTTCACTAGAGCTTCATACGATCAATGCAATCAATATTACAACAGGGCTAGGCACAATCTCACATTTCCCCACACTTCAGATGAAGACTTTTGGAAGTTAACGTTTATCGGGAGGACAAGTAGTTTCCTAAAGTGTGTTTCCACTGATTATTTGCTTAATTATTTGCCAACTGTTGATGTCACACCTATGGGCAGCACAGATTGGAGTCAACAAGTTACTGACAAAGGAGGGGGTTATAAATTTGGGAAAGGGACAGAGAGGCTAACAGTGGACTCGGAAAAAGGAGAATATAAGTAAAATAAGTAAATATTATCATACATGAAATCACATATGTATGGTTTGCATGTATAAAATGTCAATTAATTAATAAAAGTATTGTATTTAAAAGGATAATTATCATTTATTTAACTGTATTTAGTAACAACAAGACTTTACCAGCTCTCCTACAAACTTATGCCTAACCGGTGGCTGCATTGGCTTACTGTAATAGTCTCCTTTTAATACTATCTATGTTCCATTTTATCGCTCCTTGACACAGCACGAACTTTGACCATAGCATCTAACCTTAAGCAGGACTCTCTTCTGATCAGTCTCTCCAGAGACTAAATGAAAATTCAAGGCATCTGGGACCTTATAGAGACTGCTCTAACCTTTAGGCCCTCTGTGACTGAGTTTTCTATTTCTGCACCAATTACCCTTTGCTTATCATCCAGAATTGGGAAGGTCTTCATCATCTCCAGATACCTTCACATCTGTCTTATCATTTCCTACTAGTTCCTTTGAAATGCTGCTATGCAAATTTTCTGGAATGTCCAGATTTAGGTTATGTGTTATATAAATAAGAAAGCTAGCTTTCACAATTTTTCTATTTGACAGCAAATTTACATTAGTACTACCCTGAATTCTGTACTTTTTTTGACATTCACTTGAAATACACAAAATCAACCACAAAATTATGTATATGTTATAAATATTTTGCATACAGAAGCATGCATATTCATTTATTACCCTCTAAATTGGAGTATTCTACATTAACATGATGTTTTTCTGTTTGATCTGACAGTGAATATCAATCCCCCAAAACTGTACTGAACATACAATAGGTATTAAATAAATGTGTTTAATGAACAATAATAAAGTCTATTCTTTTAACATACTTTATAGTTAGAAAATAGTTTGAAGTCAGAAGAAACAAAATTGAAAGTGTAGACTGAGGCGGTCTCTCCCCAGCATAGGCGATAAACTGTTATATAATTTTTGGCTTCTGTATATTCTATGCTCTGTATATCAAATGGCCCTTTTCTTAAGCTGGTTTCTTGACTGTAGTTGGTCTGCGGCAGGCTTTTCTTTTCAAGTTGTTGACCACATCTATTGTAGAGATTTGTTTCTATTTAGAAGCAGAGTGAGTTTTATGACAATATTAATCACTGAACCATGAAAACCACCACAGTGCCTACCAGCTCTCCTCATCCTTTTGACCACATGATTTTTTCTTTACTCACTTAGGACCCTCATCAACCCCACAACATGATTCTTTACCTTTTTTTCAACTTCTTTATGCTTAAACTATCACTAAACAGAAAGCTCACAGTATCTTCCTGTGAAATATTGCAGTACTGTTTCTGCTTTATAATTCATCCTAGCCTTTTCTTCAATTACATTCAATCTGTAGATTTTATTCAGGATTCAGAATTTTAGAACAAACACTTACTTTACAAGACATAATAATGCTGGAGATGTTTAATGAAAAGAAGTTTGGGGAAGTAGGTAGTGAAGAAGGTGTTAGAGCACTTCAAAATCCTTTCTAAATACTTATCTGCATAAATACAGTGTAATGCTTATTCCTCACCAGGACAAACTTTTGTTTTTTGCAGTGGAGAGAATTTAATATTTAAAGTCATTTTTGATAAAAATATACAGTCTATAAAGTATGTATTATTTAAAGGGATATAGTTCTCATACCCTGTACACGTGTGACTCTGGGCACATTACAATAGAGGTAGGTAGAAGGAAAAAAAAGACACTTTCTTCTTTTATATAACTGAATTTTTATCAGCCTGTCATATGAAATTGGAACAATCACTAGACCTCAAGCTGATGACAATTTAATAGTCAAGGAGCAATGGAATCTTCAGACAAATTTTAGCATGTGATTTGCAACTTTTTTCCCCTCCAAGACATTGCCCTTAAATTTACTGAAAAGGGGAAGTGTTCCCATGAGTACATAGCAGAACATAAAAGGGAAAGTAGAATTGATGCAAATAAATGACTGACATATTCTAAGAGATCTAAGAGACTACAGGACTGCTGTTTAACCTGTTTCTGATTGTAGCATAAAAAAAAGCATGTTTGACTTGCATACCAGTTTGTAGAAAAATCTTAGTATGTAATTACAATTCATGTTTACATTGATGCTGGAACAAAGAGAAAAACAAAATGATTCAGCTTTCAAATTCACATTATTGTTTTCCCTCTGAATTTACATTAATTTATTTCTTGATTTAGGACTTATGTTTAAATTATTTTGATACGCAAGAAACATTTAAAGACATTTTAACATTTTTTTTCAATAACATTGAAAGGTAGGAAACACTAACACAAATTGTTCTTTGTGCAAAAATGAAATAGTAAAACAAAAATAGGAATGCTGCTAGATTAGAAAATGTCAGTAAGTCCAGGAGATATGGTTCAGGCACAATTGTGTTGCTAACGAAGACTACTCCCCATCTTAAACAATCAAGTCTGTGATTATTATTGATAGTTTAGTTGATGAAACACACATGAAGAAACTTCTTTTTAACTGAAGACTTGAGAAGCACTTGATCAACTAGGAACCACTAGTTGAATTTCTGTTCTAAAAGCCAACGATTCTGCTTTATCTGAAGATAGCATAGACTGTGGTGATTAGCAGTACGTTTGGAATTGCAAATCCCATTGAGTATGCAATTCTGAGATTACTTCACCAAAGACACATAGCAGTACTAAGCAGTTTTGACCCTCACTACACAGCATAATGCTGATCCCAGTAGATGTAGTTTTCAAAGGATGGTAGCTTGTGTCAACTAAATAAAGAAGTTAGATCTTGATCTAGATTAACACACTTCTAACAATTCCTAAGTGGACACTGATACACTATTTTCACCTCAGGCGTACCATAAAAAAGGGATGTAATACTTACCAAGAGTTAGACAGAACCATGTTTTTTTTTAATTTAAAAAATGCTTTGCCTTTCCTCATTTACTCCTTCCATTTTTCCATCCCTGCACACAGCTCTTCATTTCATTGTCTAACAAGATTTTTCCCTACTCCAGAAAGTCATCAGGTTAAAAACAGATAATAGGTAGCCTTCATAAACTGGTATTTTTCATTTAGCAGTATGTATTTAAGATAACTTTTATGACTTGAAGATAAGTGTTATTGTATCACTGGTATGAACCACAGATTATTTATCTATTTACACTCTAATTTACACATTGGCTATGTTCATAATTACAATTTAATTTAATTTGTCGCTGTTCAGATGAGGCTTTGTGCAGATGTTTTCAGTGGCCACTGGTAGAAATCCATGAGCTCAGTTGTAAGTTTCAGTTAATTTAGAAAGAAAGAAAGAAAGAAAGAAAGAAAGGAAGGAAGAAAGAAAAAAAGAAAGAAAGAAAGAAAGAACACAGAATACACGAGATATAGTTCACAAAACTCAAAAAGGTCAACAAGCTGAAGTGAGGATGCTTCAGTCCCACTTGGGATAGAAAAAAAATAGCAACCACAAGTAGGAAGGGAGAGAGGAACCTGAGAGGGAACAAGGACTGGAGGAGGGGAACATGATCTAGTATTGAGTGGAGGAAAATGACTGAAGCCCTCAGGGTTAGGAGAAATAATGGAAACAAGCAACCTTAGGAGATAGGGTGTTGGGACAATCCTTCAGAAGGTACCGGAGACCCTCTGACTCAAAGAGGGAGAACACTAGACATAATGCCCTAGAGAAGGAACCTGTAGAGCTCACCTCTTGTAGAAAGATGGTATCAAGTAAGGGATGGTGTTGCTATTCTACAGTCAAAACTCTGATCCAAAATTGTGTCTTTACGAAAGAAACTGAAAAAGAAAAAGAAAGTAAGAATAGACAGATATAGAAAAGGAAAAAAAAAAACATTGAATTGGAATTTCAAAGAAAGGAGGGAATTAACAAGAGAATGAATGAAAGAAATAAAATAATTTGTGTGTTAAAAATGGGCTGTAGCAGAGGTCATTTGGGTCCCATATAGTTTAGTTTTAATTACCAGAATAAAACTAATTGTAGTGTATTTGGTAAATGATTGTGATTTGTATGCCATGTCTAAGAAAGATTCAGAATAAATAGCAATACAGAGAATCTTATTGTCCTTCTCCTTGAAATTCACAGGAAGTAAACTTAGATGAAATGGAGACTGAGAGGTAGTATGCTAAATTACAAGTGGTAAAACAGAAATTAAAGGATCTTTTAAATAAAGAATAAAGATTTTTTTCAAGTTACTTCAAAGGAATTTGATCTAAAGCCTATGGTGCCATCTTATGTTGAGATACAGGATTGCAGTCTAGGCATGTTAGAAAACATACAATAGTTTTTCTAGCTATCATAAGAGAATTAACTCCTGATGAGAGAAAGCCACTAGGATATAAAGAATTTTGGAGACAGTCCATAGAGATGCTAGGTCAGAAAAGATTTTGAAGGTCAATGCTAGCCAATAGCATGCATTCACTTTATGTGAAACAGGTATTTGATATCTAGAATATACAAGACTGTGTAATTACAAGAACTGGCAAGATTTAATATTAGCTATCTTAGAAGGTAGCACTTGCTGTTCCCTTCTTGTTTTAGCTTAGTCCTCTCCTTCTTGTTCCCCCTCTCTCCCCATTCCCTTCCCTCTCTTTCCAGTGCTCATGGCTGGCCTTTAACTCTCTACTCTCTTCTCTCTCTCTCTCTCTCTCTCTCTCTCTCTCTCTCTCTCTCTCTCTCTCTCTCTCTCTGCCTTCTGCCTTTATGTCTTTTCTAACTTCTCAACACCCTTCCCCATGCCCTGAATAAACTCTATACGATACAAGGGAAAAAAGAAGAAGGTAACCCTCAGTTGCTGTGGCTGACATGACAGAGAGAAGAAGCTTCAGCTCTGGAACAATATTATAGAGACTAGAGCCATTAATATTGCCAAGTATAAGTTGCCATGTGAAAGTCAGTATCTTACTTATGAGTGTAGATTATGTTTAATAATACCACCTTAGAGCAATGTCATACAGTAGCTTTAAATGCATGGGACATGGTTGAACAAAAAGTAAAACAATCTGAATCATTCACCATGATAATCCAGGGTACAGATGAATCTTTTACTGATTATTTTTTAACAAAAATTAACTTCAGCTGTAAATAAAGTAATATCATATCCAGATCCAAGAGGGGTATTAGTTGAATCTTTAGATGCAGAGATGAATGCTGAATGCAAAAAGCCTATTAGACCATTAGAAGTCAGATTCATGGCTATTTATGACTGGATTAAAAATACTGTAGATATTATATCTGTTGCTTTTGATATAGCTATGACAGGACAGGCAGTTGCCAAAAGTATGAGAGCTCAAAAACTAACTCTAATGATGTTATTGTGAAAGATCATGTCACTCCCTAAGGGACTATAGGCACACAGTTTCTAAGTAGTATGTGAAATTTAAAACAACAACAACAAAAAATCCACCATGATTCTGCCAGCAGGGATGGTGGTGGGTCAGGCCTGTTCTCATCTTGGTAGACTCTCTGACCCATAGCTGTGAAATCTCTCCATCTGACTCGCTATGTTCCTATGGTGGGTTGCTGCCATGCTGGTCGCATGCAACCAAATACAAACAGCTAGCCAGGGTACACCTCTCCCAAACCCATGCTTTACCACTGTACCTTTCTGGAACCCAGCGGAGTTGCTGCGTGAAGGAAAACACCACACAATCTTAGTTTAGAATTAAAAAATAGCACAATTACTGGGGGAAGCAACTATTATTTTAATTTGTAAGCCATTCTAATTTAAATCCTCTGGTGGCAAATCTGGAGAATCTGCCATCTAAACTGGGAGTATCTTCTTTGCTACACCTTCCTCCAAGGTCCCCTGTCCAGAAGCAAGTCACCTTTTCCTGCCTCTTCTCATCCTCTCTCCAACCTGGAAGTCCTGCCTACTCCTCGCCTAGTGATTGGTCCCCTGAAATCTTTATTCATTAGGGGAAGGTCCTGCTACATTTCATACTTTCCGTTCAATTTAAAAGGAAATTTCCTCTCACACATGAGCTGAGTACAGCTATTACCATTTTCTAATTTACAAAGTGCAAAATACACCAAACACCCAGTCCATCATTTTTGTCAGTTAAATGGAACACTCTGTTATGTACCCTAACTTAAAAGTGGCTTAAAATCTGTATATTATGTCCTGGCTAGCTTGGAACATATGAAATATGTTCTCTCAATTCTAAATGGTCTGGGTTGGCTATGAGATATAATTCGTCATTCTATCCTGTCAGAAATCCATCCAAGAACAACCAATATTATCTGAAAATATTGGAAGCCTAACACAGTTTCTAGAACTGAAACAAGTTGTAGACATAGTTACCTACCTATACAATCCCTGCATTGTCAGAAAGTTGGAGCATCAGCTAGTCTTGTGAGTTAAATGTCCCGGTCTGGCACCATGGGAGCTTAGCAAGTCAGGTGGAGAAATTTTGGAGTTCTGTGTCAGAGAGTCTGCAGATATGAGAACAAACCAGGCCTACCAGCTTGCTGGCAGTATCCTGTTGCCCGGTTTTAGTATTTTCTGCTACAGAGGATAAAATCTTATCTAATGGTATTCCAGGAAAAAAGCTTCCTGGGGTAAGTAAAAGATGTAAAAACTAGCAATGTACATTATATATATGTGTGTGTGTGTGTGTGTGTGTGTGTGTGTGTGTGTGTGTGTGTGTATGTATATATATATATACATATATACATATACATACATATATATATGTATATATGTATATATATATGTATATATATATATATATACATATATACATACACACACACATATTGTAAATTCCTGACAATCTGATAACAACCTAAGGTGCTTTGCTCTGGCTCAGTGGCAAGGGAGGAGACATATTTTTCCTGTCTGCCTAGTAGACACTGCTCCAGAGAGCAACTAGAACAATTACTGTGTTATATGACAGACAGCACTGGTCCAAGCTTAACTACTCTGATAAATAGAACAGGAGATTTTAAAGGTACCAGAAAACAAGTATTTTTGGAAAACTGCTATGAATGATCTGAGACCAAAGATAAAATTCCAATTAAATAGAATTGAGATTGAAGGTCTATATATAGGGACAAATATAGCAATAATTTTACAAGATTATTAGAACCCCAACCCAAAGGCTATCTGTACAACTCCTAAAATTTAGGATACTGTCTCAGGTAAGACAAAGTCTAAAATGCCCTACTATTAAAATGGTTAGCTAATATGCTTGTTTGGATAAATCTGTAGCACTTAAATAAGAAAATGCCCTAGAACTTATGTTTCAGGAGCTGGTAGAGGCTCAATGTAGAAAAGTCCACAAGCCCTTGGAATTCTCCTATATTTGTCATTAAAAATAAAACTGGAGAGTGGAGGATGGCAACAGATCTAAGAACAATTAAAATAATTTAGCCTATGAATTACAACATGGAATTCCTTTCAATTATTTGTACCTAAGTCATGGCCTATTCTATTGATTGATTTAAAAGACTGCTTGTTGTTAATCTTGCAAGAGCAAGATAAAGTTTGCTTTCACTGTTCTCACATTTAACCATTAACATCCAAATAACAGATACCATTGAAAGGTCTTGTCACAATGAATGTTGAACAGCTCCACCTTGTGTCAATATTTTGTATGATAGCTGTTAGAAATAATTCAATAACAGTTTCCTAGGTCAATAATTTATCTTTATACAGATACTATCTTATTGGCTGTTTCTGTTTAAAAAAATGTTTGTTGACATAAGAGGAATTTTGACTTGTTGGGGATTGAAAATTTCTCTTGAAAAATTTCAAAGACCATCTATGATATAAGGTACTTCTGTAGAAAGTCCAACCATAGGAAGTACAGATCAAAAGAGATATGTTACACACTCTTAATGCTTTTTAAAAAGTTAATATTGGTTATTTTTTTTTATGGACATTTTATTTATTTACATTTCAAATGCTATCCCATTTCCCCTGCAAACCCTATATTTTATTCTGCCTTACCCTGCTTCTATGCGACCCCCCTCAGCTCCCAACTCACTTCCCTATCATTCCTCTACACTGGAGTATCAAGTCTTCAAAGGACCAAGTGCCTCCCCTCCTATTGATGCCAGAAAAGGCCCCTTCAGCTCCTACAGCCCTTCTCCTGACTCCTCCATTGAAGTCCATGTGATTACTCTAATGGTTGGCTTCAAACAAATGCATCTGCTCAGGTTTTGACAGAGCCTTCCAGGAGACAACAGTATCAGGGTCCTGTCAGCAAGTACTTTTTGGCATCTGCCATAGTGTCTGGGTCTGGTGTCGACATGTGGGATGGATTTGGGTGAGTGGCTCCATTCCTCAAAAAGGGGCCCTGCCTAAACTTTGGATATGGTCTCAAAAGATTCTCCCTCCTTTTGTGGGGGTATTTCTACTAATGTCATCCCCATGTGGTCATGGGAGGCTCTTGCACTTTATGATTTTTAAAAGTTGCTGGGGACCTGTTAACTGGCTACAGTCTATAATTAGATTAACTACTCAAGATTAGGTATTGTTTTTCAGACTTTTCAAGGCAATTCAGACTCTTTGAAATAGAGACTTGACTTTGGTAGAAAAGAGATTACAGTATTCACATGTGGATTGCTTAAATACCAAGCTTGACTGTATTTTAAATACTTTGTCTTCTACTTGTGTTCTCCCATGGAAATTCTTATGCAAAAAAAAAAAAAAAAAAAAAAAAAAAAAAAAAAAAAGAAAAAGAAAGAAAGAAAAGAAAAAAGAAAAAGAACAATCACTTAGAATACATATGTTAAGCACATAGAGTAAGAAAATTAAAAACTATGTAGAAAAGGTTTCTGGTTTGATTGTGAAGGGAAGAATGACTTTGTAAATTAGTAGGAACAGACCCTGAAGTGCTTATAGTACCTTATAATAATGCTGAAATTACCTGATTATTGGTAATCAGTGAAAATTGGCAAAGATTTTGCAGTAAATTTTTTGGGGGGTGAGATAAATTAATAACAACTAGCTCAAAAGCAAGCAATTTCAGTTTATTTAAAAAACTAATTGGATGATTCTGCATATATTAAGAGGAACACCAATTTCAATAATTTCTAAAGCTTTTAAACAGGTGCCAATAAATTAGTAATGACAGGTAATACTGGTAAATCAGGATAGGCAGGTAAAGTCATTCAATTCACACAGGTTCCAGTTCAAAAATCAGAACTATGTACTATCCTCATGGTTCTACAATAATTTCTAGATTCTCTTAATATAGTGACAGACACTTATTAAGTAGAAATAGTTATTATACATGGAGAAATGAGAGAACTTATTATAGGTGAATAAAAATTAACTTTGAAATTTATACTACTTCAACAAGAAATTTGAAACAGAGAGCATCTATTATATGTAACTCATATTTGACATATATATAACTTATATAACATACAAGTTTGCAAAAATCATTGGCACATTCAAATGGAAAGATAGATTAAGTATTAATATGAATGTATTAGGAGCTTCAAGTATTCATAAAAGCCATGATATAAGTAGTCAAAACTAAAGAAAATTTTCTATAATCTGGTGAAAGCCAAAGAAATTATTAAAAAATACTTTCCTACATTTTTTTTTAAAGATTTACTTATTAATTTTATGTGTTTGAGTACACTGCTGCTCTCTCTTCAAACACACCAGAAGAGGGCATCAGATCTCATTGCAGATGGTTGTGAGCCACCATGTGGTTGTTGGGAATTGAACTCATGAACTCAGGACCTCTGAAAGAGTATTCTTAACCGCTGAGCCATCTCTCTAGTCCCCCCCCCCTTTTAATGTAATCAAGCTCTATTGCCCACTAAAAGTTATTCTAAATGAACCCAAAGAAATGAAATTTGGCAAAGGTATGAACTTCATTTTGTAGAGTTTGGTAAGTTAAAATATGTACATCACTACAATACGTACATATTCAATATTCCATTGAGATTCTGCCTTGAATTATAAAAAAGCTGAATCTGTAATTGTACATTAGACAGGATGACTACCATTGTATATACATTACATGTGTATCCACTAAAATAGAGTGCAACAATTCTTTAAATATTATAAGATAAAATATGTAATAAGCATACCTTACAATCCCAGAGGTCAAGCAATTTTGAAAAATTCTAACCATATTTTAAAGGAAAGATCATTATACAAAAGGGCCATATGTAATCTCCCAGAAAAGAATTACATAATATGTTATTAACTTTATATTTTTAATGTGTCAATCAGACAGGTAACACATCTGCTGAAAAACACTGGATTTTATAAAGGAGTACTGATTTTAAGTAGTCTATATACTTTAAAAATGTGTTATTCTCAGAATGGAAATAAAGAAATGGGTTGTGTTCGGGAAATGTCTATGTTTTTATTTCTATAGGAAATAAAAATCTGAATTTTTTCAAAATTAATATTAGATTAAACCTTGGGATACTGCCTAAAAATATTGGCTCCAGACATGAGAGGTACAAGAGAAGAGACTGAGAAGCAAAACAAAACAAGTGATACAAACACTGTTTCCACTACAGTGGAACAGCTTAGAATTCTGGGTGAGACATGAATTTTTCTGCAATAGCCAATGAATCTTGTTGACTACTGGGTCTCATGACTTGTTATTATGTGACATTCTTTTATATGATATGGATGGGGATTTGTACAACCTCTTGCAGTTTGGTTTTGCAGTCTAAATGGACATAAATATTGACAGATGCCTTTCACCTGCTCAAGAATACAGCAGAGAGGAATCTTCAGCTGATTTGTGCATGCCCCACATTCCAGAAATGTGTTAATAAATAAATGTCCCTAAAATTTTAACTTTAAGTTTCAATGTTTTCAGAACAAAAGGACCAGACAACAATAAAAACAAAGCAGTTAGTGCCAGGGTATCCAGCCTCACAGACTGCCTAAGCTACCTTTTTCTAAAAATTTACATCCAGGATAGTTTCAAAGCTGTTAGGCCCTAGTAGTCCAGTTTCTCAGACTACTTCAGTCAGGACTTCAGTTAAAAGTGCACTTTTTTAGCCCCAGATAATCTAACAAGGCCTAGACAGCAAATGAAACAACTACCTCTCCCAGGATCTGGCCAATATCCCAAAAGATACTGGCTATTTCTAGACAGCAAGAAGCAATCTAAGAACATAAATTCCTATTCACTAAAGGTAGAGTAAGCAGTTCTTGGTCATTCTGCTCATTATAGATATTGTCTTTTTGGAGGAGTTGGTTACAAGGTTTTATTGGTTATGGCCAGAGAGGAAAAAGAGCAAATGAAGTTAGATTTTGGAACTTTATCTTTCTTTGTCCCTCCTTTCTATCCTTTCTCTACTATCTAGTATTGGGGAGTGAAATGAAGGGGAGGTGAGGAAAAGAGATAAAAGGATAAAAAATGAGGGTATTGTATCTCCTGGTTAGGTAAATGAAGGGTTGATTATCTTACCACTTTTAGACTAGAAAGCAACAAAACATAAAACATTTCAAATACTTTAGATTGGCACAGATTTGTGCTTGATAATAGAAATGTAGGGTGGTATTTGTAATACCATACTCTCTCTCTCTCTCTCTCTCTCTCTCTCTCTCTCTCTCTCTCTATATATATATATATATATATATATGTATATATATATATAATCATATATATATGATTCAAATCTTGTTTAACATATATGTGTACAAGCAACTCACATAAAATTTTAATGTCCTAGTCTTAAAAAAGCAATTTTTGTAATCTAGGATAATTAAGAGATACATATTGGTCAGTCACCTATAAATAATAAAATCCTTTAATGTCTTCAGAACTATACATGTAGTCCTGTCAGCTACTAATTACTTAATCACATAAATATACTTTATTTAGCTTCCTGTGTATGTTTTCAATCTTAAGCAGAAAGTAAGTAGCTAGAAACAAGCAACATTTTCTATTTCGATATACTTTAGATAGACAGATAGTCCTCAAGCACTTCAGAATTCTGGCATTTACTATGTTATAATAATAAAACACTTCAGGACAGTGAGACATATATCATCCTCAGGCAGCACCCCTAATCTACTCCAAAATGATGATGGTCACTCTAGAACCCAACCTGGACTTTCTTTAATTATGACAGTGCTGACCACTGGCCTATAAGCTGCCTTTAACTAGACTGCTGACAGCATCCCATACAAACTGTGGACATGTAGTACATTAAAAAGTTTACTATCCTACTTTTCCTAGACAAGATAAGAAAAGCTTGCCCAAGGTTCCTCTTCACAAAGATATCTTCTGGGCTTGGTGGCCAAAGATCGATGCCCAATAGACACAAGGGAACCTGGGGTGACTGTTCAGGTAGCCAATAGTTCTCTGTTGTTTTTATAACTTCAACTGGTTCTTCTGAACTTCCTGTTTATTTAGGTAAAATTTAATTTCCTCAGGTCTCTAATGGAGTTGAAGAATAGATTGTTACAGTTTTACATTTCTTTTTTTTTTTTTTTTTTTACCAGATTCAGAAAAGAAAATCTCACATAAGAGGTGTAAAGTTTATAAAAGTTTAAAGGCATAAAAGCTTAGTTTACAAAGATCTAAAAGAAGTTTTTTTGGATTTAAAATAATGTTTTAGGGTTGGTAATGCAGGCTGTGAAGGTTAGAGGATGTGAAATAGTAGATGATGATAAGAAAACAATTAAAGATATGTAAAGGGAATACAACATTTTAGATAGATACTAAAATTTCTCCAAATACAAATTAACTAATCATTATGAATTTCATATTTATCGTAATAGTTCTCATAGTTGTTTTTATAGCATATGATTTACTATTATTAGAGATAAAAGTACTTCTTGAATGAAAATGGGGATATTTAGAATGATCTATATTCTTCATTTTATAAACTTTGGTGTTTGAATTCTAACATTTTTAGACTTAAAATTCATTACTAATTCTGTATTTACTTAATTGTGGGATTTTTGTAGGCTTTTAACATCTCAATGATATTTTAAAAAGGGAATTTTAAAATGGTAAAAATGTTAGCTAAATAATTCAATTATCAAAAAATACAAGATACTTTTCAGAATTTAATCTGTAAATATAAAAATATCAATAAGTTGGAAGCATAATATATTTTCTTTGCTACTAAGACAATATCCTTCAGAGATAGTTTGTTTCCAGCCTCCTGGTTTTTATTGCTTTCTCACAGATGCCTCAAGTTTCCTGCCTCCATCTGTTCAGTGGGTATTATCATTTGATACATAGATAAAAGGTTTAAAATTTTCAAATAGGTTTTTCCAGACTTTAAATGTTTGATCTTTACACTGAACTTTTACTCTAACAAACTGCTCTTTTATGATCATAGCACAATTTGCAATATAACATATCTATAGAATAAAATGTTTTATGCTAAACTTTCCCAGAGTGATCTCAATAGATAGGATAATGTGGTAATTTTTAGATTGGTTCTGAAAATTTTTTCTTTGTTATCCTTAATATATTGTTAAGCTTATGAAACATCTCACATAATAATTTGGTTGTAATGTTGGTTATAGGGAATTAAAGCATATAAAATACCAAATGCCATGCAATGAAGCTTCTCAATTAGAATACAGAAGGCCTTGTTCAATATAGGCATGTCAGATAGTATTTACCATAATATTCTATGAACAAAAATGAGATATTGATGATTGCAATTAATGTCTGACCTCAATAATATTAGATAAAGTTACTAATAGACAAGATAAAATTAAATAAAGTTTATCAAAGCATCTAAACATCAAAAACATAGTAATGGAAATAGTAGTCAGTCAATGTCTAGAATATAGAAGAATACAAAACAAACTTGAAAATGAGACATGTATGAAGATGGATAGGGAATTCTAGATGTCCTGTGTTTGCTTTCAGTTGGTCTTCATCCATAAGAGAAAAAAAAATGGAACAGCTGTTCCCACTTTTACCCTCTCCTATAATCTAGTTCCCTTGATTGTCATAATAAAATAAAATTGGTAGGTGAATCTAACCAAAATTTATTAATTACAATTTGGACACTGGTGTGACAAAAATCAAACTTTCAGCAAGGTAGAGTTCACTGTAAGGCTTCCTCTTTGGTTTTATAGATAGTCACTATCTCAGTTCTTCATCAAATATTTCTACAATCATGGTGTTCAGAAAAAGCAAGTGTTTTTTGGTTGCTTTCAATGAAGATACTCACTCACCATAAGGGCCTCACTCTCCTCACCTCATTATGTTCCAAAGGTTGTGTCTCCAAAAATCATCAATGTGGAAACTAGAGCCTCAATATATGAGTATCAGTCAATAACACTTTCTTGGCAACCTCTGACAATTACTTTGTTTAAACGGGTGTTATGGTTCACATGGAAAGGTTCAGAGATATAATCATTTGTCTTAATAATGACAAATCAGAGTTTTAGGCCAGTTAACAACAAGCACACAGGTTACTCATATATGGGAGTAGGATTGAAGTTTACAGATAATATCCAACAACATGCCATACAGTTCATCCAGCTGAGGCACAAGGAGGTCACAAAAGCAGGTCTCTCAATAAGGAAAGCAGAACCTTTTCTCTATCAACCAAGAAACTATGAAAAAAGTATCTATAACAGTAATAAAAATCACCTAAAATATGCCCATAAGTTTAACAAATGTAGTTTGTAAAACCTTAATTAGATAAAATATTGGCAGTATATGAAAAAAAGGGTCTGTATATTCAAAGTCAGTTTCAGAGGTATGGAGGCTTTTCTATGACTATATTATATTATATTATATTATATTATATTATATTATATTATATTATATTATATGACTGTATTTATAATAAATTGCAACAATTATAATCATTAAATTTAACATACTCAGCATTAGGAGGCTTGTCAGCTATGGTTACAGATTTTGATATCTATTTGTTTCTCATGAGAACATTTTTTATAAAACAATATTTTAATAGACCATGCATTTATGAACATATTTCAAGGAAGAACCTGTCATTGGCCTTGTGAAAAAATATGCTTATTACTGCAAACTTTGAAGAATCTATTAAAAAAAAAATCTTCAGGGATGGAGAGATGACTCAGCAGTTAAGAGCACTAACTAGTCTTGCAGAGGTCCGGAGTTCAATTCCCAGCAACCACATGGTGGCTCAAAACCATCTGTATTGGAATCTAATGCCCTCTTCTGGTATGTCTGAAAACAGCTACTGTGTATTCATATACATTAAATAAATAAATAAATCTTAAAAAGAAGAAAAAAAATCTTCAAGCAAATTATTTGTGTTAAAATTTAGTTCTAGTCACATAGATTTGGAGTTGTCATTAAAACATATTTTTAACCTTAAGATTCTACTTTCTAAATGGGGCTATTAGTTCACATACTTACTTAAATTGAATATAACTAAATGTTTATTAAAATTAAACAACAGTTGGTAATTCTGGCCACATATCTAATAACCTGTATAGTTCATGGCGATCATATCAAGCATTAAAGACTCAAAGCATTCCATGAGCAATACTACCTAGAAGGTCACAGTTTACTGGCCTCATAGTCCACACAACAAAGAGATTCAAGACACAATAAACCCTATCATGGTAAATATTCAGGCAGTAAAGATGGGTCCTTGTGACATAATTTTGTTTATCCTATTAATTAACAAATAATTCAAATATATCAAAGCTTCCAACACTGATTGTTTACCTTAATGGTTGTAAGAGGATAACCAACTCATTGAAGATTTCTACTTATTACTTGTAAGTTAAATGTAGCCAAAAGAGAGTTGTTCTATTTGATGTGTATAGGTATCGGTTAAATACATTGTGATTCAATCCATAATGAATAAATAGCAAATAGCTGTTACCTTTGCCCCTTTATACCTCCTGTCTCACATTTGTTATTGTAGGAACACTCAACTTTTTTCCTTTCTTTTTTTTGTTTTCTAATTTTTTTTTACAAGCTAACAAGTTTGATGTGGCTCTGTGTTTTATTCCCTTCCAGGCTTGCAGCTGTTTTGGCAACAGAAGAAAAAAAATCCCCATAACAAATCAAATAAAAGCTCTTTCTGCAAAGAGGAATTGAAAACAGCAGGCCTCAAAGAGGACTGCACATGAGATGCCTTGTTCTGGCTTTCAACACAACTCAAATCAGAAACACATTATCATAATCTGAAACAGCCCACTGCTAACACAAGACAGATGGCGGGTAATAACCCATGCATCATTAATAAATAAATTCCAGCATTAAAGGCTTTACAAAGTATGACAACATTATCTGGGCACAATTACCGCCCCTCTCCCACCCCAGCATCATTTCAGTGTGTTATGGGCTATGCTAGGTTTATTTTTATTTTTTTCCCCTCAGTTCCACAGATCTAAAGGAAGTTTAAATACGACACACATTCTAAACAGATGAAGCCTATCTCAGTGTACAAGAGAGGTCAAAAACTCCATACGGAAAGAAAGCAAATAGTTACCAGAAGTTTAAGAGCTCACATGTTATGTGGTTGGATCTGCCCACAGAGATTTATTGCTCTGCCCTCCACTCACTGGCCTCGCCCTTCCCAATATGCCTCAGCCTGTATTACACTGTACATTCCAAGCAGGAATCTTGGGATCACATTTGCAATGAAGCTGAAAGATGTATGTGTAATTTCTCAGTTTTCCTTTGGCAAGCATTACCATCTGTGTCTTTCCCCCTGGTTGTCCTAACTACACAGGAAAGCTAAACAACCTTTGATTAGATTGAAAGAGTAAAAGAGAGAAAGTTAATGCCATAAATGTACGGAAGTAAACCCAAAGAGATTGCAGACATCCAAAAACAAAATTTGACTGTAAATTTTTTTCTGCAAAGGGTGTGAAATTATCTTACCTTACCAGGATGAGGGCAGCATAGAAACAGAGGAGAGAGAGGACTATGCAGGCATTTCAGGATGTTTTCTAGGATTTCTCGGGGTATTATTCTGAATCTGGAAAGTATAGATAGCCACTCTTCCTACATAGCACACTAGTCCGATTAGAGCTTGGAAATGGTTGTGAATTATGTGCATATAAAGTATCTAGAAAGTAAGCTACAGTTTTACATTCTTTTCTATGATTAACTAGCTTGTTAGTATGATGGTTTTAATGAAAGAAAGAAAATATACTGGTCTAATTCCTTTAACAGGTAACGATGTAAGGACAGACACAGTATACATAAATATGCTCATCTTGGAGTATGTAACAAATAATGATGTTCCTAGACATCATCCCAAGTAACAAAGATCAGATTCTCTTTCTGGTTTCTCAGTCCTTGAACTAAGAGTAGTTTCACTCTGAAATGGGCCTCTGGAAAAAAAGGAAGGAAGGAAGGAAGGAAGGAAAGAAGGAAGGAAGGAAGGAAAGAAAGAAAGAAAGACAAAGAGAAGAGAAAAGAAAGGAAAAGGAAAGAAAACAGAAGAAACAGATGTAAAGAGAGAATGGAGGGGGATGTGGTGGTTTGAATATGCTTGGTTCCCAGAGTGACAATATTAGGATAGTAGCCTTGTTCGAGGATGTGTATTGCTTCGAAAGTGAACTTTGAAATCCTTCTAGCTGCCTGAAGGACAGTTTTTTGTTTGTTTGTTTGTTTGTTTGTTTGTTTGTTTTTTGGTTTTTTCCTTTTTTTTTTTTTTTTTTTTTTTTTTTTTTTGCTTTCAGAACACGATGTAGAACTCTTGTTTCCTCCAACAACATGCCTGCCTGGACACTGCTATTCTGCCATGATGATAATGGGCAGCCAGCATTTGAACCAGCATTTGAAGCCAGCACCAGTTAAATGAAGTCTTTTATAAGAGTCACCTTGTTCATGGTGTCTTTTCATCATAACCAAGACAGTGAAGCAATGAGGAGAAGGAGAAGAAGGAGAGGAAGGAGACCTCTTCCTGAAAGGTAATACATGCCTCATGGCAATTGGGAAGGAACTCTCCCTTCTGGTAGAGTCATATAAAGCCTGGTCTGCAAGACTCCCTGGAGGAGCATCTTAATCACGGTTTCCCTTTTTCTCAAACTAAATCAATATTTTTATATGTATATGTGTATCTGCATTCTGTTAATTGCCTACTTATCTTATTTTCTCCACTACATTGTGAGATTCCTGAGGGTACAAACCGTGTCTAATTGATGCTTTAAGTTCTTCTTAGCACCGGACACAGAACACTGCACTCAGGCTAAATGGAATCACCACTCAGAGAAATGCCAGCATGGCTGGCAGAGCAGCCTCAGCTGAGCCTATGAGTTCCAGTCTGTATGTTCCATGACAGCTTTCCTTTGAGCTCTTTCCAGCTTTTTCTGAGAACAGCTGCTGAGGGATGGTCAGAAGGAGGCCAGTTGACCTCTAATTGGTTCCCAAGGTCTGCAATTTCCTTCTTGATCTGTACATGAAGGGGGAAATTTTAAATAAACACAATTCTGAATCAGTAGGTAGAGAGAAAAGCAGAGATTTATATTAATTAAGAGGCATTCTGAATACAGCTGTAAAGTAAGGGTCATTTCTACAAACCTTGGTGTGTTTCCAACATTGTAGTTTATGACAGTGATGTTTCCTTCTTCTCCCTGGTTAGTTCCTGCTCAGGAAAATTTACTAAGTCATTATTTACATCATTTAGTCCAAGTGAATAATCAATAAACTTATTTTCTCATCTTAAAGTGAAGGATATTGAGCAAAAGTTTTAAACCATATTTTATCCCTATCCTCTAGAGTTCTGAGTCCAGAAATCAAACACAAGATCTCAAACTGCTACAATCATATAAAGAAAACCCTGTATACCCTGTATAAAGTATGATCACACACACACACACACACACACACACACACACACACACATCTATGGGATTGTCATTCATGGTTTACTGGCACTAACTGTAAAAAGCAGCCATAGATATCTATAAAGGCTGAATGGTGTTTATACATTTGAATATTTAGAGAGGATAAAATATATCATGAAACATATAAAGAGTAATATAGAAGACTAATTTCATTTTTCTTTTTTATAGTTATTTATTTTATTGTATGTATATGAATGTTTTACTTCTATGTACATATTTACATTTTGTATGTCCAGTCCCTGAAAATGTCTGAAGAAGGTTTATGATTCCTTAAAACTGATCCTGTAGATGGTGTGTGCCGCCATAGGAGTTCTGAACCTGGGTCGTCTGTTAGAGCAGCACATGTTTCTAATCACCAAGCCCATTCTCCAACTCCAGGTGCTTTTTATTTTTGATAGTCAAGAACAACTTTCTACTAATAAATCAAGTAATATATTCATTAAGGAATCTTTGTCTCTGCCAGGAATTATATCAGTAGTGTAAAAAAGATTCTAAATAGCCATATCTTAAAGATAAAGAAAGAACAAATTAACCCTGGATGTGGACTAGCTGGACAAATAGGTGGTTTTAAACCTTTGTTTCTTCCTGATTGAGATAAGGAACTAAAAAACAAACAATAGAAGACCTTCATACACAGGCTATTTTTAGGACTGAATTTGCCAAATATATGATTACATACTTAGGGCAGTGCATCTCTAAAGGCCGAAGGAATGGGATTTATTATCTTATTGAGAAACTTCCAGCCTCAAGTTAGTGCTTATTCACGTTTCAAAATCTGTTAGAGAACAGATCTGCTTAATAAATACTTGTGACATTTCTGCCTCATTTTCTTTACCTGTAAATAGGAAGACCTGATGCATTTCACAAGTTATTGGTGGACTGAATTAAACCACGTTGTAGGAATGCTAAACTGTTACATTCATTAATCATGACGTGACAAAATTTAGCTGTCATTCAGAAGCTGAGCCTTAGACTTGGGAGAATAGGTGTAATATAACCCATTATGTCATGTCATTGGGAAGCAGAATATTAGAAATAGATCAATGTAGGAATATCATTTCTACATGAGCTGATAAATGGTATCTGAATTTATATATGCAAAGTTATCAAGCATATGTCTGCTATGCAGTTTAAAAATTATACTTTGGAGAACATGTACAGAATACAGAGTTATCCAGTATATTACCAGGGTTTTCTTACAGTAGGTGCTGAGTACATACTGAAGAAAACAAGAAAGGTACTTCTCTTCATTGATAGGAGGTAAAACATGATTAACATACATTCACAGAAATAAAAAAAAACCTCCACTTGCATATGTATCCCATGGTAAAGGCAGTTTCTAAAACATCTGGTTTTTCTGTTGTTTCTAAGTTTGAAGAGCAGCCAGATAACAACTTGTAAATGCTCCCTGAAATGGTGATGTACTCTTTATTATAGAACGCGGCAAAAGCTAATTGTAAGGAGTCTTGACTACCGAAGCCAGGCTGAAGAGTACTGAAGATAGGGAGAGAAACATTTGGGGATACTATTGCTACTACCCCGGGCTTCTAATATATGAAAAGCTACAGGGGAAGATTCCAATCAGTACATGAGTCCAATGTCAGACTCTGAGAGTAGTTAACACCCTGCTATAAAGAGTGGGCCATACTCGTAAAAGCTTAAAATAATTCATGTTGAGATATGTGACTTGTCACTGTATGTTTGACAGCGTTTATTTGTCACCTTGATGGCAGATAAACCTTTGGAGAATAATATTCCTACCACTTGCTAGGGCTTAACAGTTATATATTGTAAAGAAGGAGCACCTTGGCCCATTTCTAGCTAATCAGGTGCAGAGTTTATTTTCTAATCACACACACACACACACACACACACACACACACACACACACACACATACACCAGAAAAAAAAAAACACTGATAGTTTTATGATTTAAATCATATTTGAACCACAAATTAAATGGACATGTTGAATTACCTCAAAGCACCTTTAGATTTCATTCTATCTTATGTGATACAATAATCTTTTCTGTTAAGCTCATGAGTTCTTTGCCTTTCCCAACTCTAATGGTCAGCATCCAAACTCCTCCTAAAACCTGACCTTCATCTCAAAATTTAGATTTGACAAGTAGAAAGTATTGCAATACATGTGAGAATGAAGCATGTCAGTTTTCAAAGTTCTGAGCTGTACTCCAAAAAGCACTCAGTTTCACTCTGATATATGTATAAGTATATGTATATGTGTGTGTGTGTGTGTGTGTGTGTGTGTGTGTGTGTGTGTATAATTTGTACCTAAAGTGTTCTGAATGCCAAAGCTTTTGTGTTGGAAAAAGGAAAAGTCACAGAACCTTTTCTTTTTATTTCCCCTGTTTCCAAGCTTGGGAAGCTTCAAATGCATAATCTGAAAGCATGAAACCATACAAGGTGAAATGTAATTAAGTCTGTCTGTCCTTCCCAACACTGATACCCACACAGAACAGATGGAATCTTTCTAACAGGATCCAGAGCTTTCTGGTCTTTCTCTGTCTTCTGCTTCTTGGTACCCTCTCATGACCACCTTACTTACATCCACTTTTGCAGGATCAAGAGGACTATATTTTGGAGACCATGAGGAGTTAAGGAGACATCATGGTGCCTTCACAAGACCACAGACTGACAGTGAAAGATTCACTTTATTAATATTAGGGCATAACTCTGAAGCTTACTTGCAGATTTACTTGGATACAATATATATCATCAGATTTGATAATCAAATAATGTATATTAAACAATTAGACAAACAATTGAACATTAACAGTACTAAAATGAAACCAATGTTTCATTGTATCCCCCACTGTTTTTGCAGCTTTGTTGCCATGTAATGTAAAAGCTAGGATATTAAAGGTCATCAAAACTAGTGACAAGTATATTTATATATACTCCACAAAAGCAGGAATAAATGGCGACAAATAACTAATATTTTAATTTGGAAAAGAGATAGTGTAGAAGAGGAACAGAAAGGACAAAATAAGTATCATTGTGATAAATGTTGGGAAAATCCATATTGTCATTTTTACTTACATATAATTTGAGATTTAATAAACGGAGATATGAACAGAGGAGAAAATTTGCACATTCACCTTTTGTTAGAAGAGCAGTTAGAGAGTGCAAGGAAACTTGATTTATGTTCTAAAAATCTATTTATTTGGTAAATGAAGCTGAATAACAGTTGGGTATAATTTTAAATCGCACTGATGGTTTGAAAGCAGAGAACCAAAGCAAAATCGATTTTTTCCAAGACAAAAAAAAGCAAAGACTGTCTATACTGAGCCCTCCAGGCTGATGTTTTCATTGGTAGCAATGTGGTAGCTCAGATAGATAGGGAACTTGGCCAAAGAAATGGCTATACACTAGGGCAACTAGGAGCAGGGCCTAGAGAACACAGCTGTTCTTCATCTGCAATTACCTTAAATGGCACACATATTTAATCTATATCTCCCTATAATTTGTTCACTTTATCAGATGTTTAATTTGGAAGCTTTGGGGTGAGCGGTAATACTTTTATATTTCAGACATAGAAGTTTGAAAATTTATCTTTTATTGATTTTATAAAACAACTTAATATGCAGTGTGATTTAATAAATTTACCATCACTTGCCACAGAACTGAAAATACACCTGAGTAATGAGGTACTATGAGTGTTTAACTATGTACACACACACACACACACACACACACACACACACACACACACATATATATATATATATATATATATATATATATATATATATATATAATTTTACAGTATCAAACCAGATTTCAGGGTTGAGAAGTGACATCACAAAGACCTCAGGTAAATTTCCTTATTGAAATGTTAGAATTTGCTGTCAAACAAAAATCTAAGGTAAGCTTATATTTTTAATCAGATATTGAGTATATTTTTCATCATTTGTACTAAATTAATTACTTCCTTAGTATTACAGGCAAACAATAATTATCTTATCTACTGCCCTGTGTGCGTGCTGTTTTAGATGTTTCCTGTGCTAAATTCTGAGATTCTCAAGTACCGAATGAGCTGACAAATCATTCCCTGATGTCCTTATCATGATACATTTTACAAAAACACAAACAAGCAAACAACAAATTTCCAAGTCACAGTTTTAAGCATACATCTTGTAGATGGTTTTGAAACTCTTTGTGGAGTTTTACATTGCTATTAATTTCCTCATTTGAAATAAAAATTTCTTTTTAAGAAAAGGCAAATTTTGAAACCAAATTGATTATTGATAAGTGGTCAGAAAAGTGAACCAAAGACTTTAAGCAATTCCAGGTTTTTATTTTATTTTATTTTATTTTTAGAAGGCTGTTGAAGTATCGTATTCCCAGTGATTCTGATTTTTCACCTTTCTTGAAATTCCCTACCACTCACTGCTGTATAATATATTCCTAGCTCTTGTTCTTTCTCCTTTTGTGTTAGGCCTGTCACAAATGACTTATAGACTGATCTGGTGGCCAGTCTCCCCATCTTCCTAAGTTAATTTCTTAGAGCTTTTTTACAA
Organism: Micromys minutus; assembly: GCF_963924665.1. Lineage (NCBI taxonomy): Eukaryota > Metazoa > Chordata > Mammalia > Rodentia > Muridae > Micromys > Micromys minutus. Next base: position 9,023,033 of record NC_137963.1, read on the forward strand.
AGGGGAGGAGAGGGGAAAAGACAGGGAGAGGAAAAGGAAGGAGGAAAGAGCGAGAGAATGTAAAATTAAGGCGTGGACTAGTGTCTGTGTGAACACAAAGTAAGAGAATAAGGTGGATACACAACCTTGAGTCTCGGTGATTTAGAAATCTCTTACATGCGGTCTGTTGGAATTCTCTGCAAACTTCCCTTTTCTTTCACCCTGAGGTAGTTTTCTGATGCCTGTCACCAACGAAGTGCTGGTTGATTTAGTTTTACACAGATTCGTACCCAGAATTACTCACACATGCTCTTCTCAAGCACACCACCAAAGTATTCTTCAGGCATATCCAGAGTAACTTTATGATTTATGAGTTTGTGTTTTGTGTATGTGAATATGTACATGAGTACATGTTTATGTTTAGAGATGTATATGTCTGTATGATGAGACAAGAGAACAGCATCAGGTATTGTTTCATGGAAGATCTATGGGCTCTCATTAGCTTGAGACCCCCAATGTTTTTAGGCTGATTACCCAGCAAGACTGCAAATATACCTCCCTCCATCTTTACAGTTGTACTTACAAGTACTTACCACAGTGCCTTATTTTGTTAAATCCATTCTAGGAATCAAGCTTATGACCTCTCCTCACGCTTGTGTGGCAAGCCCTCTACCGACTAATTAGGAAAATATCAAAAGCAGAATGACCTTTGCACTGTTTCCAATTGTGCTTAGTGTTTCCTTTGTACTTGAAATTGAACTGTGGAAATGAAGTCATGATGCAGAAGGCCTTCTGCCTTTGCTCTCCTATCACATCTTCCCACCACAGACTCCATTGCAGCCACTACTGTAGCTTTCAACAGGCATCTGAGGTATTAGCCACAAGGCATTTCTACTGACTCTCTGTGTAGGATAGCTCCAGGTCCTTTGGAACTCTAGTTTTTAGATGCAAAAACACATTCTGAAGGGGGTTGATTAAATCTCAATTTGTGTATTTTACAGTTTCACAGATGTTATTAAATTTCTCCTTGAGAAGTCCGCAGTGATTTACAGACAAAATTTAACTGTGTCTATTTCCTACAAGATGTAGTGACATCAAATGTCAAACTTCATAAATGCTGCCAAGGGTTCCTGTTTTATGATTTTTCACTTGTCTATCAAAAAAGCAGTATATTGTCCATCTTTACACATCTTCCCTTTAACTTCTTTTACTTTGTGTTCTATCTTCCAGTTCCTCATAGAAAGTATTTCTTGTTTCTAGATGAACATCTCTGCACAACTGTTGCCTTTCCATATTACACTACAGCTCTTCACCCTACTGGATCAGCACTTCACCCTACTGAATTGGAGGCACTTATTAATTTACAACAACTATGGATATTTATATGGTATCTCTCCCCACCATTATTTCCACTTGTAGAACCAAATGAAAGCAGTTTACTAAGACCCTTGGCCTCAGCACATGAGATGCCTCTTAAAGTAGATGTTGAGGCTCTTGAGAAATTATCACTTGCTACATACGTCTGAAATAGGGGTGAGAAATTTACTGAAGAAAATCAACCTAAAGAGCAAAGACAAGGAGATTAGAAGGAGGGGAAGGGAAAAGGAGGGGGGTAAAAGGAAGAAGAGGAGGACGAGGATGATGATGATGATGGTGGTGGTGGTGGTGGTGGTGGTAATGGTGACTGTGACAACAAAAACAATAAAAACAACAGCAACAAGAAAAACCGCCTTAGAATTATGACCTGCAAAGTAACCCTAGGTGACAAAAGGTGATTACCAATGCAAGAGCATTTTTAATACCTAGGAAAAAAGAAGGGTAAGGAGATGAACCAGACTGGAAAGGAACAGAGGGAGCAACTACAGGAACTTTTTTCTGAATAGGACACCAGAAAAAATATGAATAGCCTAGCCACCTCTAGACCTGGCAATATCAGAACAGTAACTTGCCCGAAAGTAATATTGTACCCCCAAGACACTAGAAACATACTCTGGCAACAACAACAAAAACAGAAGAAGCAGAAGAAGGCAAAAGGACCAGGTATTTAAATATGCTTATTACATACTAATTGTAATCCAGAGCCCTGACATTAGGATCAAAATGAAGGTAACAGAGCAAGAAGACAAAAGCTCCCTCCTTTGCCAGAAAATGCTTTCTTGTACCTTAAATGGGAAGTTCTTCAAACTACCTAATCAGGTAGAGCCTACTTGCACCAAAATGTTGTGCACAAATTATGAAATTGAAGATGCCTGGGTGCTAGACACATTATCTAAGGTTTCTTGGAAATTAACTAGAATGTTCCTCCTGTTTTGACTAGTGAGAAGATAGGCATTCTTTTCAAGTCTCACCTTAAATTATGTTTTAGCATGCCCTAGGATGTTAAATGTGGAATCTTCTAAGCATTCCAAGTATTTGGTTTGGACTGCCTGTTATGAAAGGTTAAAAAAAATCTTACTAAAATACACTGTGTTTATTTAAATATGTGACTAAAACACTCAATCTCACAATTAGTTTTAACCATAAGTTCACCATCGCATGATACAAAAATTGTGGCTCCTTTCACTTGCATGTAAGTATAAATGCACCTGGCTCCTTTGTGCCCTTGCTATTGTCATTTTTCAGGTATGTTAACAGCTTATTCAACTTGATTCAAGTCATCAAGGAAATATATAAATGTTACACATACTTGATTCTGAAATTGTTGCTCTGAAGGCAAAGGAGTTTGGGCTTCTTAATCAGAGCACATATTGGCTAATATTAAGAATATGAGCTTTGACTTCTTTGTTTTAAGATGAAACAGTATTAGATAAGAACAAGAGCATTTGGCCCCAGTAGTTATCAAATGGTGCCCTTTTCTGGTTATGGGATCTGACTTTTCATTACTTTCTCATGAATAGTTTGTAGTTACATTGTGGTGTAAATTTTGTTTTTGTCTTTCTTGCTCATAAGCTGCTTTCACATTCAACAGTTATGAGACATACATTAGGGTGCCTTTCCATGTTTGGTATTCATTTATGCCACTCAAGGTATCATTTATTTCAAGCTTTTATTTTCTTGTGATTAGATTCCTCTGTCATTGCCAATAAAAGTGCTGCTGTGTTTGAGCTCTGAAGAATAAAATGAATACAAACTAATAGGAATGAATATGTAATTACCAATAAATATGAGTGTTTTAATTATTCTTCGCAGAATATATGGATAGTCAAATTCCATGTAGCCAGGAGAGTGTAAATAATGAGTTAGGATTATAATGTAAATGTACAATTTTTTTTTTCAATTTCCAACTCTCCTCTGTCTACTAAAATGACAGGATGAGAAACAGAGGTAGTCTGAGACTAGAATGCTGATATTTAAATTGTGATATGCAATAGGTTTGAAATTTTATACATTTATGAATCTTCTAGTGCTATAGAAATCATGCACTATCTCTTCTTGGAAGATAATACAGAGGTATCTGCTGTACAAAAGCTATGTGTGTTTTTCTTGGCATCTGGTGTTTCCCACTCAGTCATTTACATAATAGGCAGAGTCAGCTCATAACCGAAACTCACTGGCAGTTCATGCGGCTTTGGTTAGTAGAAATGATCATCAAACCAGCTTGGATTGCAGCGTTGTTGTAAATATTAAGCAGCGAACCACAAGCCTAGATATTGGTTCCATGAGCAGATTCACCAGTAATTAACAAGTTCCTTTTCTATGCTTTATAGTTCACTCAGGGTATCTATCTTTACTTGTCTGCCCAATCTAAAACACATGTAGAGTTCCATCATGCCAATAGGTATATATGAGGATGACAAGCTCATACCCCCCCCCCCAGGGAAAAGGAAATAATGAAGGGATCCTAGTCTGATTTAGTCTGAGAAACATGGCTATAGAAGGCCTTGTGCTTCTTCCTGATTCCTTCTGCCTCATTAGAAACCATTAGATTACATTCTTAAAGCTAACCTCCAAGGTCCATTTTCTAATTTGGACAATTCCTCCTCCTGAGGTAGTCTATCAAGTTCCAGCTATCAAAGTTTTGAAGTCCAGCAATCAAAAGCCCACATTGGCTCACCTAATTGACATGTCAAATTAAAATTAAACATCTCATCCTAATATCGAGTTTCTCCTTTGCCTTTATAAACCCCCATTTTTCTATAGGACATGTCTGTTTCCTCTTCATTTGGACACAGTCCTCTGGTCTCCTTGTGGGAAAAACACTCATTCCTTATCTTCCTTGCCATTCTCCCCCACCATCCATGTACACTGTTCCTTTCTCCTTCTACTTTTTTTCTTTACCTTCTTGCCATTTATCCTGGCCCTCTGTCCCTCTGGGGCAAGTAATTCTCCCTTGTGCTGAAACCTTGGTCATAAGGTATTGTGAGTGGAAACAAAGGATCTGGTTTGTTTGTTTGTTTGGCTGGTTGGTTTCTCTCTCTCTCTCTCTCTCTCTCTCTCTCTCTCTCTCTCTCTCTCTCTCTCTCTCTCTTTTGTAGTGTACAGACATTGCTGCACACTGAATAGGGAAGGATACAGCAGAACTGAGTTATGCAGTCCAAGTCTTCCCTTGGTGATTCTGTACTCTAGTACATATCAAGTGGGAAAGGAATAGAAGTCCAGAGTGGATACTGGCAGTGAATGTCAGTGAAGGGATGAGAAGATATATCCTGTGGATATCTCAATATTACAACACTTAAATGTTGCAGCTTTTAAACCAATGTTCAATGAAACTCCTCTCTCAGATGATATTCCATGAAACAGTTTTCATACGTATGCTTCATTTTGGGGATAACCCCAAATAAAGGGATGTATAGAGACACCTCATTAGCATGGGGAGTTACTCCATAAATCTCAGGTGCAGGGCTTTGTAATGTTATTCAGGTGGTTGGCATGATATTGGGTCCAGAAAAGGAAGAGGAAGTCGTGCTGACAAAGGAGTTAGGCTATTTTGCACTGGCCTCATGGCTTTTCTGTAATATCAGACTTCCACCTTTGCAGCAAATTACCTGACACTGTCCCCTTTGTAGGACAAATACCCCTTTAGCCTCTCCCTCATTCTCATTTCCTATCTCCATGGCTTGCTCCCCCTTCTCCTTTCCCCTCTATCTTATTTTTTCTTTATCCATGCCTCTGTTCATCTAGGGCAAGTAAATCTCCTTTGTGCTGAGAACTGGGTCTTGTGGCATCTTGAGCCAACTCAAGGTTCCCTACAAATAATAATTGTATGAGACGAACTATTAAAATGAGCTCAGTTTCTCAGTAAGAAGATGGTCATCTACAGTGGACAGCAGATGAAAAATAAGATACCATATGAGAACCTATGACATCTAAGGGACTACTTTAAACAATGTTTCAGAGAAGATGAAGTACGATCGGTTGAACTTAGCGTAGGAAACTAATAGATTAAAGCAGAATTCATGGTTACATGTAAATCCAAGCCTCCTATTCATTATAAACCCGTGTGAACTCGACACTCAGGTAACTGACATAGAAATGTCACATGACCCAATCCATCCTGCACTACTTAGTAACACAATTTCTCCAATTATTTAATTCTTTAATTAATTAACTAAAGCAAAAATATCCCATGTTTTCTAGTACGTTGGTCTGAACTTCAACAATCCCCTTACATTTGCACAATTATATCCAAATTTTCACTATGGCTAAAGCCCAGCCCATTTCTTTGTCTTCTGTCATATGACAAACCCATATTCAGACCCTTCAGTGACTATGCCCTCCACATAAGGAAAACTTTGGTCTTATCCTTCATCTTATCTTTGCTGTGTTAGCTTTAGTCTCACAAGTTCTTACTGGATCACATTGCAGAATAGAATCACTATTCAACAGACAACAAAATTTATTAGTTTCAATTCAAAATATGTATGTCATTAATAAACTTCTTCTCCTTCCCGTTAGAGTGCATACAGAGTAAATATGTCTCTCACAACTATGAGTTCTTAAGCACAGCATATAATTGCCTGGCATATATAGAAACTCAATCAATATTTAGTGATTTAATAAATACATAAATAAGCAATTTATTTTTAACTTTTTTTATGAGCACAGTAGAAATCTTTAAAATGTTGAAGTTCTGAAGTTTAACAGGAATATGGTTAAATGTGTTATCTCTGAGAATATTCATAAAACCTTTTTTCACTCTATTATGACCTTAAATATCTTGGTCTTCATTACATTGAATGTTTCATTTCTCTTTTTTTCATAATTCTTTTTTAGTGTATAACCACTGGTAAAACATTTCTCCAAAACAAAAAGGTTAGCATGTGCTACATTCACAATCTGACTGAGATATACAGGGATAGAGTTTGCCTGTATTACTATAGAAAAACATATAAGAGACTTAATAAATGTGCCGCCTTTCAGTAGGACAGTATAGCTATGAAATAGTGAAAAAAATTCACTGGATCACTGTATTTCTATACATAGGAAATATAAGTATTACTTTAGAGAAAAAATGAATTAATGTTTCTATTACTACATGGTTTTGTTAAATTTTCTATAAATTTATGAATAATTAATTTCACATGAGCCATTTTATGTGACTATCAAGTTAAGAAGAAATGCAAATGCAGTTGAGAGAGGTGGTATTTGTTTTAAAGAAGCAGAATTTGTGCCAATGATATATCTGTAACAAGTGTTTTCCACAGTCCACATATGTGCCAATTACAGCTGTTTCATCAATTTCTATTTTTTTATGTTCACCACATTTATTGCTGCAATATATTCTGCATTGTCAATAGATCACTGTTAAGTGATTCAATTGCTAATGGAAATGCAGCGATTTCCTTATTTTTGTTTTCAGTATTCTTGGATGTATACCCAGGGTGCTCAGGTTCCATTATCAGGGATGAAAACGAATGACCACTAATTGACCATTATTGTCAATTCCAAAGGTGAATGTCACATCATGTTTGCTTTTCAAAATAAACTTTACAGTATGTATGTCAGATACAAACTTATCAGATATATATATATATATATATATATATATATATATATATATATATATATAATCTGTAGGTATCAATATTAAATATGCTAAAATTTTTATTAAAGAAAAGCTAACATATCTGATGCCTCACACTAGTGGCTGTGTTTATCCTTTCTGCAAAGTTTGGATGTCATGCTCACATGACTCATGAGTTCTCACTATTCCACAACCTCTCTAATATTAATCATAATCAAATCCTCTAAAATATTGTATCTTTTCATAATCTTAATTTTCTTTCACTTATTGGCCACCCCAGCCTGTTTCTTTAAACTGTTGTCTCCTTCCTCCTCTCTTGCCTTCTTTAATTCCAGATTTATGAAAGTTCACCATGTACTTTCATTATTCCTGGGTTTCTTCCAAGTTCTCATGGTTGACTTGCTTTTTTTCATAATGTTTATTTATTCATAGTAAAGTTTGTATCATGTATAGCAATATTACTAATTTCCCACTCCTGCTACATCTGTTTTTCACTCTTATAACTTCCCCTCAAAATTTAATAAAAAATACAAAATAGGAATTGAAGATCAAAGAAGGAAGCAAGCAAAAATCTCTCACCAAGGAAACCATGGGTATCATCTACTATATCCTTTTGTCCAACCAGAATTGCATGCAAATGTTCATTGTAATGAGTCATTGGTCTGGTTTAAGGACTTTGGCTTCTGCTACACCATCAATATTGTATCCTCACTGAGACTTCCTTCACATATCCTGCTATTTCTGAGTCACAGAGTATCTAAGGCTCTGGCTCTGAAAGACTATGCCCTTCATCTGCTCCCGAAGACCACAGGTAGTATAAGTGGACCAGCTCAATGCCCGGGGTCTGGGACTTTGCAGTAGCTGAATTGGAACAACTCCCCTGTGCCTAAGCCACCAGGGCCAGTGGCATTTCACCTTCAATGTCTCCTCAAGGGGCAGGGCTAGCTCGCAAGCACTACCCTAACAAGGGGAGAGTCCCATCTTTCCTGATTTCCTTGCCTCCCAAACAAGAGGCAAGTCCAGCTCAGCATTTGCCCTTGGGCATCAACATGGCTTCCAACAATAGCCCTAAACCACAGACATCCATACATTTGAATGGCCTTTGGTGGTTACATGGGCCATGGACATATACACGGACCCCTGCTTTGGTAGGTCCACAGACCAAGCCTTGACCCTCAGGGGGAGCATGTGCTTAGACTTCAGCATGCCCTCAGGTGGAAGTGCAAACCTCTCATATCAGGTTGTTCTTCATCACCATTGTGTTTCAGCTTTGCATTTTTTGCAATGTATATAACTCTCCACTTTCCTTTCTCTCCCAACTCTCCACCACATACTCAATCCCTGTATTGTCACCTGCTCCAAAGAGAACCATACAGTGCCAGGCAGGGCCTGTGCCCATCAGTTTCTTAAATTAAGCCTCAGTAGAAATTAGCCTGAGTTAGTTTGAATATCAGTACATGAGTAACAGGAATTTCAAGAATAAAGCAATACTTAAAATACAAAAATATATCTACCCAGTTTTACTGATGAAAATTAGCATCCTACAAACTCATTCATTTAAAAAAAATTCATTATTAGAAGGAGTACATTATTAATTATTAGAAAGCTTTTTATTAATTAATTTATCTGTTTATTTTATATATGAATTGAAGCTTTCTAAATTCTCTTTCACCTTTCTCCTCCTAGTCCCTCACATTCTCCCCAGAGAAAAGGAGGCCTTCCATGGAAATCAACCCATCTTCATTACCAAGGCTTTTAAGAGCCGGCTGAAGAAGAAATCTGGCTTACCACTTGCTTATGGTTCATCAACTAAGAATAGCATATATGTTTTGAAGTAATGCAAAAGGTACATGAGAAAGGTACATAAAATTCAAATGTCACTGTCATATGTGAAGTTGCACTGGAATATGGAATGGACATTTATTTGCTTGCTGTCTGGACAGACTTTGTCCCACCCCTGCAGAACCTATTAGCTTTTACCAAGACTTCATATATTAAAATATTTTGTGCCTGACTCTTTACAGGAAAACATTTGCCAACCATAATTATAGTATTTTACCTTTGTTGAACTGAGATAATATTGGCCTTTTATATTTATTAAACCTGGACCTTTGAATGCTGACATGTTCTGATTTTAGAACTTACTCCTCCTCCGCTGACTAACGATGACTGAATTTGGCGAATTCTTGGCTGTTCACCATTAACTACCTAACAGAGGTATTTTGCTTTCCATACTATGGCAACCCCATCCTACCTCCATGTCTGAGACTTCAGTCTTGGCTTAGGCAGTTTCAAGCTCATTTTTGAACTATGGTCATTCAACAGCTAACAAATGTGCAAGTAAAATTACATTGTGAAGCAGGTGCACAGAATTGAGAAGAGAGATCTGATGAAACTAGATCATAGGTTTAGATTTATATAAGATCATTTGCATCAAAAGTACACCATTGCATCAAAAGTACACTTCAAGTCACAACCTCTTTTAAATAATGTTTTTGCTTATTTTGAGAATATCACATGTTATATATTGATCATTTCATCAGGAATGAAAAGAAGACAGAAAGAGTGGGGGAGGGAAGGGAAGGAAAGAAAAGAAAAGGGAAGGGAGGGAAGGAGGGAGGGAAGGAGGAAGGAAGGAAGAAACCTGATTTTTTAATTTTTTTCCATGTAATTACCAAATAGCAATACATCCACAGTAGTTAGGGATGGAACAGTTCTCTATGTTGAGGTTTTTTATGGCTTGAGCAGGTGACTATCTTGTGAGTGCTATAACTGTTGTAACAACTCTCTTACAGCAGATAGCATGTTTTCTTGAAAAGTGGATTATAAAATCTCTGGTTCTCCTTTTAAAGGGATAAAAGATAGTTTAATCTGGATTTCATATGTGCATCTGTTCTGCTCTATCTGGAAAACACTGTTTCCTTAAAATCATCTACCACTCTGGTCCTTACAGTCTTTCTGGTACTTCTTATGGGTTGATCTCTGACCCTTGAATGGAGCAGAGTCATGATACAAACATCCCATTTAGGCGTGAGCGCTCTGAAGTCTCTTCATATTGACCAATTGTTTGGCTTTTTAAATGCCATGTTCTATAGGAGATCTTCTATTAGACCCCATAGCATATATAGCCTTCAGTCTTTGGCTTCCTTTACAGGCAGGCATGATTCGCACTTTGTAGAGCAGGCCTTAAGTCCAATAAAAACCTCTATATATCACTGCACATTCAGCTTTTTTTCAGCAATTGTTTACATTTCCCAGGTAGGTTCTCAGATTTCCAGCAATATGAACATTTTATTTCATGGCTGATTCAGTTGTAGACATTTCTCTAGGTAAAATATGAGAACCGTAGCCATAGTGCTGGTAAGAAAATTTCAAATGTAAGAATGAAATATTTACAGGTTAGTCTTGATGCAGATCATTTTGATGTAGAGACCAAGGCTGGGAGAAGGCTTTCAGCTACAGAAACACAGCTTAACTCTCCCACAGAAGGCCTTTCTATACTCCGAGCCCACAGATGCCACGAAGCCTGCCTCTGTCAAGCTAAAGTCAATAACTGCTGGTACAAGCCTGAGCGCCCCTTTTCCCTCCAGCCCAAGGCTAGACGTTGTCTCCAGCCTGTGCAACCACCCTTCCTCATCTCCCAATGATACTTATATGTCCAAGAGTGGGGGAAACCCCTGACTTGGGCATGTTGAAGGCCCAAGGACACCCTACCACGAAATCAGCTCCAGGCTTCCCACATCTCAGACTCTGCTTTCTTATCACCAGAGTGGGAGCACTTCCAAATATCCCAGCATCTGCCCTGGTGGCAAAGTCAAACTCCCACATGGCCTGCCTCCCCAAGAGGCCATCCCTAACAGTGGCAGCAGTGGAGCAGACTTGGAATGACAATTGGTACCACTGTAGGGCATGCCCAGCTCAAGCATACCTTCAGCTGGTAAGTCATACAGATCCATATAGGAACTCCAGATTATTCAAAAGACCCAGGGCTTCCTCTCACCTTCCCTCTCCTCCTCTTTCCTCCCTTACCCTCCCCTTCTTTCCCCTCCCCTTCCCTCCCCTATTTTCTCTCCATGTGTTTGTGGCCAGCCTCTTTCCACTTTGACTGTTAGCTGCTCTTCCCAAATCTTACTTTGGATTTAACTTGCTCTGCTACTAGCCTCCACTCTCTACCTTTTCTCCAGCCCCACATAGAGGGCTACTAAGCTGAGTTTCATAGAGCAGCACCTGCTCCAGTTCTCTTTGGGGTGAAAAGCAGACAAGCAGTCTCCTCTCACTACCCAGCTCACTGCTGCCACTGTGGTAGTGACAGACAGGTGATACCTCTCCCTTCATCTCTGCCAAGCTCTCCCTCCAATCCCACCAAGTCCCTATGCCCCTTCTCTTCCCAACCTACTTTTATAGGATATACCAGCCAAGAAAAAACAAGTAAGAGAAAAAAGGGGTGAATCTGTCTTCTAGAGTACACAGAACAGCAGGGCAGAGCAGGCCCTGCTCCACTGCACCTAAGCCCTCCAGGCAAAGACAACGGATAAGATCACCTGTGACTATCCCTGTATGAGACCTGATAAGTGACATAAACTTTAGACATGCTTGTTTCCGAACTTGATTGCCCTTGTGTTTGATGTGGAAATGTTATATGCTTGGTTTGTCGTAATCCTTCGCTGTAATTTTTCCTTGGATGAATAGGTAGTGCTTGTCCTTGTATCTTCTGATTAGTTTTGTTTTAAAGTCAATTTTGTCAGACATTAAAACCACTGCATTGGTCTGTTTATTTGGTCCTGATTGCTTGAATTAGGTTGTTCCATTCTTTTGCCCAGAGCTTATATTTCTTTTTGATGTTAAGATATGTTTCTTTGATGTGCCAGAAAAAAAAAATAACCCTGTTTTTTAATCTAATCTGTTTGTTAGTCTGTATCATTATATTAGGGAATAGATACCATTGATAGTGACAGTTATTAATTAGAAGTCTTTATTGATTATTGTATTTTATAGTGTTTTTTTTTTTCCTTTTTCCACTTATTTTGTTTTACTTATCTGGGATTATTCTTGTTTCTTATTTTTCTTTCTTTCTTTCTTTCTTTCTTTCTTTCTTTCTTTCTTTCTTTCTTTCTTTCTTTCTTTTTCTTCTTCTTCTTCTTCTTCCTCTTCTTCTTCTTCTTCTTCTTCCTCTTCTTCTTCTTCTTCTTCTTCTTCTTCTTCTTCTTCTTCTTCTTCTTCTTCTTCTTCTTCTTCTTCTTCTTCTTCTTCTCTCTCTCTCTCTCTCTCTCTCTCTCTCTCTCTCTCTCTCTCTCTCTCTCTCTTCCTTTATATATCATTCCAAGCTCTCTGTCCCCCCCCAGGTCTCTTTTCATTTCTTTTCTGAGAGGATGGGGACACCCCTAGATAAGCCCCCAAACCTGCCATATTAGGTACATCTTCTCCCACTGATGCCAGATAAGGCAGTCCTGTTAGGGAATGGATCCCACAGTCATGTTACAGGTTTTAGCAGAGCCTCTGGTCCAGTGGTTGGGGGACCCACATAGAGACTGAGCTGTACAGTTGTTGAATATGTGCCAGGGCCTTATTCCAGCCCATGTTCTTTGTTTGGTGGCTTAACTTCTGAGAGCTTTCAGAGGTCCAGGTGAGTTGACCCTGTTGGCCATCCTATGGGGTTCCCATCCCCTTCAGGGCATTTATCCTTCCCCCAGCTCTTCCATAAGAGACCCTGAACTCCATCCAATGTTTGGGTATGAGTATTTGTGTCTGTTTAGTCAGTTCCTGGATAGTTCTTCTCAGAGGACTGTTATTCTAGACTGCTGTCTGCAATTATAACAGAGCATCATTAATCATGTCACAGATTAACAGATAGGTTTCAAATTGGGCCAGTTATTGCTTGGCCAATCTTTTAGTCTCTGCTTCATCTTTGTCTTTTTATTGTGTTTGATGTATATTTTTGTTTTTTTCTTAGGTGTGGTTACTCACTACAGGTTAATGTTTTTATTGTAACAGCTTCTATATGATTGAGTTTGTAGATAGATACTACTTAAATTATGTTTTATGATATTTCATTTTTCCATCTATTATGATTGAAAATTTTTTATATTATTGTGCCCTGTGCCCGCATCATCTGTGATCTTTTGGAGTTTGGTGAACATATCTCTAGGTCTTTATGGCTTTTAGAAAGTGAAAAAGGATTTTAAGTGCCAGAAGGGCCGAGGACACCGGAAGTTAAATCAACTAAACAGAGCTTATATGGGCTCTCAGAAACTGAAGTGACAGAGACTCTCTATGGGTCTGAGTTAGGTTTTCTGCATATACCTTGTGTGGCTTGTTTTGCTTATGGGACTTTATTTATCAATGGGAGTAGGAATATAGGAATATTTTTGACTCTTCTGCCTGTACTTGGGACTCCTTTCCTCCTACTGGGTTCCATTCCTATTTCTGTTTCCTCTCTGTTTCTTAGGCCAGTATGGTAGGTGTGGGCTGCCTATTAGAGATTGTATCTAAGATCTGAGATTCTGCTAGATGTGGGAAGTGGGAGTGAGATAGAATGCGTTTGCTCACATTGGGATCTTGCATTTAGGAATTAAGATAACTAGAAGGAGTCACAAGAGTGAGGGGGTTTCTGAAAAGGAGAAAAACAGGGTGTGTCACCAATATCTGCATGGTACTCAAGAAATGCAGGCTGGGAGGAAGAAGACACTAAAGCAGATGGTGTGTTACTGAGTTAGAGACAAGACAAGAGAAATTGATTTGGAGGGGAGGTGGAAAAGGGAAGATTGTTTACCTTCCTTCTTGTGTGTGCCCAACAAGTTCCAGGGAATCCCCATAAAAGTTTGCAGCTGGATAAAAAGAGACAGGGTCATGAGGAATGCTGTAGGAGATGATCTACGTGATTAGCTGCAAATTGGTACAGAGAGTCAATTTTCAATTTTTAACTTTGAGGTTGAATAATAATGATAATCTCATTCTTTGAATTCAAGAACTATTCAACACACTGCATTCAGTATGAGGAGTAAGTTTAACACAAAGTAGTATTTCAGGATATCTTTAAAGACTGAAATACAACTTATGAAAGTATGTATACATGGACAGACAGACCAGACTCAACAATCTATATAATCGTATTACTTAGTCCTCTTTGCCTTCACCAAACTCTTTACAGGTTACTGTACCCTATCCATACTCAAAGTCATGAGAATGTAGATATGAGTGAATTTCTGGGGAAGATTATCCCCATTTCACTCTATGCATTGTCTTCGCGGGATATACACTGGCTGTAGGTCTGTCTGAGCACAAAGAAAAGACTACCTCTCTTTCAAATATAAAGCTCAGGAGGCTACTATAGCAGGGATTACAAGACCAGTATAATAAAAAAAAATCACTGCGGTTCATGGTGTTTTGTTTTCATATAACATAATGAAGCACATATGATATGCACATCTAACAGGGAAGGGTCCAGAAACCTTGTTCATAAAAACAAATAGAAACCTGTAGTATTTATTTGATTTTCATGTCCAGAGGACATTAATATGAGTGGATGACAAGCATGTGGCAAATGGGTTCATGCCCAGATCAAGGTTTCTGATCGGTTTCCATTTGCACTTCCTTCATCCCAAAGTTGAAACAAATAGATGTTTTCATTTCAGCAGACTGAATAGTTATAAGGCAATCTGTGCCCTGAAGGCAGTTAAAGGAGTTGAATTTTGTATGCATTATGGCTCTGTGCTAAGTTGTATCTCAACTATTTGCTATTAAATCAGGGATTAGCCAACTTTGTCCCTAAGATAAACTTTCAATTTAAGCTGAAGAACTGAAGATCGTTTTGAATTTTTAATTACTGAAAAATCTACTTTTCATGAAACTTGAGAAAACAGATTAAATTATAATTTTAATATCTCTAAATAATATTTTATTGGGAAACAGTGAAACTTGTATGGCCACATACTGCCTGTGGTTGATTTTGTGTTACAAAAGCAGAGTTGGGTAACTAGCACAAGGTTTCATTGTTCACTTGGCCTGCAATATTATTATCTGCACATTTATAAAACATTCACAATCTCTGGAAGTATCTAAGATGGCTTTAAAGAAGTAGGCTTTGTTTGTGGTGTTTTATTTTGCATTTTCTATTGGTACTTCCTGAAAATCATGTTTGATTTGTGTTTTAGACACTAAAAAATGAAGAATGAAAGAAATGACCTTACTTCTGACAAGGCAAGAAATGTATGTTTTTTATTTCTTTAAATAGCAGAAACATATTGTCTCAGAGCCAAATGTATTAATGGGGTTGAAAGAGTTGGTAAGAAGTGTCTTTCAGGTCCTTTATATCTTGTTTTTCAGTGACTTTCAGTCAACTCATTGAATCTCTTACTGCTGTTCTTCCATGTGCATGTTTATCTATTTGTCCAAATGTTCAAGTTTCCCTTCTTTATAAGCATACCAGTAATGTTTGATTAGGCTCTATCCCACTGATAATATCAATACTAATACCTACTCAATTACCACACATTTGTTACCACTTTTATGGTAGAGTGAAGCTTCGAGAGTAGAGCCTAAATATGAACAGACTTAAGTCTCATGAAGGAGACACCTTTATTTAGGGTAACAAACAATTTATATTCTGAGGCATTCTGAAGGTATAGGAAGGTCATGAGCAACCCATGTTTGAAAACACATGAAAAACATAAGTAGACAGCAGTGTGTAATCGGAAGCAAACCTACTCCTATTTACTATACCAAAGAAGGGTTCAAAAACAAATTCTAAGAACAGATCAATGCTATAGAGGAATAGATGTTATAATACCTTTTTTCTTGTTTACTTAGGGTTTTCTCACGGGCTCTCAAAAATCCTTTCACACAGTTTCATTCTTAGACCAAGTTTCAATAACTTCCACATAAAGTTATAGTCTAAAGTACTGCAGAATTATTGAAGCCTTATCTCAAGAATTATTGGGAACACAATTCAATGAAATAGTAATATTTGTAGAATTAACTTTGAAATCTCTAGGCATAGCTTATCCTTTTGATTAATTTCTTATAGGAGAATATTGCAAAAAGCAGTTACTATATGTTGAATTAATATTTTGAAATACTTTGACTACTCTGAAAGAACATGAACATATGTACTGGTGTGGAAGATTGAGTCAATTTATGTGTCCTGATGTGAAACAGTTAGGACACTTTTATATGTCAAAGAAACAAAATCTTATATTTAGCCTACACAGTACTTTTTCAATATTTCCTGGGAGGGTTCTTGGTTTCCCTCTCTCTCTAATAACCAATCAAGTTCTTAAAAGATGGACTAACTCTTTGGAAGAACATGTGATTCCTAACAATGATTCTGCTATGACTCAGTACATGTTTGATCAAACAAAGATGAGATTCCTGGGGCTAAACACCCGACTTATTAAAATGTATGTTTTAAAAATTTTTACTTATTACAATTTAATTACGCTTTCTCACATATTAAAGAAGAAACATGGTTAATGCTAACTTCTGGTTTTTTCTTCTGTATCACTCAGGGCTCAAAGGCATGTACAATTATTTCGTTCACTTGGAAGAGATGAATATTTTGGAACGGATACTTTTAACTTTCAAACATTAGAGTTCATAAGAATTTCACCTTTCTCGTGGGACTGTGATTGGTGAAAGGTATCCCGGATTCCCAGTTGAGATAAGTATAAGTCCCAGGATCTCTAAGGGATGGTAGGAAGCTTTCTGATGTTCTGGGAAATCAGGCCCCTCACAGGTCCCTGTAGATAGGTTTGAGCCAGTAGGACATCACCCCAAGTCCCTCCTCCACAGGTGAGGACATATATGCCACATAGGCTCAAGACAGACCTGTCACATCCAAGCAGGACCACACAACCAAATATGTAGATAAGGTATTCCCAAGCGCTCAGGCCAACCAATTAGGAAGTACCCCGACCTGTCCCAAAACTGTATATAAGAAGCCAATCCAGGAGGATTAAAGGGGTGCAGAAATTAGTCCATCCTCTGGGAGCTTCTCCTGAAACCACTGTCAGAAGCTCCTCTGCACCCCTTGGTCATAGCCTGCTGGCTCAGCCCAGCCAAGGGTGGAAACAGTGGTGGGGCAGAGCCAGCAGCAGAGGCAGTAGAGCTGGTCCCCGCTCTGCTCAAGTCCTCTTCCCTTTGTCTGAACCTGCGTACCTATCCGGTGCTATGATCTTCCTGTGAGGCCTTCAGAACCCAGGCCCACTCTTTCTTTTATACTATTTGCTTGTGTTTCTGGAAGTCAGACAACTCCTTCACTGTCTCGGATGTTTCAAGTGTTCCTATGTTCCCAGGGCCTTCATAATCCCAGAGATTTGTAAAGCTGTGACTCAAGACCTTCTATGCTGATAGTTTCCCACAACTCAAAGTAAATAGGTCTTCAAGTTAAATATTTACTTATAAAAACTCGTAAAGAAATTCATTTAAAATAATTCTTTTTTAACAGTGTTTCTTTTCCGTTTATTAAAGGTGAAAGCCAATCTTCATGCTAATGCGAAGGCTATGCTGTTTATTTTTACATAAGATAAAAACCTTGACTGAATGTTTGGAATTAAAAGGAGTAGAGCCCTGTTGCAGTAAATATCAAAAAGGAAAAATGCTTATCTCTTTATTGGCACAGCAATCTCACTCCAAGGCCCTGCTTTTAGTATGGAGCCTTGCGCACCTCTGTTGCTTGGTCTGAGCCGCCCCCACTATCTCAGGTCCTTCCTGAGACTCTATTCCCTTGGTGGTTTTTCTCTGCCTGTTTACTGCCTCCATCTCAAGGTGTTCCTTTACCCCAAATCCCAACACAAACACCACTCTAATGCTTTTCATACAAGTTTATATATCAAACTCTCAGTCCACAAACCCTCTACACAACAAGCTTACATCAAATAGACAAAGCTACAAGTTGCCCTTTTGTATGAGATATAAGACCTATTGAACCCTTAAGTGTTCATAGCTATTTAACGCCAATTAACGCTATTAAGGCCACCGGGATTTAGTTCATCCTTCTGGATCTCCATCTTGGAGTTTCCTTTCCTGGTCTTCTCCTGTCCTCTGACCTCTGACCATCTCTCTCCACCTTCCTTACCCTACCCGGTTGCTGGATCTTCTTTATTTTACTAATTAAAATGGGAAGGTTCAGATGAAGTCACCTCATGAGTATGTGACTAAGCAGCCCTTCATGGGGAATTGGAATTAGCATTAAAATATGAATAGCTTTAGGACAATCTACAAGCATCTTCACTTTTTGCAGTTAATTGATGGCTGATTGTCAATTAATCAACGACAATGACAAGGTTTTATTAAATACATAGTGAAAATGGCAGCTACATGATTAGGATAATTTCAGAAATTGTTCAAAATCATGTCATAACATCCAAATTTATTTAACAATTTTTATGAACCTCAGCAGAAAATTAAGGAGTGTTTTTTTTAATTAGTTATTATCACATACTCTAAAAACAGATAGGTAAACTTGAAACTTACATGTTAAGGAATCACAGTAGGAAAAAATTCAAAGGATTCTTTTCCATAACTAAATTCCTATGTGTATATAAGAGCAGAAAACATCTTTTAAAGGGCTTTAAAATATAGCAGTTTCTAAGGTGTCCTAGTCTTTTGTTCTGGGGCAGCGTCTGTTGATGGAAAGGTGTGTCCAAGTGTGCACACCATGTGTACAGAATAAAGGGAACAGCAGAGTCATGCAACATAACATGGCTGAGCACTGCTATAAACACCTTCGATGTATTATGCCTTGACTTTTAAGCATTTTTGAATATAGCATAACTTCTTTAAGCCAAATTTTGGTGATGTCTACTTTCATTTGCATGAGTCATATAAGGTTTCATCCCATAGTAAAGAAACTATAGTCCCACCTGTCCCATTATACCTCTTACTCTATGGATTAATGGCTCTATTGTTTCTGCTATAAATATTGGTTTTCATTTCTAATTTTTAAAATCACTTTCTAAGTAACATTTAGTTTACCTCAATGTACAACATAAATTATATTTAGCATTCAAGTACAGTTCTATATAAGGTCTCCTTTAAAACGGACTCCTTTAAATGGTATTAAAGCCTTCACTAGGTTGGTTTCCATAATCTTGATCTTTATTTTAATGTTTCATCTAAAATGTTTTCATTAGCTACAGGCTCTTGTTGGGTGGCTATTCCTGGAGATTGAAACATTCCCTAATACAGGGATGTGTGGGTGCTTACAAAACTCACAAAAAGTTACACAAAGCATGATATAATTACAAATAAAAAGAAAAAGGTAAAAGAGCTTTAAAACTCACAGGTTAATTCTGCCTAACAACCATAAGGTTATAGAAATAACTCCTTGATAGAAGAGAAGTCTTCTATCAAGGCACCCATCAATTGTGAAGAAAATATCAGTGATTCAGCTTTCCTGACTGGCCATCCTTGATTATTAGGCTTTTTGTTGCTACAGTAGCTTTCAAGTCAGTCAGAGAAGTAACTCAATAAACACATTGGTCAATCAGACTAGACTTAGGTAGACTTATTTTTGGGATCCTTCAAGGGTGTTATATCAGAGGTGAACATACAGCTCTTTGTGTCTTCCTCAAGAAGTTATGCACTAGTCCTGCCTTTCCACATGACTTTGGACTTTGCAAGAACGGTTTGTATTATGCTTTGTCTTTAAGTCATTGTCCTGACAAATGAGGTCCTAACTATGGGCCAAATACTTCTGTATTTCTCCAGAGCAAAGCCTTCCTCTGAGTATTTCCTATTATAGTGAGTCAACTACTTTCCTATTCTTTAATTATGCGTTGAATCCACTTGCTTTTTCTAAGTATTCTCAAATTTAGTAGTTGAGCATTACCACTCTGCATTAATTCTTAGTATTTCCTGAGATGCTCATGCTAATACTAAGAGCCACAATTCTTTCTTCTAAAATTCCAGAGCAAGAAAGCAGAGAAATGGGCAGCCAAAATTTTTTTTTAAAAAGTACATAAAACGTAAAAAAACTACACTGAAATCAAATAGAAGCCATCTTCAGCACTGGTTTTCTATTGCTTTTAATGTTAGTTTGAAAAGAGGTTTTAACTTAAAATATGTGGGGGGTGCTAACATTTACTCTTTTATGTTTCCCCGGTATCTTTTAAATCATTTTATAACATTGATTTGTAGTAACTGGTTTACTGATGATGTCACATGAACTCTCAAGTAGGTCCTGATGGATGACTTTATGTACTGTATGCAAGATGAATCATAATGCTCTCCTGCAGAGAAGTTACATAATTTATAAAATCAACTTCAATAGAGATTATTTTATTTTAGGTGCTCTTATTAAAAATTCATGATAACAATATTTTGAACTGTCTTCATTTCATTCTGATACTTTGCTTTATTTTTTCTTAATCTTATTTTGGATTTGTCTATTTTAGTAAACCTCAAGATAACCATCATTTAGCCTTGCCATTGCTATCAGTTGTATCTTACTTTAACTTAATTACTTTACAATATTAATTTTTGTTGTAGTTTTCTTCCTTTTATCTCTCTACACTTCTTTTGTTTGATTGACTGATATGCATTCCAGCTTTCTAAGGGGGATATTTAGATATGGGTTTTGCATTATCTTTAATTTTTAAAGATTTTAACTTTTCTTATCAAAAGCAAGTAAGATTCCAAATTTATTTATAAATAATACATTATTTATATACTACAACTTAAAATATGTTATATTCTCATTTTGTTCCTGTCTACTTGTTATTATTTGAGCTACACATTTATTTTTTAATTTTATATATTTTAATTATTTGATAATTTGCTCACTGGGCTATATTTTGACAGTTTTCAAATGAATTGAGTTTTCTACATATTCCTTGTGTGATTGCTTCCTAAAAAATTATGTAATGTACACAGAATATGTCCTAATAAATGCCCCATTGAATTGTGTTGTTCAATCATAGGTTTAAGTTTTATAAATACAGTGGTTTGTGTTTGAAAATGTTGCACCAAGTACAGATTCTGAACAACTTTAAGATTACTGATCACTGTACAATGCTTAACATTTTATGTTGAGAGCCGTTTGTGCCGCACCCAAACATGGCACTGGCTTCCCGCTGATGGCTCAGCAAACAGAGCTGTTGCCCAGCCCAAGAGATATAGTGCGCATGTCACAGCCCAGTCTCGGGGCATACTAATGAGCTACTGGAGAGTACACCAATCAGGTAGCGACACAACTCTCCGAGGCATATATAAGCAGTGCATTTTTCTTCCACGGGGGGGGGGGGTGCTCAAAGTGTTGTACAATAAAGGTTGCTCACAGAAGAATCCTGTTGTTGCATGCCTATTCCTGCCAGCGGGAAGTGGGGCGCGTGACAATTTTACTAATTATTTCTCTTTATAACATATAAATTAATTTCATAAAATATCATATTTTGATGTGAATTTTGTTATACAATCAGTTTCTTTCCCATTTCATGCCAGAAACACAAAGAACCTAAGATGTTTTAATATATAAGAAGTCTAATCTCAGAGGATTCAATACATGTGAATATTCAAAAATAGTTTAAAAGTTTTTATATATAGTCAATTGCATAGATATTATTATAGAACTGAAAAAAGTTTATTTTAAAGGCATATCATCTTAATTTAAAATGAATAATCTTAAACAGTGTGACTATGAAAGCCAGGAAAGGAGGAATGTGACCCAAGATTAACATTGGTTGTATAGATAGGGCAGTAAAAATACTTCTGGATTATTGAATAAGCATGGTACTATCAGATGAAGGAAAGAAAGAAAGAAAAAAAGAAAGAAAGAAAGAAAGGAAGGAAGGAAGGAAGGAAGGAAGGAAGGAAGGAAGGAAGAAGGGAGGGAGGGAGAGAGGGAGGGAGGGAGGGAAGGAGGGAGGGAAAGGAAAGAAAGAAAGGAAGGAAGGAAGAAAAAAGGAAGGAAGGAAGGAAGGAAGGAAGGAAGGAAGGAAGAGAAACAGAAAAAAGTGAGAGGTAAAAAAGGAGAGGGGTTGGACTAGAGAGATGGCTCAGCTGTTAAAACCTAGGCTCCAACCAAAACTATAAGAAAGGAGTGAGGAAAGGAGAGAGAAGTGTGCAAAGGACCAAAAGTTTACATACTATGATGGCCCTGTATTTCTTTGCAGAATTCTATAGCCATGGCTTACTTTACCAACTTCATGACATCTTCTGGAGATTTTAATGAGAGAGCCTAAAGATGCAGCTTTGGTAAAGGTCTTATTTAGTTTATAACCAAGCTTAGTAAAGTAAAATAAAAAACTGTAATAACAATGTCTTGGAACCCAGTGTGGGCCTTGTTGCCATAGCATGTTACAGGATGTGAACTGTTAAGAGAGATGGAGTGTACAACACATGTATTTTCCCTCTTTCTATAAAAACTAACAATGTAATTATGAGATAATCGTTTCTTGACCCCTTTCCATTCTATGTTCCTCTTGGACGTTCAATATTACCCTGCTACACTGAGATATAAGATTCAGTCTTGGTGACTGGGGAACACAGAGATCATAGTCATATCGGGGTTTGCTGTATCATTAAGCTCTATCCCTTTGGTCAGTTCACTGTGTGTAAGGATTGGTATATAAGTTTCTCTCCCTGTTGCCAGTTGATTTTTGTGACCACTGACCTGGAGCAAGTGGAGGCCATCAAATACAAACACAGCCCTTTTCTTCACATATTTTCATGGTTTCTAGTGAACTTTATGGACCCACAGAATTGATGTTTCTCTGTCTTATGTGTGGAGGTTCTATCTAATACTTAATTGACCCAAAATCATTTTTAAAATTGCTTCATTCTTAAATGCTTTGTATTGAGATTATTGCTACATTCAGTGCAGAATTTCTTAAAAGGTTTTATTGTCTTCTAATACACTTTTACATACAATCATTACTGCATAAAAAGCACATGGTGGGGAAAGAGCTTAAAAATAAACATAAGCCAGTAGGCAGGAAACACTCAGTAAACATTCTTAATCAAACTTTAAACACTAAATTTTATGATCTTAAGACTACATCTGATAGAGGGAAATCAGGAGCCTAGGGAAAACAGACAAAACCTTATTCATAGTTTAGCAGAGAGACTCCCCTGGTTATGGCGTTTTCCACGAGGTGAAGCGCTGTAAAGCTAAGCTATTCAGCAGATTAAATATTCTTGTTGACGGTGTTATATCAGAAAATGATATAGACAAAGTGAGGTTTCTAATTTTTTTATAAGTATAATAAGACATTGCAAAATCTTCTAATTTTTTTTATCAAGATAAGACTTGAGGGGTCCAATGACACTCTGCAGACAGGGTACCAAAAGACAGACAAGCCTAATGATGCTAGCTGTGACATCACTACAATATTTTGAACATTAATACCTGGAAACGTTAAAATGTTTCCATCATGACAAAGATTAGCAATGATTCTAACTATATCCTTTGTGAAACATGCTTTATTAAAATCTCTAACATTGCAAGGACTATCTAATAGACTCCCAAAACATATAGCCTTCTATAGCTACCCTTGGTTATCCCCCAGGGATTGAAGTAAGTCCCTATTGCTAAAGAACAACAATATATTATTACAATAATTTCATTGCCATACAAATGAGTAATCACTACATGTATTCATTAGCTTTCTGATGGTTGTGACCAGATATGTAACAAATAAAATTCAAAGAAGAAAGACTTCATTGGCTCACAGTTTGAGGATATTTCCTGTCATCACAGAAGTAAGGAAGCAAAAAGAAGATGAACACCAAATCTCAACTTGCATTCTGCTTTTGATTCAGGCTAAAATTCTAATCCATGGAATAGCACCATCTAAGTAATTATTAAGACAATTTATGCTAGAGTTGGCTATACATCGGCACAGATGGTCTGCCCAGTTTCCTGCAGGTAGCCTGATGCGGAACCCTTCCATACTACCAGGTCATCTGTCTCCTGTGGCTAGCCTGCCAAGACTGGCTATCTAAACCCCTATCCTCATAAAATAACTCCAGAGTCTTGTCATTTACCTGACATATTTACAACAGTAAATCTTTAATCCCCAAAAGACCCACACAGAGAACTCGAAACCCAATTGGTTCAAATGTAAGCTACATACCTTGATTGAGCAAATGTACCCTTCATTACTCCATTGTCCTTCTATGATACCCATGTTTACGGGTGGCTCTTTCAGACTATGTGGATTTAGTTCATCTTCCTCCATCTTCTCTCCACTCCTCTCCTCATCTTTGTCTTTTGTCCCCTCTCTAAAACCTTCAGCTCTGCCTTCTTTTTCCACTGCCCAAACAGGCTCTAGGTTTATCTCACTAAGATTTCACAGGACCCCATCTGTGTGCAAACGGCAATCTACACAACACTTGTCTTTCTCCTCAGTGAAAAGTCCGTGAAAATGCCTTTATTGGCATGCCTAAACACCAAAAACAGGTGTTTCCATGGTTATTCTAAATCCAGTCAACTTGACAGTGAAGATAAAATGTCACAATTCTTCCCACCTAACATTCAAACACATTACTGGATTTAAATCAACACATTCTATCTTTGATCCCTAAGTCTCATTTTAACCTCATCATTATAGCCCTAAAACACTCAAAATATTTAACAATATGAGTAATGTCAAAAAGTCTACATGCCTGGCTCTTTTCTGGGAATAAAAATAAATATCCTCATTGTGTGTTCTCATAATAATTAGAAAATTAAGTGATAGAGTTCTAATCATAATGAGACAGAACAAACATCTCCTTTACTTTGTTGTTTACATAAGAATGACCTCTAGAGATTCATATATTTGAATTATGGTCCTCAGTTAATAGAGCTGTTGGGACATAATTAGGTGGTGCAAACTTGTTGGGAAAGATGTCTTATGGCACTGTCTTGAGGTAAGAGCCTTTTGCTAGGATTAGTTTGCTTTTTTGTGTTCTCTGAAAGTTGAAGCTGTGAATACTCTTTTATACCTGCAGTAACGCCATCATTCAACCATCATGGTATCTAGCCCCAGGAAGTAAGCCAATTGTGTGGCTTCTTTTATAGGTTGCCTTGATCATAATGTTTTATAACACCAATAGAAAAATAAACAATGAAGCTATCTTGCCATTTTTTATGCCAGGTGAATGGGAAGAAAGTAAGAAAGAAAGAAAGAAAGAAACAAAGAAAGAAAGAATGAAAGAAAGAAAGGAAGAAAGGAAGGAAGGAAGGAAGGAAGGGAGGAAGAGAAATAAAGGAAAGAAGGTAAAAGAAAGAAAAGGAAAACAAGACTGCTATTATGGGTTGAGGTTTTAATAATAGAAATATAAGGAAGAAGACAAGCAGAAGCAAAGAAAGAGGAAAGGCAGAGGCATCTGTCAAAGTTCAGAATGAACATGCCCAGCAGACTGAGCTGGGCCATGTGAGAAGGGGAGAAGTAGAGACTAGAGTCCACAGAAGTAGAGGAACAAAAAACACCTGCCAAGAGGCAAAGAGAACTAGAGGTCTAATTAAAATGACTGGGTTATAAAGAAATCAGAGAAGGGGGAAGGAAAGACCAGCCCAGTTCCTGCATGGGAGAGTTCATGGTAGGGGTTGGTTATGCCAGGTATTAGCATATTGAGAGACTGGTTGGAAGTGTATGCTCTGATATGTTAATAAGCAAACACCTCAGTTTTTGCCTTTGTCCCAAGTCTTTAACCTAACGCCATAGTTTTTAATTCCACCTCTATTAAGTTTTTAGGACCTGGGCAGAATGAAGTCAAGTTTTGATGGAGGGTTGTTTGTTGGTTTTTTACATAATTCAAAAACAATAGTCTGTAGCCTAGTGCGATGCCTAGTTTTATGTCAACTTGATAAAGGGTTATGTTGTAAGAAAGAAGTATAATTGAGTAAATGCCTTCATATGGTTGGCCTGCAAGGAAATCTGTAGGAAATTTTATGATTAATGATTGATGATTGATGTGGAATGGCCCAGCCAATTTTAGTTATGCTATTACTGGGGTGGCCCAAAGTGCTATATGAAAGCTGGCTGAGCAGGCTATACGAAGCAAGACAATAAGCAATAGTCCTCAATTTTATCAGTTCCTATCTCCAAGTTTTTGTCTTAAGTTCCTGCCCTGTTTTTTGTTTTGTTTTGTTTTGTTTTGTTTTGTTCTGTTTTGTTTTGTTTTTTCTTTCTTTCTTTCTTTCTTTCTTTCTTTCTTTTTTTGATGTTGAACTACAAGTTGTAAGGTGAGGTAAACCCTTTTCTAACCAAGTTGCTTTTGGTCATGGTGTTTTATTACACTTATATTTATTACAGGGTATTAGCAGAAATCCTCACCAAGAGTATTTGTTTCCATTTGAGCCCATATTCCTTTCTGAAGCCTCAGGAATGGGTCCACATTTTTTCAGCATTCTGATACCTCAAATATCTATCACATAACCCATTAAAATATGAATAAAACATTTTAGTCTTTTCCTAGGTTAAAGATCCCTAGTCCATGATCATCCTGAAAATCAGCTCCATGGACCTGATGACCACAGGGTTTTCTTCATCACAGCAATAGCTAGAAGAGCCTTAGGACCAAAGGGTCAACTTCCTCACAGCAACATAAGAATATGGCCTAAGAACCATATAGTCAAGTACCCCAAAGCAATAACTACAAGGGGCTAAGAGCCATAGGATTTGATTTAGCACAACATCAAACATACTTTGGGCACCATCTTTAGGTTAGTAATTTTTCTCATATCTAGACAAGAGACTTGAACAACTTAACTTAAGAATGGCTTTAGTTTTAGCTCACAATTTTAGGGTATATTCCATCCTTACAGAAGGTCATAATGACAAAAGAATTAATCAGCAGGTATCACTGTAGCAATGGTCAGGAACCAGGGAGACAAATTGCTGATACTTGGTTTACTTTACCCATTTTCTCAGTTTCGGCTCACTGACCCCTATCCTCAGCCCCAGTGCTGTTCATATTAAAAGTGGATCTTCCTTCTTAGGTTAAGTCTTTCTGGAAACATTCTAAACATAGGTGAGTCTGATGTTGTCAACGTTCCAATCAAGTGGTAAATGAAAATTCAGTATCAAATTGCTAATTTGCAACTCATATCTTCAGAGAGTAGCACACTCTTCACTAAGATATGAATATAATGACAATTAAATTGTTTTTTGATAGATTAGGAGCTTCTGACCATCTCCTGCGAGCAATGGAAAAAACAAAGAAGGGATATTTTTAAATGAAAATTCATCTGGATGGTGGGGATTTTTTTCTTTATCAGTTACACAGAAACAGATTCACAGGGTGTTTTATCTCCAATCCTTAAACAGATGCTAAAGCAACTCATCAAAGCAAAGATGGGATGAGTTTAATGTCTTTCACTTGCTCCTTGATAAATCTATAGATTATTTATTACTGCAGTAGCTTGGTGGAAGATTACATCACGTGAAATCACTTGATAGGTAAAAAGAAAACATCCCAGTGAGCATTAAAATTACCCTAAGTGCTAAGAACAAGTCTAGATTATTCAAAATATTTCTAGTTCAGTTTTAAGGTAGCGTGTGCTGTGGAGGCAGTCAGAGAAGCAGAATAAGGCCAATGTGTGTATCTCAGCCCTGAACTAACTGCATCGGAGAGAAGCTGTGTTTGGGGTAACCGTTTTATCTGGAGTTCTAATAAGTGCCATAATTTGGCTTCATTGTTTTTCTACTTGAACTATAAAAGGCTGAGAATTGATTGTGGACAAATTCAACACATGAAGAAACACGAGCAGTCAACATGCAGATTAATAAGTTGAGTGCCAGAGCCCACATTTAGTGATTCAGTTCCCTTCTCTCCCCTCCTTGGCTTCATCATACATAGTTGGTGATCTCAAAGCGTTTTTTACTGTTTCCCTTATGGATACTGGGTCATGTTTCTCATTTCCTGTCCTTGGGATTTGATCCACTGTTTAAGGCCTATTTATTTATATTTTTACTTTGAATAAAGGCTATTTTTTCTTGTAATAAAAGTGTCTCCAGCTCTACTATAAATAGATGTGCTGCTAATGATTTTGATTGCATAGACATTCTCATATGTTGAAAAAAAATAAGATTTTTCCCCCTAGGGGCTGTACTCACTGGTATTGTGTTAACTTGACATAAACTAGAGTTTTCAGAAACGAAGAAGCATCAGTTGAGGAAATACCTTCATGAGATCCATCTGTAGGGTATTTTCTCAATTAGGGATCATTTGGGGATGCTCCAACCCATTGTGGTAGGTGCCAGCCCTGAGCTGTTGGTTCCAAGTTCTATAATAAGGAAGGCTGAGCAAGCCATGAGATGCAAGGCAGGAAGTAGAATGCCAACATGTTCTCTGTATCAGATACTGCCTCTAGGATACTGCCCTGACTGAGTTCTTCACCTTTGGTGATGAACAGCAATTTGGAAGTGTATGATCAAATAAACCCTTTTCTCCACAACATGTTTTTGGGTCATGGTGTTTTTTTCTAAGCAATAGAAAGCCTAACGAAGATTGAGGTCATTCAAATATATGAGCCCTTCTAGTCTTAGAGCTCATTTATTCTTACTGATATATATTTTTCTTGGTTATTGGAGGGAAAACAATTGTGTCACCAGCACTATAAAGAATATAATCAAATAAACTCACTAACAGAACATCTTTACAATGTAAAAATCAAATACTATTTCCATTTGACATGAATTTGAATGCTCACATTGCCACACAAACACAGAAGCACAGACATACAGACAGACACATAAACACACACACACACACACACACACACACACACACACACGCACACATAATTTATCTATTACTCCTTATATTGTTTAATGAAAAATTTGCATAGAAAAATATAACTTTGCTAGAGGAAAGTATTAACTAAGTAAAAAAATATTTTTTAAAAAATTTAGCATTTTGGAGCATTATCTCCCTCCCTATTTTCCAGTCCCTCACCCTGATATAGAAAATAGCAAATCAGGCTATGTGTGCTTACTTCCCCATTGAGTTGTAAATACAAAGCACTTAACAAAAAAATTATTGCTTATTGTTCTTTGTATTTCGTCTGAAAATGCTCCCAAAATGTCGATAAAATTTTAAACGTGAACTAGGAGAAATAACAGCTGGGTAATAATTACATAATACACAACAAAATGTGCTTGAGTTTCAAAAAGCATTTTCTGGGTCCTGTTTGTTAGCAAATGAAGTTTGGAATATTAAAAGAGAAAAATAACCTGTATTTTATGTTCAAAAGACATTAGTTTATTAAAAATAAACAAAAGATAAAATGGAAAAACTGAAGATATAAATAGTAATGCATTAATCCAGATGAAAGCTATTAACATTTAATGCTATGTTTTATTTATATAACCCTCAATTATTAAAATTCTCCCAAATTAATAATGAATGGTTACATCATACCAAGTTTTATATATATAAAATATGATCTTCTTCATTTTCCCCATTAATAAACTTTTAAAACTTGATCCTATATGTGTAATGATAAATAGACCTTCTTTATTTTATTTCTCTACCCATTGTTCTTTCTGCCCTTCCTCGGTACCCCTACTTACTTTACTTCAATGTTTTCATTAGAAACATTTTAGATATAAGATTTTATTTGTCCAATGTATGTATTTTATTGTATCTTTGACATCTACAATTCTCCTTTTTATTCTGTCTGATGTTTGTGTCTGCAGTTTCTGTACTCTTATGTGGGGTTTTTCATCTCCATGATTCCCTCAGCTTCTGTTTTCCTTATTGCTTTGATTTTCATTTGCATGTCTTGAACAATTTTATCTGTTTCCTTCAGCCATTTGATTTTATATTCCTTTATTTCTTTAAGAGACTTATTCATTTCTCTTTTAAGGCCTCTGTCATCTTCATGAAATTGTTTTTAAGGTTGTTTTCTTGTTCTTCAGCTGTGCCAGGATATCCAGGGTTACCATAGTTGGACATCTGATTTCTGGTGGTAATATATTGCCATGGCTATTGTTGAGTGTGTTCTTGTACTGGCCTCTAGCCATCCGAGTTTTGTGGTTGTTCTAGGTTTAGATGCTGGTTTCTCCACACATCTTTATATGATGAGTGTTTTCTTGCATGTTTGTTTCAGGTTTCAGGTACAGTAGGGTGACTCCAGTGTTTTTGTTTTGTTTTGTTTTTCCTTTTGTTTCTATTTTGCCTTCATAGCCTTTGGAGTTTAGGATGCTAAAGTTATCCCTGCTGTACCCTGCACAAAATGGCATGAGGTCTCTCATACCTGTGTGGACTTGGCTAAGTAAGCAGGGCTTGCAATAAAACACAGGATATAGGGTCCACTTTATTGCTCTTACTGCGTTTTCAGAGTAATGGGCAGTGAATGGCTTAGGACAGGGTCCTACCTGGTATCCCTTGTGCTGGTAAACCTTCTGTAAATCAGCCAGAAATTTGGAGGTGGGAAATTGCATGCAAGGTACGGTGTGCAATTTACCCCATTGTGTAATTTATGAATCTCAGTTAGTGAGAATGTGGAACTCCCTGTTTTAACTCCAATTTAAAATATTCAATTTCGGACTAAGTGAAAAACTCCCTGTCAGTTAGTTGACCTAGGTTTCATCAATCAGTCTTTATTATCACAACAAACTGACCGGGCAGAATAACAAGCTTTTTGTTTGTTTGTTTGTTTGTTTGTTTGTAAGACTTTTAAAAATTATGTATTTTTTTGACAACTTCATACTGTGTGTGTGTGGGTGGGTGGGTGGGTGTGTATACACATTCTTATGATATCTCATGAACATATCCACATGTAATACTTCTTCATACTCCCGATATACCACTAATAATCCTCTTCCCACCTTCATAATCTCTGTCTCTAATCAATTAAATAAGTTACTAATTAATTGTGATTCATTGAGCACAGTTGATGCTCCCCACTGAAGTGATGTCCATCTGCAATTCTTGTACAGGTCACCACAGCTGCTGTGAGTTTATAAGTTTAATATCTGTGCTATGGCCATTAGGCAGTATTTCACAGTATTTCACCTTAGCCTGCGTTTTTGTTGTTGTTGTTGTTGTTGTTGTTGTTGTTGTTTTTCTATCCTCATGGCAGTTTTCTGAGATTTGGGGAAGGGGACACTTGATACAAAAACATATTTGAGGCTAAGTGTTCAACTCTTCCTCATTCTTAGCATTTTGACCAGGATATTTAGACTGCTGCATTTTTGTTCTAGCCAAGGATGAGCACAGCACTAATCTATAATCTATACCCATAATCATCAATATTTAGAAGACAAGAAGTACATCCAATTAAGCATGGTAATAGTAGCCGGTTGCTCTATGGGGCCTATAATCTCGTGAGGTATGGGCTCCTGAACGTATCAACAGGAAAAAGCATCAGTTCCTGCTCATAGAATGAGCTTCATAGTCAACCAGAAAAAGTTGGATCTTTCTATAATTTTTATAGTAATTTTCTAGCAGTCTAGAAGATTTCTAGGTCACATGTACCCTAACAGGTTGGTATTGTAGTGTCCAGTATCCAGCACTGAATACAACTATTGATGTCTTTTCTTCTTGCATAGTATATTCCATACATTTCAGCACTAAAAAAATAGACAGTCATTGGGGAGAAACTTCTCAGATAAACTCCAGCTAGATTTATTTATTTCCTTCAACTAAAAATTATTATGGATTCAGCAACAAGGTCTTATCGTCTACAAATAGTTTTTTTTTTAAAGTAATGAATGCAACTTTAAAATAAAAACAAATTTAAATATTCTAACACTGGCAGAATATAATATTTATATTTAATTTGTAAGTGAGGCAATTAATCATTTCTGCTATGTTTAGAACTTGTAAAATGTTATGGCATTTGAAATACAAAATGTTGACCTCTAGAAATACTGTTTTCATTTATGCTTATAAATAAAAATAAAACCACTTGTATAGTTTGAAGCAGAAATAATATCCTATTTAAATGAGTGCTATTTAGATAAGGATATTAAATTTTATTTTTAATAACCTAAGATAAAAGCAAAATTAAACAACAACAGCAAACCCCAAAACATGTCTGAGATTTGGGAGTCCACAGAGAAGCTACAGTACCATCCAGTTACATCTTAAAAACTGATCTAGGAATTGTATTGATCAGAGATATTTGACAGCAGCATTTTATCTACAGCACCAAATATGCAAATATATGGTCATATTTGCAGTTAGTAATCGGTTGTAACCTTGCACAGTACAGTGTAAGAACTGAATCCTCTCTTACCTTAAAGCTCATATCTCGGATATGGGGAGCAAAGGTATATACAGAGGAACTTAAGGCTATCAATGGATATAAATTAAACATGAAGAAACAGAGTCCTTGTCCACTGATAAGGAGACCACTCAGATAAGAAAGCACACCAGATAAGAAAAGCAAGGGAGAGGAGAGAAGAACACAGAAGAGTTGACCCAGAAGTTCACTGTGTAAATATCCTGCCATTTAATTCCAGAGAAGAGCAGAATATTGAATAATGAAGCCAGACAAAAGACTGGAGTGGGTACTAAGAGAGCTTCAATTTTTATTTCAGAATCTCCTTTGGCTTGTTCCTCCCTGTATCCTTGTGGTGGCTCTGTTACTAAATGGATGTTTCTAGTTCTCACACGGTTTAGATAATTTTATAGTAAATGGTCCTGACTTTTCCTATCACTTCTGGGAAATATCTTGATAACAGTTATATTGGATTTTTCCCAACTGTTGCCTGACCCAGACACTTGTTGCTAAGTCCTAGAAATACTGGTGCATTTTACACTCTAGACCCATGGCTTATGTTTGGGTGGAGCTATTAAAACATGTTTCTTCATAGTAAATAAGAGAGCTATTTATTTTGGTGTAATCAGTTATGCTCGTAGAAAAATAAGTTATCATTGATACTTTCTCAGGGAACCTTTTTGTATGCCTAAAATTAGCACACTGAGTTACAGATTAACGTCTAAAATAGAAGATTTGGTCCTGGAAATTCAAGACATTGTCTTTAGTCTTTAATGTTTCTATTACATAAACAGAGTCAGGATGCAACTTTAAAAGAAAAGAATGAGAACTGAAGAAGAAAATAAATTCAGAGGCAAAAGTAGATTCTGTAACTAGTCATTCAGTTAAGCTGACAAAGGGTAGATGTCTTTGACTGTCAGTTTTTTTTGGTGATTCTCCAAAGTTAATCATTGAAAACCATCTTATGAACGAGAAAACTGGCTTTGAAAGAGATTATGTGTCTAGATCAAGCTCACTCCGTGTGAGAACAAGCTTCTAAAGTGAGGCCTTACACCTATGTACTATGGCACTTTTTCAAACAAGTATTTCAATAGCATAATGAAATCAGTGTCAATGCTCGGTTGAAATAAAGTATAGCTGAATGACCAGAGTGGAGGGAAGGAAAGAAGACTGTGAAAAATACCCTGTGGGAAGCCTTGTTTCAAACTCCTAAGGAAAGGAGCAGTTTTGCATGTACTTGATCAAAATTAGTTTCTAGAAAAGCCGAGGAAAACGGGATCTAGCAAAGGCACAAATATTGTAATCACTTATATATAATTTTCACTTGGTGGTGCAGACATCTTTAATCCCAGTACTTGGGAGGCAGAGGAAGGTGGATTGTTGTACATTGGAGGCCAACAGAATGAGTTCCAGAACAGCCAGAGCTTCACAGAGAAGTCCTGTCTTGGAAAACCAAAATCAAACACAGAAACATCACAAATCAGCTTAAGAAAGAAGCACCAACAGCAGCATGAGACTGTGATTGCTACTCGCTCTGCATCCACACAGTCAGGAAGAGAAACATCGTCTAATGCTCCATCCCTGAGAACGGTGTCGTCCAGTTTTAGATCAGGCTACTCGATGTCACGTAATGTGATCAATGTAATCCCTTGCAGACACGTCTAGAGGTTAAACAATCCATTGGAAGTGTGACTAGGAGTTTGTCTTCTAAGTGACTTCAGATTTTGTCAAGCTGATATGTAACACCAGTCATTACACTGCTCAAAGGGAGACATGAAATGTAATTTTAAACTATTCTTGGAAAGACGGAGTAATAGTATATGCAACACTAATGTGAGTTATGAGAAACAAGACCTCAGTTTGGGATTCAAATAAGATTATTACCCACTGCCCTTTTAAAGCTGATTAACTCATTGTATTATAAAGGCACATCTTGTAAAGGAAAAGGGGCAGAGAAATCTAGAAATCCTGTCTGGCATGAAAAACAGATGTTGAGTACAAAGCTAATATGACTCCCCTTTGCTGCTGTGGTAAAGAGATGGAATCCTAAAACTATTTCAGAAGTTCCCAATGTTGACTTTTGAGATTCTATAAATAACCAGAGGTAACAGATAGGAGATCATTTACATACATAATCTTGCATTTTCCCATCTTCTTTATAAGGTAAATGGAATAGATATGGCTGTACTGAAGTAGAATACCCAAAATTATTTCCCTAGGTTAAGGAAAGTTTTTTTCCCAGAAATTTTTACTTGTGGAGAAATATTTGGGCACCATAAGCTATAGGTCTTGTGGCTATGGTTATAAAAGCATCAAGTGTCAGTGCTAGAGAACCTGTAAGGAACCATCTTCATGGGCAATACAGCTAAGTTGAGAAAATAATGTTTATACCCAGAACATAGAGCTCACTGTGGGAAGGATCTGGACTGAATTTCAAAGACAGAATAATGAAGCTTCCGGGGTTTCTATGTACTGGTTCATGAGAATATGTTCCCTCACAGTGTAAAAATCACCTTGCTGAAGTGCTTGAAAGATTATGAGACTACCCTGAGTTATCCATCATGGCAACAAGAGGATATGGGACAACAAAGATTCCAGCGTGACAGCAAGAACAGTTGAAACAAGACATGTAGATGGGCTCTTGACGACAAAACAGAGAATATATTGTATTTATGAAAGTCCAGAATGAAGCCCTTCTTACTAACATCTAGCTTTGAGACCCTTGCAATGAGACCTATGAATAAACCTGTAAGTCTTTAGCCTGTTTAGTGGTAGCACTTCCCCTTATATTAAATTTAAAATGTGTCACCTAAATAGAATTATCCTAAAGTGCGCTTAAAGTGTGTTTGTTTTATTAATCTCTGAAAAAAATACGAATTATATTCACTTTTTTCTTTCAAACCTAAAGAAAATATCTATGAGAAATGAGTTTAGGCATGAATAATGCCGTGTACCTAAAACATAAGATATTTCGCCATCATTACCATCATTGCATATGTCATAGCAAGCTGATTCTCCATAGTGAGAACCTGCCACAAATGTCCTGGGACTAAGGAAAACCATGGAAACACATTTATAGTTCCACGGTAGCATTTATTGAGGAAATGTTACTTACAGAAGTAGGAATATGGATGCATTAAGATCAAGTGTATCCCCAGAACCTGTTTCAGAAGAATGGCAGATGTATAGTTTGGGACAAAAGTGACCCCATGCTTGATGGAGTGACTTGGTTTATCTTAAACTAATATCAAGGCAGGTATAGTTCTATTGCTGGATTCCAGATGTAAAGTTCAAACAGGACTGTATGTTTTATCTTCTAATCCTCTGCTATGAAACTGTAGGAAAAGGCACTGTAGGTTGGCTGCATGCCAAGCACAGAAGATATGACTCAATCTGTGTGCAGTTGTGGCAAAAAATAATAATATGGCAATAAACTGTGCAGTTAATTTTTATAATTAGGCAAATGGAAGAGGAATGTTCTGGTTTTCTGTTTTGTTTTTGTTTGTTTGTTTTTATGTTGCTGTAATAATGTCTCCAACAAAAATCAAATGAGGGAAAGGGGTCAATGAAGACAGGAATTTCACAGTGCTAATTACATCATGTCCATAGTTATAAAAGGAGAGAAACACATGCAAACCCTCATGCTTGCTTGTCAAGTCAAAACTTCCTGCCTAAGAAATGGCACTGCTTGCAGTGGTAGGGTTTTCTCATACTAATTAATTTAATTAAGACAATCCCCACAGATGTATTCACAAGCCAAACTCACAGGGACAGTCCCTCCCTGAGATTCTATCCAGGTATTTCTAAATTGTGTAAAATGAACAAACGTAAACATCACGAGACAATGAAGGGAATAAGGGAGATTCTTGTTCTTGTTGTCCTACAGATTTCATTCCAATTTAGAAACACCTGTTCCCTGCAAATTAAAAATGATTATTATTCTAGTGACCAACCCAGTTGACAGTTGAAAAAAAATTGGTTTAGTGATTACAATTTAATTTGTAAAATTAGAGGTTCCTTGTCAACTGAAAACTCTACTAATTCATGTGATGTTAGATATCAGAACTTCTATAATCTCATGGTTCCTAGACTCAAAAATTATGTAAATTGGATCTTGAAGCATCTTGAACTTCCCTCTGAATAAAAATAAATCAATCTTGCATAATTACAAAAAGAATCTACTGATATAATTAATGAGGAAATGCGAGGACAAGATCAGATTCTAAGAACATAGTAAAAGAAATAACTAGACTACTGCTCTTTATTTAAAAAAATCTTCTTACATTGGGCACGATGGTCCTAACCTGACTCACATCTCATTGACCCAAATAACCAAACTGCACTGTGGATAGTAAACAACACAAACTCTAGAACCAAGTTAACTTTGTTTGTCTCTTACTACCATAGCTTGGTGGTTTTATATAGTGGTTCTGCAAACAGGCAGGGAAGGCGATTATTACATCCTTCTCCTACATTTTTCACTTAACTAAAGCACTTTAAAATGCCTCTCTCTTATTTATGACATAATTTAATAACATCTTCCTCTTGGTTTTATGTATAATCTATCGACGTTCTAGGCCAAGTTAATACAGTGATTTACACATAAGGATAAATCAAATAAGTATAAAGTGACATCTATGTGAGGAAACTTACACAGTGTAAGCTTACACAGAGTAAGTCTGTAAGATTCTTCTTTGTGCAGTAAGTAGGAGCATATTAGCTGCTTCCAAAGTTCAACATAGTAGCACAAGTAGTAGTTTCTAGGACAGCATTTCATATGCATTGAGAATAAAAATGAACATATTTTGTTTCTAAGTGTATCAAAATAGTTTACAAACACCTGAAGAATGTGCTATAGCCATCTTAACCTGAGTGTTTCTAGTGAGATGCATTAAAACATATCCAGGATAGTAGTAGAAAACAGCTACTCTAGAATTGTTTAGTCGGCTACATAATTAGATACTCCTGCATTCTCTAACGAGGGGTAGTAAACTGAAAAGTAATGAATATTTGAAATAACAACTTTTTATTTATTTATTTTTAATTTAAAGTCCATTCTCCAAACAAATAGTAATAATAACAATAGCATAAATAATGTTTATGGTTACATCTTAAAATTCCTACACACCTCTTAAAATTCCTAGACATTAATGTTGTTGAAACCTTAGCATTAGAAGATGATTAAATTAGATGATTTGCACCATAATGACATTCTGTATCCTTAGAAATTAATCCCATGTTAATCTTATTACTACTAGGAGAATTCCAGCAAAATTCTGCAATGCTAGCAGGAAGCATTCTAAAAGTAAAGCTCATCATAATAATCCAATTTAATAAATTTCAAAAATATTTGAAAAATCTAAGAATCTATATTTAAATGCTGAAAGCTTGTACCAATGAAAACCAGCATTACAATATTAATAAGCTCTATTTAATATTAAAATGTAACCTTTCAATATTTTCTTATTCTGACCTTCTTTGCAAATTTTCCTTTAAAAAAAAAACCCTAAAAATGAATGTTATCCCTGTTATCTGACCAATTTGATTTCAAATAATCTTTACCACACTGAACTTATGAATAATTTTGGTACAAATATATTTCACTGATATTTGCATAGAATTTAAATGTTCTATATACTGGCATTGAAATTCAATAAAGCAAATTCAGTAAATTTGTTGAGTTGAACTACAATTACATATATATGTGACTATTTACATACAGAGCATTGGCTGCATTGTACATAATATTTAATATTAGCTCCTAATCTTTAAGTCGAATCTCTACATTGGCTACATTAATTATTAAGTATCAAATGCTGTAAATTATTCACATAAATGGATAATATCTAAATCTTTGGATTATAGTATAATCTTTATGCTCTTAGAAAATGAATATTGATATTAAATTGTATACATAGATGGCCCAAGGAGAAGTGAAAAACACATTATTTATAAATGACTACATTGGATTTCTTAGGCTTTCGCTAACTTAGAAGATCTTGTTTTACATGTACTTTATGCTCATTGTAACTAGTAAGATTTTGATGCACACTATCAAACCTTTAAAAAAAATCAAGTACTGACAAAAATGTATCATACTTTTATTCAAAAATGCTTTTAAAATCTGTACACTTACCTTTGTTTATTAAAAGAACGTTGTTCAATTAAAAAAGGAAGATCTTTTTTCAAATATTTCTAAATATGTATTTATTTTCAACTTTTGAAACACTAAATATTACATAGGAAGATTGAAGAGAAATTTAGTAAAAAATTTTATACCATAAAAATTTTTTTCTATATTTATAAACTTCAGAGATACTTATAGTTTCACAATTTGGGAACTCTCTTAATGTATATTTTGGTAATTATTGTATTACAATTTCAAATAAATTTATATTGAAAACTTAGCTTCATAGACTATTACAAAAAGATTAACAAAACTTGGCTAATACATTGGTAGTAGCCCAGCAGTGAGTTAACCAGGCTGTTAGTGATGTTTAAAACTTAATATACACCAGCATAACTGTTTGAAAAATTTGCAGCCAGAAACACAACCAGGTAAAAACAGAGTCCAAAGAAAGCCTTCTTGTTCTAGCAAAATAGAATCAAATATTACAACATAAGGAGACAAAGTTACTTTGACCACAACTACCTATTACTGAGTAAGCAGCTTCAAAGAAGGACATATTCCTTTCACTAGAGCCACCAGGCACAAAGCAACTGGGGATAAAAGGTAGACATGCCATAATATTATCTATGCAGTCTCAAGGTAGACCTGCTGCTCTCTCTCTCACTACAACTTTGGAACCAAGGCTAGCATGAGATTCACTGCCCCTATGGCAAATATGAGGCAGTTTGCTTTCTTTCTCCAACAGGGAGCATATTTTAAACCATACAACAGGATAACAGTTTAACAGGAATGCTAAATTTTGATATTAAGTACTTTGCAGAAGTATGGACAATTCCATTTATTAAAATAAAAAAAAAATCCAGCCATGCATAGTAAAGCTCTAAATGTTTGAAGACTGAAGCCAAGAGTTGAAAACATTCTAATTTCAGGTTACAGTATGGGTAGATTTCTTGTGGGACAGAGTAATGTAACAATCATGTAGAGTACTGGAAAGACAAGTCTCCTTCTGAACATTGACCTGTAAAAGTGACCAGGATTGACAGTCTGAATTTAAGCAGGTGACTGAGGAACAATGGAATATTGAAATAAGAATGCTTTCTCAAAAAAATCTTTGCATTATAAAAAATATTTTTTATGAACAAGTCTACACTTTCTAATGCTTTTCAAATGCTTTCACCTTGGAGACTAAACATATGTGGATTTTGGTTTTTGAGAAACTTCACTTGGGTGGCTATGGAGGGGAAGATGGCCTGAAGGTCTGAATATATAATAATTATATATTATAAGATTATATAGTATATAATATTATATATATTATTATATATATATAATGACATTTTCATTCGAAACACCACCATATGTGTAAATATGTGAAAGTATGGGAATGTCTATACTGAGGCATGACATGGAAGACCAAGAACAACTTTAAGGAGTATTTTCTCCACTTACACCTTGTTTAGGTAGGGCATATCTTCTGTCTGCCTTTGAGTGGCTTAGTTATGACTATCTTGACCACCAGAACTGACTTCTACATAGGTGCTAGGAATCAAACTCATTTTGTCAAGATTTTGAAGTTGGATCTTTTAACAAGTAAGCAGCATTCCCAACTCTCATGACATAGTTCTCATCTCCAGTAAAAAATTCTAAATTATTCTTTATCTGAAAACCAGACACATCAAATATGAGAAAAAAATTACAGAAATTTACAAAATTATCAGGAAACTTTATAACACCTATAATCATATTGCTCCAACAAAGGATTTAGAACATGCTTAAAAGAAATAAAAACATATTTCTTTGTTACTTCCTGTCATTGTGATCTACCAATCTTACCCTACACAGCTCATGGGTTATTTAACACGCTAAATATAAAAGAACTAAATGCTGAACTTACTTGTCTGTGAACGAAACAACCTGTTTAACTAAACTGTACTTTTTTTTGTTTCACATGTACAATTAATTCTAGTATTACTTAGTTCTAATTATATAAGAAAATTCTCTGAGTATTAACAAAATATGTAAACCTTTATCTGCATCCCAGGTTTATGAAAGTAAAGCAACGCTTCACTGTACTCATATGCTGTTTCCTGCTTCTTTCTTGTGTTTAAGTCATCATTCAAAATCCAATAGTGCCCAACTTTCCAATGTTTTTAAATTATTTTGTTGAGGAATTTTTCATATAATGCAATAGCTAAATGCTTTTTTTGTTCCAAAAATAATACTTTATTTCAATCTTTAAATTGATCCTATGTATAGATAAGCAATTCTTTCTTGTGTATTGAATCTATCCCTAATGAGAGTGAAATAGGAAGAAATTTCGCATGTATATTTCCAAGGAATGCTTTAAAATATGTCTAACAAAAGAAAAAGGAACACAAACTCCTGAAGAAATTTCAATATAACTCAATTACCTGAATGAAATAGCAAAGTTATTCCAATATATAAATATCTAATTGAGCAATAAGGAAATGTTAAAGAAACAAACAAAACATCAAATAATGAAACTTTTAAAAATATCCAATAGGCCAACCAAAAAGTTCCAAAAAGAACCTCATGATTACTATGATCACGTGAGTATCAACAGCAATGTAGTTGGTGGAATTCAAATCATGTTTGATTAGAAGACAGAAGGGTTGGAACATTTATCCAAGGACAAAAGAAAGTAAATAAGAAAATATTTGGGATAGACAGTACACTTTGGAAAGACCAAATCTATCAGTCATTGACATTTAAGAAGAATTTTATAATAAATGAAGAAAAAAATTTAATAAATGATAGTGAAATTTTCAAAACTTGAAAAACAGATCTCTATTCAGGTATAGGAGACATTTAGAATAACACAGAAACAAGAGCAGGAAAGAACATTTAGAACAGTAAAAATACAGATCAAATAAAGTATACTGAAAACTGCTAGTGAAAAGCCCCAAATTGTAAACAAACGCAGCCCCTGGAGTAGTAACAGATTTTTTCAATAGAACCCTTGAAAAGCCAACAGGTGTTGAAGTGCTGGAAGATAGGTGTCAGCCCAGTCTATACTCCCTAGCAATACTGTCTCTTGTGATTGAAAAATAAAGAAAATCTTTCAGAGTAATATAGGCTAAAAGAAAAATCTATGACTGCTCTACAGAAAAAAAGAAATATCTCCATGAAAGACACATTGATAGAAAACTTTGTCCCAAAGAAAAAGAAGTAGAAAGCCACAATCTAGTGAGTACAAAAAGAGAGTAAATAACATTATAATAGTAGTTAAACAAATGAGAAATAGGAAAATAATATAATTATTTTATTTATAAAATAATAAAAATTATTTTATTTATAAAAAATATGGAAGAGATGAATTTACATAACTTTTTATAATCATTCTGAATACTAATGCTTTGATTCCAACACCAAAATCCTCATACTAGCATGTTAGATGAAAAGTATAAAATATATGTTTGCTATCTTCAATAAATTGACCTCACTATCAGAGGGTACTATATTAAGATGAGAGGATGGAAAAGGCATTCCATACAAATGATACAAGGGAAGAAGCATATGTTACCATTTTAATATCAATATAAAAAGATCTTAAACAATAATCAGTCAGCAGAAATTCAGCAAGTTATTTCATACTGATTAAGAAAACAGTACATAAAGGAAACATTACGATTTTAAATGCATATGAAAATAACACGAGGAAACAATGTATAGATCAGATAATGTTGTATATAAAACTACAAAATACCTAAACACTATATTAGTAGGTGTAGTAGTTTAAGAGTGTCAATCATGAGCTCACATATTCGAATGCTTAGTCACCAGAGAGTGACACTATTTGGAAAAACTAAAAGGATTAGGAGGTAAGGTTTTGTTGGAAGAAATGTGTCACCAGAAGTGGGCTTTGATTTTTCAAAAGCCCAATGCTTGTCTCTATCTTTTTCTTCCTATTACTCTCACCTTCCTTCTTCTCCGATCTTTCTCTACTCCTCCTTTCCTTTCTTTACACTTTTGCCTGCTTGCTGTGGATCTCACTAGAAAGTCCATTTTTTTCCCTGGGGTGAGGGACTACTGCTTCAGAACTTAGGCATACACTGAAGACTAGTTGAGACAATCAGCTACTAGTCTTCAATCTTTGTTTACAGACAGCCTTTGTTAAATTCGTTGGACCACAGCCTGTAAGCCATTCTAGCAAGTCCTCT
The DNA here is from genome assembly GCF_963924665.1 of Micromys minutus. Taxonomy (NCBI): domain Eukaryota; kingdom Metazoa; phylum Chordata; class Mammalia; order Rodentia; family Muridae; genus Micromys; species Micromys minutus. Next base: position 9,065,440 of record NC_137963.1, read on the forward strand.
TTCTATATTTATACAAGGACATTCATTCTATTAGTTATTTCTTTAGAAAATCCCCAAATAATAGAATAAGCAACTTCAATATTTCACTCTCACTAGTTAATTGACCATCCAAAACAAGTAGTAAACAGAATTACATGACTTAAATGATAGTATAGATTAAAAAACTCCAAGAAATTATTGAATACACATTCTTCTCTACAGTTCATTATTTCCCCCAAATGTCTAAAATATACAAGAAAATTGAATAACCCTTTACATTTTGACTGCAAGCTAATAAAAGAAGAATTTAACAGGAAGAGAAACTAATAAACTATAGGACATTGAAAATTTTTCTCTTGGGTGGTAAATGAGTCATTGAAGGAAAAAGGAAAAATATATATTATAGAATTAAATGAAAATGAAAATACAAATTTGTGAAAGACCAGTCCTATCATGGAGTGAGGTCCTGAGAGAAAAGGTGTTTAAGGGCACTGAAAACAAATGTCTTGCAATCAAATTGTAGGTTCAAGCTGGTGGCCTATTTTCTGCTCTAGACAGCTTCCCGGATTGCTTTTTCTCTGTTCTTTTTCCTATGGAGATCTCTAAACAACTCAACAACAGCAAGTATGTATCTTTTTTACATTCCCAATGAATTTGGAGGTGTGCCTATCTTTATAAGTACAAACAATAAACCTAGCTGGGTGAGATCTTGCCCTGCAACCACCACTCTCCAAATCTCTTTATCTTCTCATCATATCTTTCTTACAATCTGGCTCACAGTGTAGCTGCTCCTGTTCTTTTAAGCTCATGAAGCCCAATGAATATACAGTTTATAGGATAGAAAATTATGATAGAGAATTAATATTTAAATATATAAAGGAGTCAAGAATTAAACAAGAAATAACCAAAGAATACATTAAACAATGGGATTATGAAATGACAATTTCCAAAAGATATAACATATAAAAAAGGTGTAAGCTGATTAGCCATCACAAAAATGCAAATTAAAACTATACTGAGTTTTTTTCTTACCCCAATCAAAAGAGCATTCATTCAGAAAATAAAAAAATTCTTCCAAGAAGGTAAACAAAATGAAATCCTTTTGAACTATTGGCAGAAAGGCCAACCACTTCAGCAACTATGAAAATTAGCATAGATACCAATTACCTCAGTCATTATGGAAGTCAGCATGGAAGTTTCTTTGAATATTAGAACTACAACTAGAATAAAACATAGCTATTTTATCCTGGATATTTTTTCCAAAAGATCCTAAATCAAAAAATACACATTTTTAAATTTTTATTGGATTCTTTTTATTTATATTTCAAATGTTATCCCCTTTCCCAATGTCCCCTCTGGAAAACCCCCGTCCTATACACCCTCCCCCTGCTTCTAGGAGAGTACTCCCCAACCCACACACCCATTCTTTCTCTTCTCCCTGCCATGGCATTCTCCTTTACTGGGGCACTGAGCCTTCACAGGACTAAGGGCCTTGCCTCCCACTGATGCCCAACAAAGGCTATTCTCTGCTACATATGTGTCTGGAGACATGGGTCCCTCCATTTGAACTCTTTGTTTGGTGGTTTAGATTCTAGAATCTCTAGAGGTAACTGATTGATTGATATTTTTCTTTTTCCTATGGGGCTGTAAAACCCCTTCAGCTCCTTCAGTCCCTTTTCTAACTCCTCCATTGATGTCTCCCAGCTCAGTCCAATGGTTAGCTGCAAGTATCCTCATATGTATCAGTAAGGTTCTGGCAGAGTCTCTCAGGAAACAACTATATCAGGCTTCTATCAGCATGCACATTTAGGCATCTGCAATATTGTCTGGGTATGGTGACTGTATATGGGATGGATCCCCAGGAGGTGCAGTCTCTGGATGGCCTTTACTAGAATTTCTGCTCCATACTTTATCTCTGTATCTCCTTCTGTGAGTATTTTGTTTCCCCTTCTATGAAAAACTGATATGCCCACATTTTGGTCTTTCTACTTCTTAAGCTTCATGTGGTCAGTGAATTGTATCTTGGATACTTTGAGCTTTTGTGTTATTATCCACTATCAGTGAGTGCATGCCATGTGCTTGCTTTTGTGACTGGGTTATCTCACTAAAGATAATATCTTATTGTATTCATTGTAAATTCACTTAAAGTATTTCATTGTGTAAATGTACCATATTTTCGGTATCCATTCCTCTGTTGAAGGACCTCTGGGTTCTTTCCAGCTTCTGGCTATTATAAATAAGGCTGTTATGAACATAGTGGACCATGCATTCTTGTTGTTTGTTGAAGCACCTTTTGGGTATATGCCTAGGAGTGGTATAGTTGTGTCCTCCAGTATTATAATATGTCCAGTTTTCTGAGGAGCTACCAACTGATTTCCACAGTGGTTTTACCACCTTGCAATACCACTAACAATGGAGGAGTGTTCTTCTTTCTCCACATCATTGTCAGTATCTTCTGTCACCTGAGTATTTTGTCTTAGCCATTCTAACTGGTGTGAGGCAGAATCTCAGGGTTGTTTTTATTTGCATTTCCCAGATGCCTAAGGATGTTGAACATTTCTTTAGGTAAGTCTCAGCCATTCAATATTCCTCAGTTGAGAATTATTTGTTTAGCTCTGCCTCAGTTTTTAATAGGGTTATTTATTTCTCTGGAGTCTAACTTCTTAAGTTCTTTGTATATATTGGATGTTGGCCCTCTATTAATTTTCAAATACATGTGAAGTAACAAAAAAAAAAGAACTAGGATAGTAAAAACTATTCTCAACAATAAAAGAACATCTGGTAGGAATCACCATCCTTGACTTCAAGCTATATTACAGTGTAAAATGTATGGTGTTAGTACCAAGACTGGGAGATAGATCGATTAAATGGAATTGAAGACTCAGAGATGAACCCATACACCCATGGTCACTTAATATTAGACAGAAAAGCTAAAAACATTCAATGGAAAAAAGAAAGCATTTTCAACAGATGGTGCTCATTCAACTGGTGGTTAGCATGTAGAAGAATCCAATACCTAAAGTCAACAAATACTCGGTTTTTTCTTTTTTTTCCTTCTGTAAGAAATACACTTGTTACCTATTTACCACCATGTTAATATAGTACAACATCCTGGTTCTATACTAAACTACATGGCCAATTACTTCAAGTGATGTGAAACATACAGATGGGTATTGCTACATAAAGTGTCATCGATTCTACCATACAGTGTCTGATTTACATATAGAGTACTGTTTTATAATATAATTCCAAAAGGCGACAAAGCTTTTCCATAAATTTTTCATGTTCTAACATCGAAATTATATAGGAGCTTCTATGAAAATTTTTATGTCAATTAAAATTAAAAATACTCAAGTTGCTCAAATAATTGATATTTTAATGAAAGTGGAGTGGTAAACATGTGAACCGATGTATTTAGTTAATTATTGCTTAGAAAGATTAATAAACATAAAACAACTTGACATTTAAAGAATTTTATATAATTGAAAGAGATGTTTAAATAATAATCTTATATAAGTTAAAGGGACATTACTGTATTTATTTATTAATCTCTTCAGAATAATCAATTTAGTATATTATCTAATTTGAATAATAAGGAAAAATGCACGTTTTACCAACTATAGTAGAAAAATATAAATCATATAAAGATATATTTTAAATACAAATAGAAATTGAAATCCACATTGAAAAAAAAAGGTCTTATAACATTGCCAATCAATAAGAAATTAATAATTAAGAATATAATGCAGTCCACAATGATCACATATTAATAAGACTGTGGAATACTTTTCCCCGAGAAGACTGTATAGTATCTTCTTATACTATGAAACCTAGCCATCAGGAAGAAAACTGTCTGGTCAGTACCAACTGGATTTCTTCATAACCTATGACCAAAGTATGTATTATTTTCAGTAAAATGGTCTTGTGATGCAGTTCTGATTAGTTAAAAGGTATCAAAATTGGTATCATTTTGGAGTTCTCTAGGACACCTTCCACCAATAACTTTATGCGTATGTGTGTGTGTGTGTGTGTGTGTGTGTGTGTGTGTGTGTGTGTGTGTGTGTGTGGAATGTGGTATGTGGGAGAGACTAGATCTTTTATGGAGGGATATTTTCTGCATTTACATTTTAGATGTTATCCTTTTCCCCCAATCCCATGTCCCCTCCTGTTCCCATTGCCTTTATAAAGGTGTTCCTCCCCACTACCTTCTCCCACCTCAGCACATTGGCATTCACCTACAATGGGAAAATGAGCCTTCACTGGCCCAAAGGCCTTTCCTCCCACTAATATCAGAAAATGCTGTCCTCTGCTGTATATGCACCTGTGGCCATGGTCTTTCCATGTAAACTTATTGGTTGGCTTTTTAGTCCGTGGGAGCTGTGGTGGGTTTGGTTAGTTGATAATTTTGTTCTTCCCATGGGGTTGCAAACACTTTCAGCTCCTTCAGTCCTTTCTTTAGCTCCTTCATTAGTGTCCTCCTGTTCAGTCTGATGGTTAGCTGCTAGCATTCTCCTGTTTCAGTATAGCTTTGGCATAGCCTCTGAGGAGGCATCCATATCAAGTTCTTGCCAGTAAGCACTACTTGGCATCAGCAATAGCGTATGGGTTTAGTGGCTGCGTATGGGGTAGATCCCCAGGTGAGGAAGTCTCTGGATGATCTTTTCTCCAATCCCTGCTCTTCTATTTGTCCCTTTATTTCTTCCCATGAGCGTCTTGTTCTTCCTTCTAAGAAGGACAGAGGCATCCACTTTCTGGCCCTCCTTCAGGAGAGACTATATCTTGTGTTCAGACTCCAGCTTGGACAACCTGATCTAAGATTGAACTTGAGATATCTAACGAGCTGGCACCTAGCACCAGTTTCCAAGTTACTCCCCAGCAAGCCAAAGTCTAGCACATGTTTCCAGTTTACTCCCCAACAAACAAACACCAATCAGGCAGAAAGCAGGAGTTAAGTTTCTTGTTTAGCTTCCAGCACCATCCAATGATATTAAAAGGTAACTCCGTTCTGTAATAGCCCTCCAATCACATGTGTACCAGGCTAGAAGCCTCACTTGTTTTCCATTTCCTATGAAACCTTTTCCTCTGTGAGCCGTGGGCCTCACCATCTGTTCTATTTTGCTAGTGATAGTGGTGTGTTCTGGACTCAAGCTTGTAAATAAACAACCCTAGTGTGATGGCTTTGAAATGGGCTCCCATGGTGGCCTTCTGGGGATTGTGAACTTTGAACAGGCACAACAGGACTACATGCATTAACACATTCACACACATGTAGAAGTCAGTGCAGGACGAGAGTGTCTTTCTGTAATGTTCCCTGCTTTATTTCTCTGAGACAGACTCTCCCACTGATCTACAAAATTATCTTTTTTGCTAGGATGAAACAAACTCTTATGACCTACTTGTTCTAAAGATGGGGCTACTGGAGAGCATGGTCATAACTTACTATTTCACACAGGTGGTAGGGAATTCAGATGCTTATTCTTAGCCACTGAACTTCCCAGCCCCCCCCTCTCGTTAACATACATTGCTTACTTTTTTACAGCGAGATCTGCTTCAGCCAAGGCCAATAGATTATCAGCGTATAAGCCCCTCTGATGACCCCACAGTCTGAAGGCCTCCCAGGAGATCAGCTGCAGCCAGGTTCACAGGTCCGGCAAGAAGCCTGGAGCAAACCAGGGACACCCAGGTGGGCTCCAGACAGAGACACCCATGCTAGTCTTGGGTGTGTTGGGTTCCTTGGGGGTCCCAGATGCTGACGTTATTTGGGAGGGTCCCTACCTGTTACCTTGGGTAGAGCAAATCTCATTAGAGGCATTAGGATTGTGGGGTCTTCAGAGGGACAGACACACTAATGGTTGGCCACAGCAGAAGGTGTAGGCTGGAAGTGAGTTGGAAATTGAGCCAAGAACATCAGACCAAATTTGTTTATGAACATAGAAGCAAAAATACTCAATAAAATTCTAGTAAACTGAATCCAAGAATACATCAAAATCATTATTCACCATGGTCAAGAAGGCTTCATCCCACAGATGCAAGGTTGGTTCAATATATAAAAATCCACTAATGTATAATGAACTCAAAGAAAAAAAATTACATTATCATCTCATAAGATGCTGAAAAGTATTTGACAAAATACCACACCCTTTCATGATAAAAGTATTGGAGAGATAAGGAATGCAACACCCATACCTAAACATAATAAAAGCAATATTTAGCAAACCAACAGCAATTACCAAATTAAATGGAGAAATATTTGAAACAATCCCACTAAAATTAGGTTCTAAGATCTAGAATTGTTAATTAGGACCTCATAAAACTGAAAAGCTTCTGTAAGGTGAAGGACATAGTCAATAGGACAAATCAGCAACCTATAGATTGGGAAAAAATCACTAACCCCATATCTGAAAGAGGGCTTTCAGATATTCAAAATATAAGGAACTCAAGAAGCTAACCACCAAAAAACCTAACAACCCATTTTTTTTAAATGAGGTATATAGATAAACAGAGAATTCAAACCAGAGGAATCTCAAATGGTTGAGAAGCACTTAAATGTTCAAAGTCTTTAGTGGTCAAGGAAATGCAAATCAAAATGACCTTGAGATTTCACCTTACACCAGTCAAAATGGCTAAGATCAAAAACTCAAGTGACAGCAGATGCTGGTGAGGACGTAGAGAAAGAGGAACACTCCAACATTGCTTGTGGGATTGTAAACTGGTACAACCACTCTGGAAAAAATCTGGAGTTCCCTCAGAAAATTGCAAATAGACCTACCATAGACCTACCTTAAGCCCCAGCTATATCACTCTTGGGCATATACTTAAAAGATGCCCCAAACATACCATAGAGGCTCATGCTCCACTATCCTCATATAGCCTTATTTGTGATAGCCAGAAGCTGGAAACAACCCAGAGTCCCACAATGAAAGAATGGATACACAAAATGTGGTTCATTTACACAATAGAATACTATTCAGCTATTAATAACAAGGAACCACGAGTCTTCCTAGCAAATGGATAGAACTAGAAAATAGCATCCTGAGTGAGGTAATCAGACCCAAAAGGACAGGCATTGTATGTACTCACTAAGAAGTGGAAACTAGCCAAAAAAAGTAGAGAACACTCAGAATATAATCCACATAACTCAAGGAGGTTAAAAAGGTGAAGGATCCAAGTGGAGTGCTTTAGTTCTACTAGAGAGGGAGAAGAAAGCAGTCACAGGAGCAGACAGAAGGTGGGACCTGGGTGGGACATGGGAGGAAGAAGGGAAGAGTGAAACCTGGTTGTGTATGGGGTGAGGAGAGAAGCCCTGAAGGCAGGTACAATGAATGGAAATATGCAACCTAAAGGGTGAAGTGGGAGGTTGGTAGAACCCCTAGAAAGTACAAGAGACCTGCTAGGTGAGAGACTTTCAGGGCTCAATGTACTTAACCTTAGCCAAAATAACCAGCAAGGGGAAGGGGGAACACAATGAGTCTATCTCCAGTCGATAGACTGGACCACTGGCAGGGATGTGGGGTGGGGACATCCTCTTGGATACAGGGGAAAGGAGAAATGGGATAAGGTTCTGTGGGAGAGGGGTTAACAACAGGACTCTAAAAAAATTAAAGTAATTAGAACAAAAGAACACATTTTCAAAGTTTAATAATCATTTAATTAAAGTAGCACATGGAAAATGAATATTTTATTTTCTCCTTCTGAGAAGGTTTCATTGTGGAAAAGAAACATTATAGCTTGTGCTAAGATATTTAATGGGTAACTGTAACATTCTCTAATGCTAAGCATGTATCGTAAAGGAAGTGCTTTATACCTTAAAGCCCCAAGTATAAAAACTGTGGGCCTATTACTGTCATCAGTCTTCTTGTCTGGTGCATTGCTTTTTCACATGCATTTATTGGTTCTTTGCTTCCCAGCATGCAGGAAGTTCAGAGCCTATAAGAGAAAACTCAAAGGAAAGAGAAAAGGAGACATCGCTGTGTCGGTTCTTCAAGTTTAGACAAAACTTTATGCAAGAGGCAGTGACTACAAATTATTGCAGGATATGTGATCACACTGTGAACCGTAAAGATTGTCTTATTTATCCACTAAAAACTTGTTTCTAGATGTGTTATGCCTCAGCCCTTAACACACATCTTTAATTTCTCTGACTAAAATCATTAAAACCCATGGTATAAACCTTTAATCCTAAATAGAGGAAAAATTTGTTTGTAGAAGTAAGCATCCTGTTTGAATGTGTTGTGTAATTGAGTGGCAGGCAAATGAATGAATCGGAGAAAGATTTGACAGAATAGGATTTGCTCAACTGGGTAGGGGAAGGGGGGAGAGGAAGAGAGAAAGAAACAGTTTTACCAGGACAGTTGTACAGAGAAAGGTTTCAGAAAAAGAACAAGCTAGACCAGGTGAAGACAGAATTAGGCAGAGAATGAGGAGGAGTCAGAAAACATTGCCAAAGTAGAAGGCCAAGTAGAGCAATTGAGGAGAAGCCAGGAGAAGTTAGATTTAATCAGGAGAAGAGTATGTGCCAGAAAGAGTGAGTTGAATCAGACAGCCAGAGATGAGGAAGAGCTAGAAAGAGTGAGCCTCTTTAACAGTTACATCTCAGAGGCAGAAGATATTCTAGGTCTCGATTAGATTGTACGGAAGAAGTAAGCCTCAGAAAAGACAATTACAACACGCAAGTAAAAGTTAATTTTACTGACAATTACAACAGAAAAATAAATGTTACTTCAACAGTAAACCAGTCACACTAAGGAGATTTGGGTATAAGTGGTACACCATGATTTATCTAGTTTAGTAGGCTTCAGGTAATTAAACAGACACCATTGCAGTTTTATGAGCTCTTGAATTTTCTTGGTCCTTTAAATTGATTACCCAAAATGTTTTGTTAATATTTTTTCTACAAGTGTTGGCATTTACTGTTAGTAGTACAGATTGCTTGCTGTCAGTATGGTTGCTATCCATAGAAAAGGAAAAAAAATATTTGGAAGGAGCATTACTGTATCATTTGTTTAAAAATGAAGATGGAATAATTGTGAGTTTTGTGTTCAGTGTCTTGTCATACTTAAAATCCACCCTGTGTTCCATCTGAGGGGAGTGTAATGTAACATCGGTGGTCATTTGAAAGTATATGCTCTCAAAGAATTGTATGAGAGGATGGAATGTACAGTTGGTCATTTTGTCTGTGTAAATCTATTAATATGTAGGAGGGTGCCACGAGACAACAGAGTAGGGGTTAAAATCTAGAGCATGTTCTTAGGTGCTTTGGGGGTTCACAAAAAGAACAAAAAGGGGAAGCACTCAGGCAGAATTTCATGGTGTCCATCAATTACTGAACATGCACAATATTACCAACACATAGTATCTGAAGGTTGAGTCTATTGAAAAGCATTCACTGGCACATTTTGAAAAGAACACTTAACACCAAGTAGAAAGAGTGAGAAAAGAAAACCTTACACCAAGACAATGAAGAAATTACCTGAGATATAAACCCTCTCCTTGCACCTCCATAAGAGTGAGGATATTACCATGACAGGAAATCAATACAAAATCTCTTAAAATCTTGTAGACATAGAACAGCCCTTGTGTTTGGGGGGAATGGTTGTTTACCTGAGAAATACATCTCTTCAGCATCTCAACAGCTCCATGTTAAAGAAGTCTTGCTTTTTCAACAAGTATCTCCTCAAATACCTGTTTATTTCCATTAGTGTGTATCATACTACACAGGAAACTGATAAGTCTGTTTGATTCTGACTTTAGAGAACATGGCAACTTTATCTAGGTGGCAGGCAAGAAAACTCTACATTTTTATTGCCCCAATGGTAGGTTGACTATACATAAATCTGTCTTTAAAATCAAGAAGTTGATGACAAATTCTGCATCGGAAACAGATTCCATATAATAAAATACAAGCAGTTTATTGGAAATAGTTTGGTTTTATTTCAAATATGTCCTTATAATCAGATTCAATGTTTTTTTTTCTCCTCAAGTTCTATAACTTAGTTTTTTGTTTCAATCATTATGATAGCAAATAATTGATATCTATCTATCCAAATGTAAGACATACAAAGGTGACTATAGGTCTGGAACAACTTCTCAATACTGCAATGCCAACCCCTTCCTTCTTGAGCAAATATTGGGCCTCATTTAAAAAAATGACTTCTAAGCTTAATGGACATGCATACAAAATAGAAAGGCATAAAAACTCATACTATGTTTAATGTTTCTTTGGTTTCTACTTGTATTTATTTCAAAAATAATTTTATGCATCTACCTTAGAATAAATGGTTTTTTTCCTCAGAAAATATTTCAAAACCAAAAGTGTAAATGAGTAATTGTAATTTTCATCTTGTATTAGCAAATATTTTGTCGTGGAAATTATAAGAAAAATCATTTTAATTTGTTCAAGCATAGGGTCATAATGCTTGAGCTTACTTTCTATTAGTTGATTTTCTTCTTTTTATTTTATTTTATTTTTTGTGTGTACACATTGAAAAGTCAGTCTGGCTCTTTTTGTATGCAATGATATTAGATTGAGTGTCTTTTGTCTACTCAAAATATGTTACTAGTTCCTTAAACACAGACTTTGAGAATCTCTGCCTTTTGCCTTTATACTGTTTTTAATTTGATTTCGAGCACCTGCATTGTTCTTCCTTGACAATGACACCTTCACAAACAATAGTAAACAATGTTATCACCTTCCAAACGCCCACAATTTATTAGTCTCAATTCTTTCATTAGTTCACAAGAATAATAACAATTTCTTGAGAAACCTATATGCCAAATTTTAAAATATAAGCCAAATCAGCATATAACCAAACAACTCTCTTTAACTGTGAACCTATGTTTGGCTATTTCCATGGAATAACCTTAAACTTTCTAAGTCTTTCTTGACAATGCCCAATCTTCCCAAGAAACGTCTAAAACTCTTGTTTTTTTTTTCTGCCACAGAGCTCTCTGATTCTAACATTTCCTGCAAATTCTTTACCTTTCATACTGTCTGTTGATTTTGCTGCTTACCTGTCCTGACAGGAGCTCCCTTTTTTCCACCAGCATCCTTAGAAAAATAACCATGAACAAATATAAGTAATAATTATAAAATACCTCGGCAGTAGAATTCCACCATCATGTTTCGTGGACAACCAAGAGCAGTGGCAATGCCCTGTGTTGTTTGAGGAGGGTGGTTCTGAGACTCTCCTGACAATTCATGATAGTAGGCTTTTCATTTTGTGACATATGTTTCTGGGAAGAAGAACCATTATCCTCAGTGTAGAATAATTCCATTTAATCTTGTGTGTGTGCTGGTCATCCGAGCTTAGACTGATGTGTGTCTTCAGTTTTCAGAATCTGTTCTCCTTACCTTTTGCATGAATTGGTGTCACTATATAGTTCTTCTTGGGTAGGATTTTTTCTATTAAAGATAGATTATCAAAAAAAAAAAAAAAAAAAAAAAAGAAAATCGTATATTCTGTCTATCTACCCTGATTTCAATGATGAGGTAGCTGCCCCTGTGATCTACATTACACTGACTTGCCTCGTTTCAGCACACAACACAGCCTACAGTAATTTATAAAAGTTACCATTATGCAAAACGACCAGATCTGGGCTCTAGCATAATGATGCCCATGTCTGTGGCCATTTTCCATGACACAGTAGACCGCAGCATGCTGGGCAGATCCAGAGATTTTGTTTCTGTGAATCAAAGGCTACTAATACTTTCGTTTTTGTTCTAGGAAACCATGAAAAAGTCCAGGTTACTTGAAATTTAAAGTAAAATGTGAAAGTAACTTAATACAAATATCTATTTATTTATTCATCTGTATAGTCACTGTCAGTGAGAATTCTTCATAGATGGCTCTACATTTCATACATTTCAAACAATATAACCAAGTAGATATCATTGGGGAGACGAAAAAACGTTTAAATTTTATATTAAAATGCACCAAACTAGAATAATTTTCAGGGATGTAAAGGTGGTACAAATATTGTATATCTGCACCTTTGAATACTTGTATAATAAGCTAAAGGACAATAAAATCAGTTATTCCCAATATATTGATGCTAATGCAGTCATTAAAATTCCTGTATCCACTCAGGCTTTCAAGGCTATGGTGAAGACTTAGGATGTTGATTCTATTTTGATGAGAATCAATTGTAAATATTTGAACAGAATAATAGCACAATCAAGTAAAAATGAAAAGGACTAAGTAGCACTCTATGTTGTAAATACATCACTGAAGGGACGATGATTTATTGTTAGACAGCAAGACTCAGATACATGAACAAGTAGAGTATGTTCATGGGAAAAAAAGATCAGAACTGAATTCTGGAGCTTGTAAAGTCTGAGAAGTACATTAGACATTCAACTCAAGTGTCATGTAAGTACTTTGCTGCATGATTCAAAGTAAGTCTGGGCTACACAATAACATCTAGTAATGCTTTATCTAGAAAATGGTATTTACATAATTTTTACCATTCCCTAACCTCTTTGTAACTCTATGTCCTCACTTACCTCTCATATTATTGGCTTCTTTTTCTTAACTATTGCTATTTTACTCACTCTCTCTCTCTCTCTCTCTTTCTCTCTCTCTCTCTCCATCAATTCCCTCACACAACCTTATGAGTACCTTTAGTGCTATTCGTGTGCCTATTTGTTCAGAGCTGAAATCCTGAGGCCACATTACCTATCAGGTTGCCTGTCTTTGAAAAAGACTAGTATTTCCTCTTTCAACATTCAGTACTTTCCTGTAGTGCTTCGTCTAGACCTAAAATTATGTGTGATTTTTACCCATTCTACCTTGGCATGTCTGCTTATGTTGTCATTATTTAGATGTTGTTCCATCAACAATGTTGTTGGGAATCTCATAGATGTAACTTCCTTGCTATATATTAAAGACCCAATCTTACAGTGTCCTGATCTGATTCTTCATGATGATTCAAGATGTGAATGGGCTAGCCCAGAAACTTCAGAAGGAGAAGCAAACAACTGAGGAAGTTTTAGTCATGTGATACAAAGCTGATCACTGGTGAGAGGATAAGGGCTAAAATCCTGTGGATATCTCATCAGCCAGAGTGTGCAGATATCTACAAACACATACACACACACACACACACACACACACACACACACACACATTTTCCTGGTTTTACCTCCATGAAGTTCATATCCTAACAGACTCCTAGTTTGATGCCTTGGTACCGAGTATTGGGTTCTTTTTGCTGACAATTACATGGTCAACTGACAGGCCTTATAGTTCTTAACAATTTTAGCTATCTTTGAGTTGGCATTTCTACTTCTGATATGAGAATGACAGATTAAGTACTGTGCTTTTTTTTTTTATTTTGGACACTAATGTGTGAATGATGACTCTTTTGCTTTATGTGCAAACCCATTTTCTCTAGTATAGTTTGCATTCTGCTGTCCTCCAGCATCCCTTATGATGCTGAGACATAGGTAGGTTCCTGGCCTAGATGACATCCTCTGTAGTATATTTGAGCTAGTTGGGGAATGTGCTGTCTCTTGTATCTAGGGCAATCTGGAATGAATGGCCCAATTTCTAGGGCCACTCTCTGGACTGTATCATCTACTTTGTTAGTGCCCTCCCACATGGGTTCCCTTTCTTTCTGATGTCCTGGACAGTGGATAATAGACAACCCTTTTGTCCCCCATAGGACCCATAATAGGGTGAGGATTCCCTTTTTTTATAGTCTTTCGTTCTGCTGTCAGAAGGCTTCTCTCCCTATAAATAGCCCCATGGATATGAGCAGTAGTAAGGGCATACCAGCTTTTCATGTAAATATTAAGTCTCTTGTCTTTTCCCAACTCTAATGCCTTGGTCAGAGCTATTAGTTCAGTTTTCTAGGCTTATGTTCCAGCCAGGTGTGGCTCTGCCCATATGAACTCAGTGTTTGAGACTGCCACTTCTGCTGCCCCAGCATACTTCTGTCCATCCTAAATGAATCTACTACCATGTTATCTTTGTATCCATCAAAACAGTAGTTTGAAAATCTGAAAATCCATTCCTCTGAATGTGGACAAAAATATCTGAACCATCAAACATTGGCCCATAGAGGTGTGACTCAAGCAGTAGAATAGCTGAGTTTAGGGCAGTCAGTGCTTGAAAATTTATAGTGGGAGGCCTTAAGAGGAGAGACTGTTAATGAGTTATTCTGGCATTGGTGAGCCATTAATCTGGGGGTCTCTTTACATACCCCTTCTATACATTGAGGTGTGTTGATGGTCAGGCATTGACCCAATGATAGGATGTCAGCATCCTTGACCAGAAATATCATTAAAGCAATGATGTGTAAGGGAGAGAGGCAGCCTAAGGCTACCGAGATATTTCATTGAGAGGTAGGCAACTGGTCAATGCCATGGCCCAAGAGTCTGGGTGAGTACCCCTTTTCCTATCCCAGATCTCTCATCCAAAAGAGCAACCAGGAGCCAACTCCAGTGCAATCTCTTCAGGGTCTCTTTATTACCATCTCAAGGCTGGGATTACTCACTTTCAACCTGGAGGATGGTTTGGGGAAACATCCCCAAACTCTCATCAGGACAGTTTTTATAGGAAATAGGAGCACGTGAAGGGGTGTCCATCCTGCCAAGCATCCAGTTGAATGGATATTGCAAGCTGCAGCAAGACCATGAACACTGACAAATGGTCTGAAGTACATCTAAAACAATCAGACTAATCTTTGATTAACTGTTGCTAGGAAGAAGCTGGGGAGTAACCCTAGGGTTAGATCAGGGACAAGCCATGGGACAGGGGGTGGGGGGTTGTACTTGGGTACAGAATAGATTCTCGTGATGGGTTAGGTTAACTTTAGTCTCTCACTAGAGGATGTCACATTCCTCTCTGTCCCCCCACCCCCACATCCCCCAGGATCCCCTCTTTAAACTTTCTTGCTCCCTTTTGCTCTTTTTAAAAAATTCATTTAAATACAATTACTCTCCTCCTTTGAAGTGTTCTCAGTATCAAATGTGATAGGTTAGTGAATAAATAAATTAATATAACCTTCTTAATCAGATAGTATTGTTGGTATGTGTGCTCTTAAGGCTCACTACTTGGGATTAGATACCATTTAGTTGGCAAATTCCTGGAGAAAACTAATTCTCTCTCTCAACAGTCTCTAATTGCTTGTCTTTTCACCTAGAGATGGAGCCTATGATATTTCTCTCCCACACACTGGCATGTCAACTAGTGTTATCAATGTGCAGGTCTTGTTAAGCAGTCATTTTGCTGAGATTTCATGAATAGATTCTCTGTTATATCTAGAAGACATGATCTTGCAGCAGACTTCCTGCCCCTTTCTTTTTTAAAATCTTTCCACCAGCAGTCCTCTTCAGTAATGTTCATTGAACCTTAGGTATAGGGTTTGCACTGTAGATATTTCCACTCATACTGGCCATATTGCATTCAGCTATTCTCTGTATTTTAACTCATTGTGTCTTTCTGTAATTTTCTCCTGGTGTTATGCTTGAAGAGCATTAGGAAAAGTTATTTTTATTCAGAGCTCATGTGTCGAGTTAAATTTTGACATAAAGACAGCCAAAAGTAAAAGAGGTTGGTCATATTTTCCAGTCTCTTAAAGCCATAAAACTTACATGAAGATAATAGATTATGAATAAAAAGGACAGTTGGGGGAAACATGAACCCACAAACAACTTATGGCTCTACATTGGTAATGAGTACAAGACATGTGGAGAGAAAGATAGAGCAGAGACTGAGAGGATGACCAAACAATAGTTCAAGACACATTTCATCGGTAAGCACCAAACCCTGACACTATTAATAATAATCCATTATGTTTTCAGGCAGAAGCCTAGCATAACTATCTTCTGAGATGCACCAACCAGCATTTGCCTGAAACAGATACAGAGACCCAAAGTCAAATATTGAATGGAGCTCAGAGATTCTTGGGGAGGATTGGAAGAAAGAATGAGGTCCCTAAAGGGAACTCCAGAGGTAAACCGACAGAGGAAACTCACCTGGAATCTTGAGGTCTCTTAGAGACTGAGCCACCAACCAAAGAGCATAAACTGGCTGGACTGCAGCCCCCAGCACGTATGTAGTAGTTATACAGCTTTGAATCCATGTGGACTTAAACATCTGGATCTGAAACTGTCCCTAAAGCTGTTACCTATCTGTAAAATTCTATCCCCAAGTGGGATTCCTGGTCTGGCCTCAGTGGATGAGGTTGTACCTAACTCTGTAGAAACTTGACATACCAGGGTGGGGGGATATGTGAAAGGACACCCTCTTAGAGGAAAAGGAAGTGGAGGAGGGAGTCTCTAAGGGGGAACCAGAAGGGTGGGTAGAGATATAAAATAAACTGTTAATTTATTAATGGATACAAATGAAGCCAAATTGAACATGTTTTCAAAAAATAATAATATGAAATGCATTTAGTGATCTGGAGCTTTAATTGTAATCACAAGACATATAGCATGAACTATTCTCTTACATTCTGTTGTTTATTGGCCTGGATCAAGATAACCCAGAACATTTACTCCTTACAATTTAATCTGACAAGGCAAGCAATTATTAAGGGTGATTTTGGTATGTTGATCTTGCCAGAACATGAAGAATCACTTATTTCTAGCATTCTTCAATGATGCACCAGAAAATGAGAATGTGGACGTTATGGCTCCCTTTTATGTGATTCATTTCAAAAGCCCATGTTCACAACTTCCAGAATATTATTTTTATATAGTCAGAAGAAGAGTAGCAAACATATCTGAATCTCACTGTTCCATGCTACCTTTGCTGTTTCCTTTGATACTTTGTCAAGTTAACCAAGCACGCTGTGCCTCAGTGAAGTGGGTGGCCTATCATCAGGTGATGATGACTCAAGTTTGAAAGCTGCCATCATGAACTCGTTATTTATAATTTTAGACTGTTATTTTTTAACTGTGTGTGTATGTGCATGTTTGTAGATATGTGCACACACACAGGTGCCCGGGAAGGCCACAAGGTTCCAGATACCATGGAACTGGAGTTTCTGGTGGGAGGCATTCTTGAGTTTATGACAGGAAAATGTAGTAGAAATTTATTTACACTACATGAACCTGAAGGCAGAAACCTTGCATGAAACTAGGGGTGTATAGAACCCACAATGGTCCAAAATGTCTGATATATATCTGCCCATTCATCCCCAATCCCAAGGTTACACAGCCTTTAAATAATCAGCTTAAGCTGTGAACCAACTCTGCAAAACTTCAGCTGTAATAATAAAAGGCTACAACTTAGATCAAAACACTAAGATGATGTTCTTTAAAAGACTTCTTAGATGTTCAAGAGCATCTTATCACACACAATCTAGGAAACCACAGTTGCAGTCAGAAAGCATACTTTATTTCTTCCTAACTTCTCTATGGCAGTTTGCTGCTGGTATGTTCCCAGGTAGGGTCTGAATCTCCAATCCTGACTTCTCTAGATGAATGAACTCAAGTTGTATCTTTTCCTTCTCTAAGCATCTTGCATGCCTTTTTTTTCTGCATCACAAATTTATACAACCTGCCAGATACTTAACTCAACACTTCCTAAAAAATTACTGACATAAATTTCCATCTCAAGATATGATTCTTGTGATCCTAAACTATGAGACACATAAATCAGAAAAGAAGAAATCTATAGTTATAATCTAGTAGGACTTTATCAAGTACCTATTTTTTGGCAATGTCAAGATAAAATATGGCATATATATATATATATATATATATATATGTGTGTGTGTGTGTGTGTGTGTGTGTGTGTGTGTGTGTGTGTATGTGTGTGTGTGTGTGTGTGTGTGTGTGTTTTCTCCTCAATGAATTTCCATGAATCTATTATATGTGTGTCTCCTGTGCACTTATTTTAAGTGGGAAATGCAAATAATCAAATATTTAACATTTCTGGATTGTTGCTACTAGTTTTTTTCCAATGGTTTCATAGATGATTGAAGAATAGCTAAACATTCTGACTACAATGTACTAATTGTTCTCAGGAAGCATTGGAATTAGAAGCTTCTTCACTGCCTTTTCTAGTGTCAAAAAATGGTTATTTTCCTGTTGGATTATGAACATGTTTCTCCCTTTATCTGGATTTAATGAACATACAGCACAGCTGGTCGCAATACCTTCTTCTTGGATAAAGTCTTCAAGAGTGGGTTATTACTAAGGAAACCACTTCCTTCACTCCAGGCTGCTAGGTGATGACTTCACTTAAGAGAATTCATAGTGGAGAAGAAACGTCCATGCAATTGACCTGTATCCACATTGTCTGGACAATAGTGTTCTTTGATGTCTAGTACATTCTTAACCACCAAAATCAGCTTTTCAGTCAAGAGCAAAGCTATTTTGCATGACTTTTGATGTGGTAAGTGAAATACACACATTGCTGGAAGTTATTATACTATGCAAGAAAAGCTCACTAGAAAGCCATGTGGTTCTAAAAAGAACAAAGGAAGGATTCCTAGCAGACATGTAGAGACTGCCCATGTGCTGACTCATGTGCCCTGGTATGACTCAGGTTTTGCCATTCAGTACAGAAGGCTTTTTTTTTATATCGTGAAATACAGTCATCAATGTATCCCTGAGGTTTTCACATGACTGACTGGCATGTTTTGACCACTCATTCAGTGTGGCTTTCCCCTGTTCTGGGTCACCATTAGGCTAGCACCAAGTTTTTGGAAAGCTGATCTATGAAAATTTACTAGCATTTAGGTCATCTGTTTGTTGCTCTCCAAAAAATATAGATTTCCAATGATTTGGTTGATTCATGTCTACAAATTATATTCAGAATGAGTATGGCTGATAGTTAGCTGCATTTCGGGGAGTTTGCTCCTGAAAGAACAGGCTGGACATGTTTTGTTATATCATCTGCTTCAAGTTCACAGTGGATGCTTAGTTATAGAATCAAAATAGACAGTAGCTATCAAACTACATTGCTTCTGTGCAGACAAAGCTGTAACCTCTGTAAATCTAAATGAATTGAGAACTGATGATATATGTATATAATATTATATTACATTTTGATATATATATATATATGTATATATATATATATATATATATATATATATATATATATATCAGAAACTTGTTAAAGATTAAGAGTCTTGATAATGTTGTATATAATGTATGATCCAAAAAATGTATTTAACAATAGATTTAAAAACAAGTGATTTAAATTTAAATAATTTCACAAAAGGTTTCTTATGGGATATCTCATGTTGAATGAGCATAGAGGGTACTTTAACTCTAAAATACATCTTCCGGACCGTCATCCTGTGCCTAGGAAACTACAAATTTTAAAACAGAGGCTTTAATTTTAGAAAAACTTCAAGGAAAGTAGTGAAATCACTTTAAAATTACTTTGTCTGTTGTTTAGATTATCTATTACAAGCTAATGTGACAAAATGAATTACTCCCCGTTTAGTACCAAAGAGTTGTGTTTTTAAATAATGGATGATTTGTTTAACTGTTTAATTGTCCCTCATCTGTAGAAAATAAATTCCATGTAACCCATTCTCCAGGAATCTGCTAATCTGTATCAGTATCAGACTCACACCATAGCACGTGACACATTATTCACAATGCACATTCTCCCATGCAATGCAATCATCTCTGTACTAGAACTTCATAATGCCTCTATAACTGTACATACTACCTGGGCAGCACCTCTTCAGGGCAAAGACAGCATCGATCCTGTGACTTTCTAGTGCAGGAAGAACTTTTTTCCTGAAATATTTTCTCTGTGCTTAAGTGAGCCCAAGAATACAGAGACCATCCAAAAAGAGAGCCAACATGATCCAAAACTAAAATGCCAAGAGGCCACTGAGAGTTTAATCATGGGTATTTTCCACATTCAAATCACTTCTGGATCAAGAAAGGGTCTTATTTCGAACACTGTAATCTAATTCTCTCATCAATAAAATGATAAGGCTCATTTCCCCAGTCAGAAACATTTATAAGCTTTCAACTGTGTGACACAGGATTTAAAGCAATGAACTAAACAAAGTATTTGCTCACTTGGAATTTATATGACAGAATAAGAACAGATAATAAATATGCAAATATGTATGTGACTGAGTAACATATTTGGTATCAGAAAGAATTCTAAAGCAAAATACACAAGATTCTCTGATAGTAACTCAGGGGGAAAGAACTCCATTAGTTGGAGTGTACCAGTCAGGCTTCTTTGAGTGAGACAGAAAAAATAAACAAAACATACAAAGATAGACGTGGAGCCATGGCTGGAGGTCAAAAATTTCAGCCTGCACTTAGAATCAAAGCCAAACCAAAGGCCTTCAGTGGAATTTAACACAGTGTGAGTGACAGCTTAAAAGCAAGCCAGAACTGTGGTAAGGAAAGGAAAATTTGAGACATGAACAATGTCAGAGGAACTGGGAGAAGGAAGTAACCCAAAGGCATGGTGGTTGAGCTGCAGTTTTACCTTGAACTTCAGTTATTGGTTTATTTAGAAACCATCAGATGACTTTGAGTGCAAACAGCACTTATGTATTCTGAAGTCACCCTTGGTATTTGAGTCCACAGTGGATAATAGGAAAACCAAGAATTAACATAGAGAGATTATAAAGATAATTGTCACTTAGGAGGGTAACAGTTTAGACTATGTCACTTAGACTGTGTCTGGAATTACCAGTTCTTCTTGTGAAGTAGGTTATTTTCTCAGTGGTAGACAACTCAATTATGATTTTCAATACCTAAAATATAGGAAATTAATAGGTGACTAGGGGTAGAGAGACAGTCTCAGGCAGGAAAGCACAAGTTTGAACTTTACATTAATGAAAAGAATGATGGACTCTGTAGCGCATTCCTTAATGCCAGTCTTGTGCGGTCTGAAGACAGGTGGATTTTGGCTCTTTCTCGCCATCTAATTTAGCCTACTTGCTTAGTTCCAGACAAGTTGAAAGATCTTCCTCAAAACAGACAAGAAGATAGACAGTGTTTCATGAAGAACATCTAAATATTACCTTTGTCCACTATGTATATGAGCACAAATGTGGATTCACACCTGAATAAAAAACATACTTGAACATACATGTGCATACACACAAACACACAGAAAGAGAACTTGTATATAAGATGTAACTATCAAAGTCTTTAAAGAAATACATTGTTTGCATTAAATAAATAACAAGTTAATTTAGATATTCTGAAAGTGCTGTACAATGCAAAGCATAATTAATATTAATATTATTGGTTCTATAGCTATGATTAATCAGAAAGTTACATTTGAGTTAAAGGAATTTGATAATAAAGGTACATGTTTTTCTTCATATGATTTTTTTCAACCGCCTCAATATCAATCGGTGACCCTTGGTGAATGATTTGTATAAAAAAATCTTCACTTAGTTACTTGAAAACTTCCTCATTCACATGAAAAGTAAGCTGTAATTAAATACACTGGAGGAAATACATCAGTCAATGCACAATGGAATATGTATTGACTCTCTCCTCTGCCAGATAAATTTTTGCAATATTTTTTTTCTATTTAGAGAAAAAACTTATGGAGCTCAAGTTCAAGTTTTCTTTTCTGCAAAGAAAAGCCAAAGTTGATGTACTGGCTGGTTTTGTGTGTCAACTTGACACAAGCTGGAATTATCACAGAGAAAGGGGGCCTCATTTGAAGAAACGCCTCCATGAGATCCAGCTGTAAGGCATTTCTCAACTAGTGATCAAGGTGGGGGGAGGGCCCAGCCCATTGTGGGTGGTGCCATCCCTGGGCTGGTAGAACTGGGTTCTATAAGAAAGCAATCTGAGCAAGCCAGAGAAAGCAAGACAGTAAGTGACATCCCTCCACGGCCTCTGCCTCAGCTCCTGCTTCCAGACCAGCTTGAACTCCAGTCTTGACTTTCTTTGGTGATGATCAGCAATGTGAAAGTATAAGCAGAATAAACTCTTTCCTCCCTCACTTGCTTCTTTCTTGTTCATGGTGTTTTGTGCAGGAATAGAAACCCTGAATAAGACTTATACTAAGATTAAATAGTGTTTTTCTTCTTCAAGAATCTTGCCTTCAGTCATAGTTGACTTCTACCATTGGACAATGGCTTTAATATAACCCAGTGCTATAATTTGAATGCAAGGCATTAACAAACTATAAAAACAGGGTTTGGCTACAATAAACTTGTACAGTTGCCTTAAAAATGTATTCATATTCAATAAACACATTTTTACACTTTCTCCTACCCACTCAAAAATATTGAAAAGTAATATATTAGGCACAAAATGACTTGGGCTTTACTTTAGATCTTAATTCTTTGATAATCTAAAACAAGTTTCATGGATAGCCTGTTTCTCCACCATTGATGTAAAATTATACTAACTTGTTCTGTATCTTCTTCCACTAAGGTCATATACTTTAAAAAAAAAATACTGATACCAAACCATGCCACATTCTTGCCATGAGTTGTCCTAGGGTAATGCCACACTGGAAAATGTTCAGGAAGATGATTATGTCTAGCAGCTTTCTGTACAGATGATATATGCTGAATAAGATTATTTTCCTTTTGAGGTTTGTTCCTGAGATTGAACACAAAAGGAGGATTTTTCTCAGCAGGTTGGTAAATGCACAGCTAATGTCATATTACAGTGGGCAAGGAGTAGTAGATGCTCTGATGTTCTCTAATCCTACTTCTTTGAGAGTGTATGAAATACACATCCTTTTGTTTGCTATAGAAGATACTGAAGGAATCTCGGGGGACATACTATATGGAAGTCCTAAGGTACAATATAAGCACAGGACAGAAACAGGAGTGGCAGGATTAAGCCACGAAGATTGGAGATGGCTTTCTATTACTTTAATTCCCATCAAAAGCTATCAACAATGGCCAGTTATTAAAACAGTTTGGCCTCAGGCTTTTAATCTGTAATGCAGAAGTGAGAACAGCGACTCCCAAAGTCTTACAACTAAAATGGAAGGAACCACGTGTGAAAGCATTTGTAAGTGATAAAGCCCTACATATAAGGGTAATATTACACCTCTCCCAGGGCTTACATGTGATGATTGACCTTGGTACTCAACTTGGACCTCTAATGAAGTAGGAGGTATACCTGTGATTTTCAGCCTTTACTAGAACTTAGCCTCTCTAATATTGGTGTGACCAGTACATAGTGCATAAGGCACTTTAATGAATTCACCATTTAATTTTTATTCTATTTAATTTGATTATAATTATTTAATCAGTTTTGTTGCTCTAGAGAGTTCTGACTAATACAGATTCTTGGAACTGAGAAGGGAAAAAATGTCCTCTCATGCAGTAATGTATGGACTTATAGGCTACATGTAATAGGACCTAGAAGGAAACTGATTGAAAAAAAAAATGGTGAGAAGTGTATTTTAAGAAGTCTGCAGTGAATATGAGGACACAGGCATCCTCATGTTCACTGCCTATTTAAACCTAGACAAAAACTGCAGGCAACTAAGACATGGTCAGAGTGACAGAAATATTTTCCTCCAGGGGGGACCTCCCTAATTGATTATCCAATGTATCCTGGTCAGCCCTGAAATCATACACAAATAAGCAACACATTTATAATTGTGTATAGTAATTGCATTATATATTATAATGTGATATCAGGTTACAAAGACATAACATTTACATGCATACATACACACACACACACACACACACACACACACACATATACACACACTCTCATACACACAAACACACACACACACATATACTCCCGAGGTGTACATGTGTTCAAGTTTCTCACTATGAAACTGTGAGTAGGTTTTGTTGCTTCTAAGTTCTGGTGAATACTTCACAGTAAACATTGTCAACTGACAAATACTCAGATTTTCATCCATCTTAATAAATAAGGACACTTAGCTGCACAGGTTAGTGTGGAAGAAGCATATTTTTTGGACCATAGCTTCTGGAATGAGGGTATCTGATCACAAATTATAAACTCAAAAATGAACTAACTGGTCATGTTTCAGATATGTTCCTGTATCTCTAGGCACCCTCTGGCTCCTGTTAACCATTAGTTATTGGAACTGACTACATTTATGTCTTTTGCTAATTTATTGCTTTTTAATTTTCTCTCCCCACCTCTCTGTCTCTCTTTGTCCTTTGTTCCCTCCCTTCCTTCCTTCCTTCCTTTCTTCCTTCCCCATCACTCCCTATTATCTCACACAAATATATACACATTAATTTTTACTACTACTCAATATTTTTATTTTTAATATTGATTTCTTATGAGAATTACCTCATTGCATTGTTTGTTGTTTTGCCTATGTGATTAACTGTCATTGTTTTCAAACATTCATTACAGATTTTAGATTTAGTTTTTTCAAGCTGGAAAAGAATTTATTTTAAAATAAAAAGAACTGAGAAATTATTGGGGTGAAAAATAGGCAAATCCTATTACATACCAATCTGTAAGATAAATTCTAGATCATTTAAAATATTGACACAAAATAAACTAGAGACATACATAAACATCAGTATCAACCATACCTGAGTCAGAAGAAAGTTTTGCCACTCTTCTGAGCCTGACTTAAGGATTGCCTTGCCATTCTTGTGGGCTGAGTTTTTGCCTCATTATTTGCTGCTTGCTTAGATGCCTGCTTATCTTCTTTGTTCATCCCAGAATCACCTGCCCAGCAAATATTGCTATCCATAGTGTTTGTAGTCTTAGTGCATCAAAGAACAATCAAGA
The DNA here is from genome assembly GCF_963924665.1 of Micromys minutus. Classification (NCBI taxonomy): domain Eukaryota; kingdom Metazoa; phylum Chordata; class Mammalia; order Rodentia; family Muridae; genus Micromys; species Micromys minutus. Next base: position 9,090,083 of record NC_137963.1, read on the forward strand.
CCGTTCTTTATAGACGTGCCACAGGCCAACTTGATGAAGAAAATCGCTGAATTAAAATGGGTTTTCTGATGTTTCTAGATCATGATATGTTCACAGTTAACAATAACAAGGACAAGAAAACATTTTAGTCATAAAACATAACACTTTTGTAAACTGTATTGCACTTCTGTATTTCTGGGGAAATGAATTCCACTTAGTATTCACAATCATTTAGATTTTAATAGGCCAATTCCAGAAGCAAAAAAACCTGAATCTTCTAAACCATCTGCCTAGAACCTCAGTATTTGATCATGATGAAAGTTTTGCATCTTTTGTCTATGGAAATAATGCACAATTTCAAGAGTTTGGGCTAAACCTACTCCAGTTTCCCATACTTCAGTCAAATAGACTTTCCATCTGCCTTGATGTACACTAACTATGAACCTTTGAATGTGTCTCTCTCTTCCTTGAGTAAATGCCGAAATATGCTGCAACCCTTTGTGTTCTTTGTACCTGTTTATCACACTACAAGATTTATTTATAAATAATATTCTCTTCATTTGAAGCATATTTCCTCTTGCTATATTTTTATTTCTAACAGTGTTTCTAATTCGTGGTATCCTTTCATTCTATTCTATCCCAGTGGATAATCATTAAGTGAATTCTATTTTAAATTTAGGATTTTAATTATTTGAAATTAAGATATTTCAAATATTAAGATAGAATTTATACAGCATGCATGCTTACTTGATTGGTTTGTAAAGTTTCCAGTGCTTTTCAATACAGTCATAGACAAAGACTTTTCCTTTATCAGAACATTATTTAGGTGACATTTCATAACCAAAGTACATATTATCTACTTAATATTCTATATTCTAGTATTTCATCTTACATTTTTTGTACATGTTAGATTATGGAGACGTCTTTCTTCTGAAAAAGCCCAGTCTTTATAATGTTCCTTTAACTTTGATACATAGAAATTATATGAGTAAGTTCTATTTACTATAACTTGATCAGAATGCTTTGAAAATTATAAAGTAACATGTAGAATAATGGAATGCTTAACAGTTATATAACATTTTACAGTATGAAAGCATTTAAGAATCAGTGTGGTAAACTTTAAATAGCATGCTTGGTGTGTAATAACCCAGGTAGCTTTTATATAAACCTGAATTGTTACTACAATTAATTACATACACACACACACACACACACACACACACACACACACACTCCAAAATAAAATTTTATGCACTTGAATGATAAGATAGCTATGGGGTTATTTTTCCAGAATTGGATTTTGTTAATATGATTGTAAAGTCCTATAATTTTAAACTACCATACTGTAGTGCTAAACTTTTAAAAGCTATAGTTTTACACAGCAACTTCTGCTAATTTGTGTTATATCATTATTCTGTTCTCATTTTCAGCTTGTATTTATTTTCCCAATTATTGTCTTATAGCAATTAGGAGATATTGTGGTTGAGATATTTGACAAATATTTGTGTGTTTGTGTTGTTAAACTGATTTTATAGACTATTTAGTGTTTCAACAAAAACCTGAAAAAGTACATGGCCCTAGTTTGTTTGTCAAATCTTATAATCACATTGATATTTTCCTAATCAATCTGACTTCATTCATGTGAGTTTTTATTTACTTTCTGCAAAATAAAGAGGCCTCAGAAGGAAAAAAAAAAGCATGAATAAAACAAAGATCTTGATTATAGTCCATGCCCATAAATTTTACAAACGTGACTTGAATGTGAATCAGAAATACCAAAGTTTTCTTAGTTGAAAATATACTTTTCAAATAAAATATTCTGATTTTGGTTTCCTGCCTTCTAACTTCTACCAGATCCTTTCCACATTTCCATCCACCCAAATCCACATTCTTACTTTTTCTCAAAGAACATAAGCCAGCATTTAAATAAAAATAATAATAGTAAAATTAAGTAAAATAAAAAACTAGAAGAAAATGAAACAAAAATTTAAAAGAATCAAAAACTAAAAAATATACAAGTGATCTCTCTCTCTCTGTTTCTTTCTCAAGCACACACACACACACACACACACACACAAACACATACATACAAACACACATGCACATGAGGTACAAAAAGTGAGAGAGAACAGATAAAATAAAATAAAAAGCCATAATATATAAAAATGTATAAAGAAAATATTATGAGACAAAATCCTCCAAAGATGCAATTGATCTTGCTTTATTGATTGTCTCCTGCTAGGCATGAGGCATGTCCTTAGATGTGTTTTCTATAGCCAATAATATTCCATTATGGATAATCACCTCCAACCCTAAGTGGAGATATCTTACTACCAAATCAAACTTCCAATGCCAGGCATGGTTTACATCTATTCGAATCTTTGGTCAAATGAGCCTCATAGATACCCCTTGTCAGGTAAATCTATTGCCAATGATACTAGGTCCTTGGAAGGCAACTCATTGGCCTGGAAGACATGTGCAGTGAGCAGCTATGGTTCCAGCACCTTTGAATGCAAATAGATGAATCAGGTTTGGTACAGGTAGATTCGTTCTCTACAAACTAATGGTTGTAAGACATACAGGCATCACTGAAAGCCTGTAAAGAGCTGAGAACAGAGTGCCCAAGACTGGAACTAGCTTGGGACCAGGGGGTTGATGTGAGGGCAGGGAGCTCTGGCTGGTCCCACAGGGAGTCTTTGGCTTGAAGGCTTCAGGGTTGGTGGTGATCTTGGTACAGAGAGGCCTTCTACAGGAAGATGGCGACTCTACAGGCAAAGGCCCTCTCCATGTCTCTCCATGGTGGATTCCGATGGAAAGAGACAGTCCATGCTTTTAAGGCACTCATTGTCATGGCAGAAAGTGGGTGTGTAAAACCATACCCCTCTTGTCAGGGTGGGCATGAGGTCAAATACCTTTTCCACAGAGGAATGTCTGAGAAGAAAAGCTTATTGACTAAGCCCTCCAGGCCTTTAGGTATGTCATTAAAATGGGGATCTATGTCTTGATCCTTCATGACCATGGGTCATGTCCTTGATATGTGAAGATGCTTAAGACACTGCTCTTATGTGACTGATAGCCACAAATCTATGGGTGAGGGGGCTGCGGCTAGTCACTGGGGCCTGGTGACACGGCACAGGCAAAGCTCTTACTGTTCTTTCAGGGTCTCTAGCTTTAGCTCAATCGAACTAAAATACCTTTCATGGTCCCACAATCATCATCATCATCATCATCATAGTCATTCTACACCTTCTTTCTTCTCTCAGTTTGTGAACTATATGACACTCTTCATTCAGCTCCTCAGCAACAGTAGGTACTTCTCATCGCCAAGCCTTTGTGTGTGTATATATATGTATACTATCTCCCTGGAATGATTTTATTCATGCACTTCTAAAAGCACTCTTTCACAGAAGTGAATTCTCCTTGAAGTAAATTCTGGGTTCCTTTCATGTACCTCACTTCTATGAACATGTATTAGATGTCATTTTCTGGACTTTAGTAGGCCATCATGGTATTAATGAGAAGCTTTACCCAGAGAATTGTATTGGTATGGCTCTGCAAGAAGGACAGAAAACTGAACATTGAGAACTTCAAATTGAACCCACTGTTTTCTTATAGAAGGAGAGGTAAAATACAGCATTTAAAACCACGAAGGATGTGAGTCAGTGGTTGTGAAATCAATGGTATTAAGAGTGTAGCATGTGTAAAAAATTGGCTTTCATATCTAACTACACACAGAGAGAGAAGGAGAGAGAAACACAAACACAGAGAGAGAGAAAGAGAGAGACAGAGAGGGAGAGACAGATGAGACAGAGAGAGACAGAGACATAGGACAGAGACAAAGACAGAGACAGACAGAAAGAGGCAGAGCAAGACAGAGAGAGACACAGAGAGACTTCAGACAAATGTGTCAGGAGTGTATGACTAGGCATCAACATTACTGGGGACATGACATTGGAAAAGATGCATTAGTCAACCTTACCTCAGACAAATCCTGTCATAAAGCAAGGCATTACATAATATTTACTAAAAATGAGCACATTTTCCTTAAAACTCCGGCTGGCTTTGGAAATGGAATTAAAGATAATGCCACATAAGCATTTTTGATGCTGCCAGCTTTGCTAGGCTAACATGTCCTACCCTAGCCCCTCAGACGGTCAATCAGAATCAAATCCTCCTTAAAGCTCCCTTAAGGCTCCTCAAATCTAATGTCAATTGTGCAATTACAAGTCAGGTTTCAAATATTTCCAAGTTTTGAACACTGAAGAGATAAAACGGAAAAGAATAACTTGAGAGGAAGGAAAAATCAGATCAATTTGGACTTACATTAACTGTAATTAATTAACACAGAACATATGTTCCTAATTCATTGTGTTGGCCTACAAACCATGAAAGTCTTTATTAACTCTTGGACAGATATTAGCAGAAAGAAAACACTGGTAGAACCAATAAATAGTCAATAATAATTTTCATTTTGTTACTATTTTATTTTACATGTCTTTATATATATTACAGAATTAAATATTGCATATATTTATTTAAACAAAGTTTTATCTTTATCTGAACATGAATATCTCAAACTAGGGTGTATTTCATTAGTTCCTTTATTGTTAATATTAGATGTTTTTAATTACAGAAAACAAATTTAAGGTTGCATATATTCTAGGCAAGTGCTTTATTACTGAGAATATTAACAGATCAATATTTAACAGATACTGTGATAGTGGTATAAGAAAAATAATTAAATATATGTATATGTATATACATATGCATGTATATAATATGCATATATGAATTGTGTATACATAAATAGTTAAAAATTCTGAAATAGGACACCGTAAATCTTCTACTCACAACCATCTTTTACTCCAAGGTCCTTTAGTTGATCTTAAATGTACAGTATATAAATAAACACATAAAATATTTAATAATGATAAATCTCTAAGATAAATATTTTAAAACTCTGCCATACATATAATTTTATCAGTTATTAAATACAAAACATATCTGTATATAGTGAACTAGATGTGGTAACTATTTCTATGTGAAAAAATGAAATCTTAGTTGAACATTTGATACTGTAGTATTCAGAGCTCCGTCACAGTTTTTCTGAGTCACAGTGTTTTAATTTTATAATGTGGAGAACATCATTTCACATAAATTTGGAACACACTAGAATGAAAATAATCCTAGGATGACTTCAGAACTGTTCAGACTTTATCCTATTTCCAAGCCAAACTACATTTAAAGATTGTTTTGTGTGTTTGGTTTTTCATAAAAATCAGGTAAACAAACAATAATTTGAAAATCACATATGTTAATACAATTTAATCCAAATATATACCAACTTGATAAATGGTGAGGAATTATGACACAAAAATAACAGGTTTCTGTCTTCTGTAATTAAACTAATGCAGTGTAACATGGGCCAGCACAGTGAGAAACATTGTAGCTTGATTAACTTCATTTTTAACTTCAAATTAATTTTTAGACCTTATTAATTTAGAATGTTTTACTGTTACCAACATTTGTGACCCTCAAATTCAATTACTTAACCACATGGGATTGCAACCTTATGTTTTGGAATTTGTAATCTAGGACATTTAGAAAAGTTAGGATTACAAACACAGAGTAGTCTTGACTTCATAGCAAATGTCAGGCATACATTTCTAATGGCAAATGTAAAATATTCTATATACAACAGTATAAAAATGGCATATTTTAGAAATAACATCATAGCTTTGAGTAAAAATTTCAAAAAAATTAGTCTTGTAATATGCAGTCATTATAATGTTCATTATATTAAACTTCTGAGGAGAAAATTATCCAATTTTCTTATCCTTTTTAATAAGCAGTATTTAGAAAATTATTAATTCTATAATCTATCTCTGTATAATTAAAGTGATAATATATAATAAGGACATAAACACATTTTCTGAATAATGATATATTCATATCTTTTATTAGCATTAGGAATGGTGTGAATTTTTCATACATAATGTAAATAAATAAAATGCAAACAAAGATTGATGAATAAATAAATATCTGTATAGATATTTACATATATATGTATCTATTATATATGTGTATATATAATATAATAAAACATAGATTTTATATGTGTGTATATAATAGGTACAACCTCCTAATCTAATTGAGGAGCCTCACACACACAAACTGTCTAGATTATTACAAGGTATTCATGGTAGAGCATCAAGGCAGAAGTAATTAAGCCTATGTTGTTGTTCTTTAATCTGTTTATTTAACATCCCAACCATAGTTTCTACTTTCCTCTCCTCCCGTTTCCTCTATCCCTACCCCTCTCCTCTTGATCCATTTCACCATTCCTCACACCACCTATCCTATAAAGGCTGGACAGGGCAAACCAATAGGAAGAAAAGGTCCCAAAGGAGGAAAAAGAGTCAGAGTCAGCCTCTGTTTGAGGACACACACACACACACACACACACACACACACACACACACATACACACACACACACACAATCCATGCTGCACAACTGTAACATATATGGAGAGAGCATGGGTAAACCCTATACATGTTCTCTGGTTGGCATTTCAGTCTCTGTGAGCCTCTATGATCTCTGGTTAGTTAATTCTGTGATTTTTCTTAAGGTATCCTTGACCTCTCTGGATCCTACAGTACTTCCTCTCCATTTATTAAGGATTTCCCCAATCTTTCCCTAGTGTTTTGTTCTCTGCATTCCTATCCATCAGTTCACAAGTGAAGTCTCTCTGGTTACAATTAGGCTAGGCACCAACCTACGAGTATAGCAGTATATCCTTAAGAGTAATGTCATTCATTTATTTATTTATTTATTTATTTATTTATTTATTTACTTATTTATTTGCCAGTCATGTTTGATTCGATTTTAGGTCTCTTGGCTTTCCAGCCATTGGATCATGTTTCCCCTTGGTACTGTCAGGGGTAGGCTTACTTTCATGGCATGGGTCTCAAGGAACCATCATTGGTTGGACAGTCATACAATTTCTGTACCACCTTTATCCCCGTACATCTTTTAGACAACCAAAACTATAGGTGAAAGGTTTTGTGGCTAGGTTAGTGTCTCAAACTATGCATGGGAAGTTTTTCCTGGTAACAAGAGAAGGCTAGTTCAGGTTCCATATCTCCCATTTCTAGAAGTCTTAGCTAGGATCAATTCTCATAAATTACTAGGAAATTTCTTAGAACTAGATTCTACTTTGTCTCAAAGATACTTCCTAAATTTAATTGTATCAGTACTCTTTCTTCCAACATCTTCCCCTAACCTAACCTCTCCTGTTCCCATCCTCTCTCCCCATACAGACACATCCCTCCACTTACCCATTGTATCTATTCTCCTTCCCCTCTCAGTGAGATTCATGTCTCCTCCCTTAAGCCTTCCTTGTTACCCTCTCTGAGTCTGTGGATTGTAGTATGATCATCCTTTAATTTATGAGTCAGATCTAATGATAAATGAATATATAGCATGTCTATTTTTCTGGATCTAGGTCATATGTTTTGGGATAATCTTTGCTAGTTATATCTAGTTGCTGACAAATGATATCATTGTTTAAAACAGCTGAGTAAAGCTTCGTTGTGTAAATGTACCACCTGTTCTTTATTCATTATTTAGTTGAGGGCCATCTAAATTGTTTCTAGTTCCTCACTGCTATGAATATATTTTAGTTTCTTTTTTTATATATTTTTCTATACCTCAGTAGTAGTTCAGCACCTTGCATTTACTACCTCATACTCTGTGACTTAATTCTGATTTCATTGACTAGATGTGTGATTGTGGACAGCGTAAACTAACAAACCTTCAAAGTCATGATTAATAAAAAAGAAAGACATTAGCTCCAACCTTATAATACTGGATTTAAAACTTTGTTACATAAACACATCCAAACAAACAACTTTCAAATTGATTAGCACTAAGAGTTGAATTTTTTTTTTATGAAGGCAAGGACAAAGCTGTTGATGATGGTAATTAGGCGTAATGATGAACTTTCTCGGTGTAAAGAAGCCTTAACTACCTTAAGAACAATAAGAACTTAATTAAACCTAAAACTAGTATTATTCAAAATCTGCTTAACAAACTAATCAAATTTAATATCTAATGTACATTAGTCAGTTTTTATCCTGTGATTAATAAACAATTCTGATTTCATCCTGGGCTTAAATGATATCTTACAGTAAATACAAACAATATTCATTTCTGTTTATGATTAAACCTCTCTTACTCAAGGATTAGACTATGACCCACCTATGATCTTAATCCAATATTTCTTAAATCAATATTTTCCAGAATTCCAAAGTTCTCTATAAGCTATTTCAACAACATTGTTATGACCACCTTTCAACTACATTGTTTCACACCATGCTATACCTATCTTCTGCTTCTGTAGCCATGCCTAATTTTTTTGCCAAATTTCCCATTTAAAAATCCCCTATGCTAGAACATTAAATACCTCCCCTTCCCTACATCCAATGCTAGTCCCGTGAACCCTGATTAAAGGCCAGGCAGCCCCTATACATGAAGGTAAAAGACTTGCTTTAATTAATTTGGCTATGATGATTTGCCAGTGGTCTTTCTCTTTTCATCTTTCAGATTAACAGAACAACTACAAAAAGGTTGCTATCGAAAGCTCCACTAAAATTCAAAAGTAATATATGTGGGGAGCCGAATGTGGATGCCATTACAAGATGGCACTGGCTCCCTCACAGTTTGAGGTAAACAACTCCATATATAGCAATGCTCTTGTCAGCTAAGGCGCTGCACCCTGCGCATGCGCTGTACATAACCTATCTCCGGCCAATCCCGAGGCCTCTGGTGTCAGCAGACTGGTGACAAGCAATCATGGCAAGCCCCGTATGCACTTCTCCCTATATAAGGGGACAGCTAGGGTAGTTCGGGGCCCCTCGATTCCTGCTCTCCCCTTCAATCAAGAGGCTCCCACAATAAAGCATGATCTGAGAAGAATCCTCTGGTGGTGGTCGTCTTTCCTCGCTGGTTGAGGAGCGTGCCGCAAAGATATGTACCTATAAAACAGTAACCTATACACAATCCAATTAGCAAGATATTACTATATGTAGCAAGCTTCTCCATCTATCTCTGAGTTCTTTAACTTCATTTTTAGTATTTTTTAAATCATATTTAAAAATACCCAGTATACATATAAACATATACATAAAACATATATGGGTTTGTATGTACTATAATGCATTTTTAGAGATCAGAGGACAACAGATATATGGGGATTGGCTTTCATTCCATTATATGAGCACCAGGGATCAAACTTAAATTATCAGCCTTAATGAAAAACACCTTTACCTGCTAAGCTATCTCACAAACTACCACCCCCACCCTTAGCTGCCAACTTCCTTAGCCTCTTTCAAGGTTTACCTGGTCTTTCCTACACAAGTATATAAAATCTGAGACATATGAATTTTTCCTATTAACTTCCGCACTAATACTGAACATTGGTATAATTTACTTGCCACACCAGTGGATCACTGAGGAGAAATAATATAAAAATACATCTCTCAATAAATTACAAGCATTCACCAGGCTGAAGACATTTTGGTGGACAGTAGCTAAACAAAGTGGAAAAGGCTATACAAATTTGAAAATTAATTTATTCCTATAAACACATGATTTAAACAGGAGAGGCACTGCAGAAAGAAAATACTACAACAGATGATGCTGTGCCATGAAATGACAGTAATCTGTCCAGTGATGAGTCCAAAACAACCAATGCTGAGATCTAAAGAATTGATAGAAATTAATCAAATAAAGCACAAATGCAAAGTATTGAGTAGTGTGTGCTCATACCTTGGATAAATATATATATATATATTTCTAGAACAGAAATGTCATGGAAATACATGTGAAGGAATCATCTGACATAGGTAGAAAGAGTTGGACACAACACCGTGGCAACACTACAGAATTAGGACAGCTCTATGGCATGTCTGTATGACATAATCATATGGATGGGTGAGTGAAAGCTTTATGGGAGGTGGCACCTAACTCTGTGACAATCTCATGCGAGGTAACAATAGGATAGTTCTTTGACAAGTTTATGTGAGATGACCATGAGGATGTGTAGCAAATGTATGAAAAGACACATGATAAGGGAGTATAAATATGATCCCATAGACAGTTGGAGAGGGTGCATTAGATTGGTTTCTTCCACTTCCCTGTACTAATGATACATATGTATTGGTTAACCTTACTTAGTGCTTTTGAGCTCTGCTTCAGTGGCCTCAGGATGGTTGGAGAGCCTTGCAGTTTCTTCAGGATTGAACTGCAACTGTTGTTTTGTGTGTGGTATATGCCCACTGAAAGAACTTGTCTGCTGGTTCATGTACAGTCCAAGAGGACTGGACTGTAGCTGCTGATTTTTATTTGGTGTTTGGGATGGGATTGAACTGATGACAAAAGAAGATTGAGAACATCCCCAAAGAACAATTGCTGAACAGGTCTACTTCTCTCATATCCTAATAACTTTTCTCTTCTGTTAACTCTGGTGGTAGGCAAAAGGAGAGGTTGAACCAACATGACCATGGAAAATTTTATAAAGCATTTAATTTGGTCTTACTCAGTTTCAGAGGTTAAGTCCATTATCCTCATGGGAAAGAACACTTCAGCACAAAGGCAGACATGTGACTGGGGAGTAGCTGAGAGTTTTACATCCAATTCTGTAAGCAGCAGGAAGGGAGAAACACTGGGCCTGGCTTGAGCATTTAAAATCACAAAACCACTTTCTTCAACAAAGCCCCACCTTTTCTAGTAATTCCACACTTTCTAATCCATGTCAAGTAGTTTTACATCATAATGACCAAGCATTCAGACAAATAAGCCAATAGGAGACATTTTTATTCAAACCCCCAGGAACTACTATATATATAAAGAGTTGATGATTGGGTAATAATAATGATAAAAAAATTTACAAATTCAGTTGAGACTAATTGTTCTGAATGTTTTTGACATGGTTGTTTGAATCGGAAGATGTGGAATAAACACCTGCAGAGTGTTAATAATCCATGTGTGTCAGAGTTCCAAAGAGAAACAGAATAAGCCCTCGGTGATTCAACTGAAGAGATTTAAATAGAGGACGTTGTGAGGGTTGAAATAGCCCAGTACTTATAGTTGAGCATCAGTGACAAGCCTATGTTTTTCCTCAAGGAAGCTGAACTAGTCTGGTAGGGATCAAGGTGGATTTGAAACTATTCTCTGTTGGAGCTCAGAGATCACAGTTTTACAGTATTACCCAGTGTTTCTTCTGGTGTTACCAGCATTGATATTAAAATATATTTTCTATATATTTTCAAATTTGTCCTGTTGCTGGCAGTTTCCTGGAGGCCTGCTCTTTCTAAAGAAGTAGGGGTGGGGTGTGATCTGAGAGAGTGGGGGTGGGCAAACATAGCAAGAAAGAGTGGAGTGAGTGGAAACAGTGCTCAGCATACATTGTGTAAGAGAAGAATATATTTTCAACTATAAAAACAGTCACTGATATTGGGATGCTAACCCCAGAGGCTTGCACTCCCCCAGAAACAACTCACAGACTGTATGAAGTCCAAGAAATAAAGAAAAAAAAAATATTTACAAAACAAGAAGACTTTGACTATTTCCATATTGCATTTTGTTTTGCATGTACTTTATGCTCATTGTAACTATTAGGTTTTCAATGCATACTGTCAAGCCCTTGAAAAAATCAAGTACTGACTAAAAAATATATTCACAGAGTTATATGTAAAAATTATTTTAATATCTGAAAAAACAGTACTGACAAAAATGTATAATTTTAAGCAAAAAATGTTTAAAATCTGTACATTTATCTTTGTTTTGTAAAATAAAGTCATTTAAAAAATATATATATAATTGCATCATTTCTCCCTTTTAGCCCACCAATTCTTCCCATGTGCTCTCTCTTAAGTTCATGAACTTTCTTTTTGTTTCTTTCTATAAAAACTATCTCTTTTCAGAGCTCAATTGTTCACAAACATCAGCTTTCTAGCTCGTTACTCTTTTTCAGTTAGCCTGCCTGAGTTTTGCAGAAAGACCAAAAGCAGCTTACTTCACCCTGAGGGTAAATTAGAACTTCTGCCAATAAGATGTCATGTTCATTCCAAGTATTCTTGTTAGCTGCTCTGAACACTTGAAAGAAAATGCTGGACCAAACGCTCAGGACATCTGCCACTGGGAACAGCAGCGATCCAGGGACACAGGCCTGGTGAGACTGCGCTGCAAGTAGCTGGGGCATAGAGAGATCTGAGATGAGCATGCAGTAAGCACACCCAGCCCATTGGTTCAGGGGAGCAAGAACTCTGCCTTAGGGCCTCTGTTTCCACCCAGAGGGCCCGTGTGTGCAGACCAAATGCTCAGGCCATCTGCCACCAGGAACAGCAGAGATCCAGGGACTCAGGCCTGATGAGATTGCACTGCGAGTAGCTGGAGTGCAGAGAGGTCTGGGACGAGCAGGCAGAAAGCATGTCCCCTTCCCCAATTGGTTCAGGGGAGCAGGAAACCTGCCATAGGGACTCAGTCTCCACCTGGAGAGCCTGTGTATGCGGAAAAAATGCTCAGGCCATCTCCAAGCAGGAACAGCAGAGATCCAGGGACATAGGCCAGGTACACGGAAGAGATGGGAACCAATCACTGAAAACAAGACCATGTATAATTAAATACAACAAGATGGCAAGAGGAAAGCAAAAGAACTTACAAAATGGAAGCCAAGACAACCTGACAACACCAGAACCCAGTTCTCCTACAACAGCAAACAGCAGAATGCCAAAGACTCCGGAAAAAGAAGACTCAGATCTGAAATCATACCTCAAGATGATGATAGAGATCCTTAAACAAGAACCGGAGGAAAAGCATAAAGAATTAGAAGCTTTTAAAGAGGAAACAAGGAAAACACTCAAAGAATTCAAAGAACTAGTGGAAAACACAATCAAAGAGATGAAGGAATTGAAGAAGGAATTTAAAATGGAAAAGGAAACAATAAAGAAAACACTAAAAGAGACAACCCTGGAGGTAGAAAACCTAAAAAAGAAATCAGGAGTCACATATGCAAGCATCTCCAACAGACTACAAGAGATGGAAGATAGAATCTAAGGGGCCGAAGAAAACATGGAAAACAGACAAAATAGTCAGAGAAGATGAAAAAGCCAAAAAGCTACTAACCCAAAATATCCAGGAGATCCAGGACACAATGAGAAGACCAAACCTAAGGATAATAGGAATAGAAGAGGGAGAAAAATATCAAATAAAAGGCACAGTAAATATCTTCAACAAAATCATGAAAGAAAACTTCCCTATCCTTAGGAATGAGATGACCATGAGCATAAATGAAGCCTTCAGAACTCCAAATAGAATGGATCAGAAAAGAAATTCCTCCTGACACATAATAGTCAAAACACCAAGTTCACAAAACAAAGAAAGAATACTAAAAGGAGTAAGGTAAAACAATCATGTAACATATAAAGCCAGACCAATCAGAATCACACCCGAATTCTCAAGAGAGACTATTAAAGTCAGAAGATCCTGGACAGATATCATGCAGACCCTAAGAGAACATAAGTGTCAGCCCAAGCTGCTATACCCAGCAAAACTCTCAAACACCATAGATGGAGAGACCAAGATATTCCAGGACAAAACTAAATTTACACAATATCTGACCACAAATCCCGCACTACAATGAATTATAGGTGGAAAACCCGATACAAGGAGGGAAACTACATCCTAGTAAAAACAAGAAAATACCTAAGCAAGAAATCCAAAAGACGAAAGACACACAGGCACAATTCTACTTCTAAAAGAAAAATAGCAGGAAACAGTAACCACTATTTCTTAATATCTGTTAAAATAAATAGACTCAATTCCCCCAATAAAAAGACATAGGCTATCAGGCTGGATACATAAACAGAATCCAGCATTTTGTTGCATACAGAAAACTCTACTCAGAGTCAAAGACAGACACTATTTCAGAGTAAAAGGTTGGGAAAAACCCTTCCAAGTAAATGGCCCAATAAGCAAGGTGGAGTGGCCATTCTAATATCAACTAAAGTAGATTTTCAACCAAAAGTTATCAAAAAACATAAGGAAGAAGAATTTTTATACATTACAGGGAAAATTTGTCAGGAGGAACTCTCAATCCTTAACATATATCCTCCAAATACTGGAGCACCCATATTCATAAAAGAAACCCTACTAAAACTAAAAAAAAAAAATACATTGTACCACACACAATAATGTTGGGAGACCTCAAAACCCCACTCTCATCAATGGACAGATCATTGAAACAGAGACTGAACAAGAACACAGTAAAACTAGTAGAGGCTATGAATCAATTGGAATTAATAGACAACTACAGAACATTTCTAGCTAAAACGAAAGAATACACCTTCTTCTCAGCAACTCATGGCACCTTCTTCAAAACTGACCATATAATTGGTCACGAAAAACAAGCCTCAATAGATATAAGAAAATTAAAATACTCCCATGCATCCTATCAGATCACCATGGGCTAGGGCTGGTCTTTAATAACAACAAAAACTACACGAAGCCCATATACAATAAAAAATAAACAATGCTCTACTAAAGGATACTATGGTCAAAGAAGAAATAAAGGATTTTCAAGAATTTAATGAAAATGAAAGCACAACATACCCAAACCTATGGGATGCAATGAAAGCAGCACTGAGAGGAATACTCATAGCTCTGAGTTCTTCCAAAATATACTGGAGAGAGCATACACCAGAAACTTGACAGCACAGTTGAAATCTCTAGAGCAAAAAGAAGCAAATACACCCAAGAGGTGTAGACGACAAGAAACAATCAAACTCAGAGCCAAAATTGACCAAATAGAAACAGAGAAAACAATTCAATGAATGAACAAAACCAAGAGCTGATTCTTTGAGAAAATTAACAAGATTGATAAACCCTTAGCTACACCAACTAGAGGGCAAAGAGAGATTATCAAAATTAAAATCTTAAAGGAAAGAGGAGCTATAACAACTGAAACTGAGGAAATTCAAGAAATAGACAGTTCCTACTACAAAAGCCTATACTCAACAAAGCTGTAAAATCTGGAGCAAATAGATGTATTCCTAGACAGATACCAGATACTAAAGTTAAACCAGGAGAAGGCAAACCATAAAAATAATCCCATAACACCTAAAGAAATAGAAGCAGTCATCGAAAGCCTTCCAACCAAAAAAGCCCAGGTCCAGATGGGTTCAGGGCAGAATTTTATCAGACATTTGTTGATGACCTAACACCAATACTCTCCAAATTATTCCACAAAATAGAATTAGATGGAACACTACCTAACTCATTTTTTGAGGCGACAATAACCCTTATTTCTAAAACACACAAAGACCTTACAAGAAAAGAGAACTTCAGAACAATCTAACTCATGAACATTAAAGCAAAAATATTCAACAAAATCCTTACAAACAATATCAAAGAACAAATCAAAACAATCATTCACCATGATCAAGTAGGCTTCATCCCTGGGATTCACAGATGGTTTAATATATGGAAATCCATCAATGTAATCCATCATACAAAGAACTCAAAGATAAAAACCACATGGTCATATCACTAGATGCTGAGAAAGCATTTGACAAAATTCAACACCCCTTCATGTTAAAAATCTTAGAAAGAACAGGAGTCCAAGGCCCATACTTAAACATAATAAAAGCAATATACAGCAAACCAATAGCCAACATCAAACTTAATGGTGAGAAACATGAAGCAATCCCACTAAAATCAGGAACTAGACAAGGCTGCCCAGTCTTCCCTACCTATTTACCATAGTACTAGAAGTCCTGGTCAAAGCAATTAGACAACAAAAGGAAATCAAACAGATAAAAATTGGAAAGGAAGAATTAAAAACATCACTGTTTGCAGATGACATGATAGTGTACTTAAGTGACCCCAAAAATTCCAGAGTACTTCTACAGCTGATAAAAAAGTTCAGCAAAGTGGCTCGATATAAAATTAACTCAAACAAATCAGTAGCCTTCCTATACTCAAAGGACAAATGTGTGGAGAAAGAAATTAGAGAAAAGATACTCTTCGCAATAGTCACAAACAATATCAAATACCTAGGTGTGACTCTAACTAAATAAGTGAAGGGCCTGCATGACAAGAACTTCAAACCTCTAAAGAAGGAAATCGAGGAAGATCTCAGAAAATGGAAAGATCTCTCATGCTCATGGATTGCAAGGATCAATATTGTAAAACTGGCCATCTGACCAAAAGCAATCTACAGATTCAGTGCAATCCCCATCAAAATTCCAACCCAATTTTTTATAGAGTTAGAAAGAGCAATGTACGATTTCATCCGGGATAACAAAAGACCTAGAATAGCAAAATCTATCCTCAACAACAAGAAAACATCTGTGGGATTCACCATCCGTAACCTCAAGCTATATTACAAGGCAATTGTGTTAAAACTGCATGGTACTGGTACAGAGGTAAGCAAGTGGATCAATAGAATAGAATAGAAGATCCAGAAATGAGCCCTCACATATATGGTCACTTGATTTTTGACAAAGGAGCTGTAAACATTCAAATGAAAAAGGACAACCTCTTCAAGAAATGGTGTTGGTCCAACAGGCACTCAGCATGCAAAAGAATGAAAATAGACCCTTTCTTATCTCCTTGTACAAAGCTCAAGTGCAAGTGGATCAAAGATCTACACATTAAACCAGGTACACTGAAACTGTTAGAAGAGAAATTAGGGAAAACCTTAGAACACATAGACACAGGAGAAAATTTCCTGAACAGAACACCAATGGCTCATGCTCTAATGTCAAATATTGACAATTGGACTTAATGAGATTGCAAAGTTTCTGTAAGGCTAATGACACTGTCCAGAAAACTAAATGGCAGCCAACAGTGTGGGAAAAGATCTTTACCAACCCCACATCTTATGGAGGTCCAATATCCAAGGTATACAAAGAATTCAAGAAGTTAGACGCCAGAGAATCAAACAACCATATTAAAAATGGGGTACAGAGCTAAACAAAAAGTTCTAAATTGAGGAATACCAAATGGCTGAGAAGCATCTATGGAAGTGCTCAACATCATTAGCCATCAGGGAAATGCAAATCAAAATAACCCAGAGATTCCACCTCACACCAGTCAGATTGGCTAAGATCAAAAATTCAGATGACAGCAGATGCTGGCAAGGATTCAGAGAAAGAGGAAGACTTCTCCACTGTTGGTCGGGTTTTAAACTGGTACAACCACTCTGGAAAAACCAGTCTGGCAGTTCCTCACAAAATTGGACATAGTACTACCTGAAGACCAAGTTATACCACTTCTGGGCATATACCCTAGAGAAGCTACAACATACAACAAAGACGCATGCACCACAATGTTCATAGCAGACCTATTTATAATAACCAGAAGCTGGAAAGAACCCAGATGTCTTTCAGTAGATGAATGGATACAGAAATTGTTATATATTTACACAATGGAGTACTTACTCAGGTATCAGAACCAATGAGTTTATGAAATTCTTAAGAAAATTGATGCATCTAGAGAATATCATCTGAATGAGGAAGCCCATTCACAAAACAACAGACATAATATGCAGTCACTGATAATTAGATACTAACCCCAGAAAGCTCTGAACACTGCAGAAACAACTCAAAGACTATTTGATGTTCAAGAAAATTAAAGTCCCACCCCCCAAAAAATGAAAAGAACATTATGTTTAATCTTTACACACCAAGAAAACTTTGACTATTTCCAGGTTACATCTTGCTTTACATGTACTTTATGCTCATTGTAACTAATAAGATTTTAAGGCATACTATCAAAACTTTAAAAAAATCAAATACTGACAAAAATGTATTCATATATTTTCATGCAAAAATGCTTTTAAAATCTGTACATTCATCTTTGTATTTTAAATAAAGTTGTTCAATTAAAAATAATAAAAATAGAAATGGAGACTTAAAATTAGTGAACAAAAAAGAAAATGCTGTATATGACAAGATTCTGTACTTTATATAATAGGAAGTGTGGATTGGTTTAACTCATACTGAATAAGAGATGTAGCACCATAGCCCAGGGAACTCATTGTAGAATGAGGTCACGGCAGAAGCAATAGACAAGTTACCAGAGACCCAGGGAGGAGGTTTGTTCAAATTGTGAATAATTACAGTGGGTTAGTTAGTGAAAAACAAAATCCAAAACACAGGGTCAAAACTAATAGGAAGCAAGGTAGGAACAAGTCTCGCAGTAAATTAACTCAGTGTGCCTAGGGAGTCTTCAGCATCCACTGATGTACACTCGTTTCTTCTGAAATTGGTTAACGGCCATAGCATGAAAGCTATGAAGACATAGCAAAAGCATCCAGATTTATTTTGACCTCAAAATGGCTCAGATACTCTCTCAGAAAAAAATTCCCATTAATGACACATGGTAGAATCTTTATCAAGATGCCAGTGTGAACTTTCTGTGACAAGCAGCTTAGACACTAAGACGTCACCACTCACATCCATATGTCTCAGTGTGTATGTTGCCAACGTACCTGTTTGCCATTTGCTTTTTCTATACAGTGCCAAAAACCGAGGTGAAGAATAAAAATCCTACTCAGTGTTCCTAAATATCCAGGTGCTTGCTACCACATGTGTAAAACATCTATTTGACAGTGTTTCTTGCCTTGAATGCTTGTTTGCCTACAAAAAAAAAAAATGTGCAGCTGCTTAAGTATTGTGCAACCGTGAAATTATACAGCATTGTCAAGAATCAGTTTATTTCTGTCTAATAATCAGAGATGCGTAGCTATAAATCAGGTTGTAAAAAATCAACATAACTGTTCTCATTAATTTGTGATATCTCTATCCTCAAATCAAAGGGACCTTAGGAAATCCTGTATAATATTAAAGATGACTAAATTTCTACTTCTTAATTTTACATTATGAATAAGCATTCAGATTTCTTAAGAACATTGATTTCTTATATTAGTTACTTTTCTATTGTTGTACTAATATATAATAACCCAAAGTGATTTATAGATAAAAAAGTTTATTGAGTTCATTTTGGCTTAATGTCCCAGAGGGATGAATTTATCATGAAAGGGAGGCATAGTCACAAGCACTTGGCATGGTGATAGAAAGTTAAGAGGTCACAAGGTCAACTGCATGCATTTACTCAGCAGAGAGCAAACTGGAAGTGGGTCAACCTATACTCTTTCAAACCTTACTTCATAGTGATCTACTTAGGTTCTGTTTTCTAAGGGTTCCATAAACTACCCAAAAAGTACCCCTGACAAGTGATCATGTGTTCAAAAATATGAGCCTCTGAGAGTAATTTCACATTTAAATAATCATATCTAGTGGCTTGCCACATCTTGTCTTGCAAACCGAAAATTCAAATATGCCTTCTAGCTCTCCATAGTTCCTAAGGGTTCATAATTTAAGATTTCAATCCTTCAGTGGTATAGAATGGAACTTTGAAACAACATTTTAGGTAATATACTGAACTATCTCTTGCTTGAGTGAGTCCTTATATGGAATGTTATGACTAACAAGAAGAGTTGAGAATTGTAAGAGAATCGTTCAGCTTCTATCTCTCCTGTCAATATCTGCTTTCTCTTCTCCTTTGCCATTGGTTATAGACACACAGAGCCATCACAAAAAGTCAATCAGGTATCAATGGCACAGTCTTGGGCTATAGCCTCTAGAATAGAGAAACAGACTAAGCCTTGATTGTTTTGAAGAATAACACCAAGTACTCTGTTCCAGAACAGAAAACTAACTCAGGTAATGTGCTCCAGATGTTCACATCAAACTCTAAACAGGACAAGTTTGACAGGGTCTGAGAATGAGAATGAGGAGGAAATAACCCCCAAGAATAATACTGAAGATAGTGAATCAAAAGGCATTAAGGAACAATACATTTATTAGTGCTCAATCATCTCTCAGGCACACCAATAGGTATGAGAGTTTAACCACCACAAAATTTACAATACTTTTGATACTGGTTGTCCAGCCTTGATTTAATCCAATGCTGAATCAGCTTTTCTTATGTAACAACACAAATTATCCACAAAACTCTGAGCCATCCTCCATCCTATTGAAGGCTACTGCTCTAGGCTGCTTGCAGAGACCAAGGAAAGTTCTTTGGAGAACTCATGCCCTTGTCTCATTCTGCAAACCCTACTGTGCAGCATTTCCTGAATTATAGTGTGGAAGCAGAGGATTCCTTAAAGTTGCACATCATGGTAGAGCTGGAAGGTTTTGATGTGTAAATTTTGAGTCTTCACTGCTAGACTTCTAGGAGACTACAAGACTCTCCTCTAAACTCTGAAAAGCTGTTATGTGATTTCATTGTATATCTGTTTGCATTTCAAGTAAAAGACATGTGGCTTCTTTGGCCACATGAAATCTACTACTCAATACTCCATTTTTGATATAATATATTATTTTTATGATAAAACTAAATCTACCATTTTTCAAGTAAGTTTAAAATGAGATTACAGCAGTTAGATAAAATAAATGTATTTTTTTCTATTTTGTTGGATTATTTATTTAATTACTTTATTTACATGCAAAATTTGCTCTCTCTACAGGTCCTCCCACACAGTTCTTCACCTCTAAAAGGGAACTCCCACTGTCCCCTTTCCCTGGAGCATCAAGTCTCTAGGGATTAGGTTTATCCTCTCCCACTGAGGCCAGACAAGGGAGCCTTCTGATATACACATCCTGGGGGCCTCTGACCAGCACATGGTTGGTCTTCTAGACTCTGGGAGGTCACATTGATACAGGTTAGTTGACACTGTTGTCCTTCCTATGGGGTTGTCATTCTCTTCAACTCCTTCAATCTTTCCCCTTTTTCATAGGAGGTCCCTGTCCACTGGTTGACAGTATATATCTGCATATTTTTGAGTCAGCTTCAAATACAGTCTCTCAGAGTACAGTCATGTTAGGCTCCTGTCTGCCTCTAAAATCCCAGCTCTCTGGGACTTTCTAGAGGTTCCCTCCACCCCATTTCTGACACCCAGCAGCTACATATTTCTATCCATTTTTCTGGTCCTTTAGTTTTCTCTCCTGTCTCTTCCCCCCAGACCTGATCTTGCCATCTCAGACCTCAAGTGGTACCACAGAGCAAAAATTATAATAATTTAAAAAATTTTTAAATAAAAAATATGAAATTCATTTTGCATAGGAAGATTATGAAAATGTGTAGAGTTATGTATTATTCATCAGATATTTGTTACTATGATAAAAAAAACTAGCTATCTAATCTATAAGAAAAAGGTCGAGTTGATTTCACAGAAACTGAGGTAATGAATTAGTTCAGTCCTGGTGAAAATGTCATAATAAATGGAACACAGCCATGATAGGAGTATGTTTTAAAGCACCCAATTACATCACAAACTAGAAAGCAGAAAAAAATATTGCTATCTTAATGTCTGTTCTAAGAAATATTCCTAGTGAACAAGGTAGTTGCCTCCTGGTAGGTAACATGTACACTGGTCCTACTACCTTACGTTAGTGTCACCATAGACACCAAGTCCATGATGATTATGTTCCCTTAAAAGTTACAAACTATATACAATCTAAAGAAATAACTCCTATTATGCTGTATCTGTTTTTGTCATTTTAAAAGAGACATAGATAGACAGCAAACTATTTCAATAATTGTGGTCATTTTTAATGCTCTTGTCCAATGTCTGAATTATTTCTACAGATTTTTCCTTGTCTTTGACTTTTCCCATGGCTGTTTTTACTTGTGATCTAGCTTTTCTCAAAAAGAATGAACCCTATAGAAGCAGGAGAGATAATTTTGGGAGACAATAGCAGGCCAAATTTTATGCACTAATGTTGAGTCTACAACATTCAAGTTAGAATATATTATACCAGGCTCTGAAAGACTGGCAAAGTTTCTTATAAGTATCTTAGATCATCTGAGTCCAGTGCATCTCTAGTGTAGTGGAATAATTTATAATTTCTGAGTTTGTCACAAACGTGAAGAAATGATGTAATAAAAACAAAAAGAAATAATGTCACATTGTAGTCTCTGATAAAACTATTGCCAATAGTTTTGGTTTGAAAAACTTATGGGGTAGGGGACACACAGTAACCTGTATAAATTGTGTGACACCTTTCTTTGCAAATAAATAATTATAAAAGACCTGGACAGTCAATTTCCTATAGCCACTGTACATTCTTCCTGAGTCTGTGCCGATAAGTGCATCTTACCTATTTCCTTGCCAGATGCATGGATCATGTTACCTATAAGAAAACAAGGAGTGAGCAGGGAATAATTGTTACCTAAAAAACATGTACTTCCTTCTACAGTGTATAATTTGTTTTCCATAGAGATAATATCCTTTCAATTGTTGGACAATAGCATAACCTCTAGGTTCCTCTCTGTATGATGACACATTGGGATTTAAGCAGAGAGGTCAAAAGAACAAGGAATACTTAGGGGAAACACTACTGTACAAACCTTTCAGGACTCTGAATTCACAAAAGGAGGAACCTGCTATTCAACTCCCACTCCTCTGTGTCTTATTTGAACCTATACTGTGTTAGCTGATCTAAGGATATCCCCTGCTGGGCTCAAAATAGATAAGCAGTTACATAATTGACAAGCAGAAACATTGGACCGCTAATGACAAGGCACCTCAGAGAATTATCAAATTTATTATCTTGAAAGATTGAATTTTCACAAGGCTATTGGGGAACCAAGGGGATGGAAAAATGGTAGTTAATTGAATTTGCAAGACACTATCAATAAGAAGAAAACCAAGGGAATTCAATTTAAGGACAAAAGATGTCTGTCCTTTACTCTTAGGTACATGTGTGTGTGTGTGTGTGTGTTTGTGTGTGTGTGTGTGTGTGTGTGAGAGAGAGAGAGAGAGAGAGAGAGGAGAGAGAGAGAGAGAGAGAGAGAGAGAGAGAGAGAGAGAGAGAGAGAGAGAGAGAGAGAGAGAGAGAGAGAGAGAAGGCTTCACATTATCTTTTGGAAATAGTAATGTGCCCAAAACTATCCTCTCTTTGACTTTACTTAAGTGAGAAAAATAGTCAATGGACTTATGTGCTAAAGTAAAAAGAATATCAGCCTAGGAATTATAGAACTCGAGCCTGCTGCTCATTGGCTGTCAGCTTAGTTAAGTCACTCAACTACAAATTGGTGGGTATCTGCTCTGCAATGGCCATGGCATCTTTGGAGTGCTGACTGAACTGGAGAGCAAATATTCATTCAGGTGTCAGCTAGTATTAGGTCCAGCTACCAAACCCAGATATCTGTAGTTGTAAGCAGTGGTTCTCCCCCTGTTTGTTGTCACCCCTTCAAGGTATGGAAAGACTCTCACAGGGAGCACCTAAGATTGTCATCATATAAGATAGTTACATTACAATTTGTAACACTATCAAAATTATAGTTATGGAGTAGCAATGGAAATGACTATATGCTTGAGTTTACCACAATATAAGTCTAATCCTGCATTTACCTTATATCAACATGAATTTTCATTTGAAAGGGAAGTCCAACAGTAACAGTAAGACAGTATTCGTTTGTATGAGATTAAGAATATTTAAAAAACTATATTCAAGTGCATTAAACTACTTTCCTATTTACCCACAGCTCTGTGTATAAAATAAGTAAACATGTAATTTATACATCATTTATAATTATTTTATGCATTTCTATATTTGTTCCAATATGTGACAGATGCAAATAGTGACATATATATATATATATATATATATATATATATATATATATATATATAACAGCTTAATATCTCTTCTCAGTACATTTAATTAAAACAAAAAAGTAATTTTGCTTTGATTGATCACTTGGAGAATAGAAAAAAATGATGATGATAACTCTTAAGTCCACATGACATGAGCTCATAAAGGAAGTTACTATTACAGTCCCACCTAAAACAATGCATGTACATAGAAGTAAAGAAATGAAAGCAAATGTAAGAAACACTTAATATTCTATTATATATCAATAAGTACAAAGGTTTGGGAAACTTATGATAATTGCTGATGTTGGCCTCTATCCTGGTTGGTATTGTGTGTAGAACTTGTAATGTGAAATATTGGCATATGCATCTCATGTGAAAAAAAATGAATTTCAAAGTTCTGTATAAAGCAGAGATCTCCACAGTAATACACACATTTTCTGTGGACCTATCATATAGTCCTGGACAGCTACTCTTTAATCTGATGACAGTAGCGAGCAGTTCTCAGGTAGATTTTTTTGGGGGGGAGAGATTAGTTTTTCTCTTTATGCTTTCAATTGCATGGATGGATTCTAGAAACATTTCAAGAGTAATCGTTACAATCAATTGAGTTTAGAAGTGAACATCTTCACAGTAACATCAATATTCATAGCTGACACTTAATTTCTATACCAAGCCTTGTTTACAAGCACAAATCCTGAAAATAATATTAAACACACCTTCTTTAAGAAAGTTTAATTATTTCTTGATAGTTATCTACATGTACCAATTTTCCAGTTAGATGTTGGAGAACGGAAGCTTCACATGAGAAAATTCTGCTGTATAAACTATAATAACGTTTGAGACAGTTTTTGTTAGTCTCTCAGAAGAAAAACCAATTTAGCTTTCAATAAATTCATATGAAAATATTAATTTGTTATAAAGAAAAATCAGTCCTCACGTTTATCTATTTACTATTTGTTTAAGTAATTCAATGTAGACCTGGGATGCTCTCAGTAGTGAGATTCATTCAACCACTATAGGAAAAAAATGTAATTATTACTTGAAAATTGCTTATTCAACTGCTATAGGAAAGCAAATGTAATTATTACTTGAAAATTGCTTTAAAAATGACAATTGCTTATTGATGATATGGTTAAAATGATCATGATACTAATTGAAGTGAAGAAAGTATTTTTAATTTTATAATATTGACATATAATTGCAAGGTTATATCCCAAATGACAATATCAGTGATGATTTTAGAAGTTACCAACCCTAAGCATTTATCCTTCAGACTTAATGGGACACATTATGAAAGTCAGCCTTAATTTTCTTGTGGATCTAATAAAAGAAAATCAACTCCAATATTGTATTTTGCCTACTTTGCATTAGGCTGGCACTCGTGGGAGTTAAGGGCACATCTTGCAAATGGTCTTGAACCAGTTAATAATAAAATCTTTTTCCCTGAAGAAATCAGTATACTATTTTGGACACAATTTATTATTGCATATTCATTTTAGACAGAACAGAAGTCAGCCTCCCAAAGAGATATTTTAATAGTGTCCTCAAATTTACTGCCTGTTAGAGGGCCTCAGATTCTTAGTCATTAGGTAACATGAATTAGCCACACATTTTGAAATAGCTACTGAATGAATTAATTAATTAAACTTAACACCAAAATACAAATGACAGAAATACAAGTTAAAATTTGCTTCTAGATGGTCGTTTCCTTTCATGCCTGTATTGTTTCATGAAAAAAAAAACTCTTCTATATGTTATAAATCCATCCTCAACAACAAGAAAACATCTGCGGAATCATTATCCCTGACCTCAAGCTATATTACAAGGCAATTGTGCTGAAAACTGCATGGTACTGGTACCAAAATAGGCACGTGGATCATTGGAATAGAATAGAAGATCCAGAAATGAGCCCTCACATATATGGTCACATGATTTTTGACAAAGGAGCTGTAAACATTCAATGGAAAAAGGACAGCCTATTCAACAAATGGTGCTGGTACAACTGGCACTCAGCATGCAAAAGAATGAAAATAGACCCTTTCTTATCTCCTTGTACAAAGCTCAAGTGTAAGTGGATCAAAGATCTCCACATTAAACCAGATACACTGAAACTATTAAATGATAAAGTAGAGAAAACCTTAGAACACATAGGCACAGAAGAAAATTTTCTGAACAAAAAAACAATAGCTCAAGCTCTAAGGTCAAAGATTAACAAATGGGACTTAATGAGATTGCAAAGTTTCTGTAAGGCTAAGGACATTGTCAAGAAAACAAAATGGCAGCCAATGGGAATGGGAAAAGATCTTTACCAACTCCACATCAGACAGAAGCCTAATATCCAAGGTATACAAAGAACTCAAAAAGCTAGACACCAGAGAATCAAACAAACCTATTAAAAAATGGGGTACAGAGCTAAACAAAACGTTCTCAATTGAGGAATATCTAATTGCTGAGAAACATCTAAGGAAGTGCTTCACATCCTAAGCCATGAGGGAAATGCAAATCAAAACAACCCTGAGATTCCACCTCACACCAGTCAGATTGGCCAAGATCCAAAACTCAGATGACAACAGATGCTGGCGAGGTTGTGGAGAAAGAGGAACACTTCTCCACTGTTGGTGGGCTTGTAAACTGATACAACCACTCTGGAAATCAATCTGGCCATACCTCAGAAAATTGAACATAGTACTAGCTGAAGACCCAGCTATTCCACTTCTGGACATATATCCCAGAGACACTTTAATATACAACAAAGATACATGCACCACAATGTTCATAGCAGCTCTATTTATAATAGCCAGAAGCTGGAAAGAACCCAGATGTCCTTCAGAAGATGAATGGATACAAAAATTGTGGTACATATACACAATGGAATACTACTCAGCCACCAGAAACAATGACTTAACCAAATTCTTAAGAAAATGGCTGCATCTAGAGAAGATCATCCTGAGTGAGATAACCCAGTCACAAAAGAACAGACATAATATGCAGTCACTGATAGTGGGATGCTAACCCCAGAGGCTCGGACTGCCCCAGAAACAACTCAAAGACTGTGTGAATTTCAAGAAAAAAAAAGAAAACAAAACAAAACAAAACAAAACAAAAAAAGTCATGCTCAAACCTTACACACCAAGATCACATTGACAAATTCCGGGTTACACCCTGTTTTACATGTACTTTTTGCTCATTGTAAAAAAAAAAAAAAAGAAAGAAAGAAAGCAAAAAAGAAAAAAGAAAAGCCAAGCACTGACACAATTGTTTTTGTATACATTTATGCAAAAATGTTTAAAATTGTTTTTATCTTTGTTTATAAAATAAAGTTTAAAAAAAAAAGGAATGCCTCCTTTTAGCATTACAGACTTTATAAATCCTTGAAGGTTTCATGTAAGAGTTTATAATTGTTCAACAGAAAAAAAACACAGAAAGCAAGAGATTGTAGGAAGAAAACTAGACTTACTAGCAAAAGAGTTAAAAAGTCTTAGCCAGAAATTCTTAAAGCAGCCGAAAACCAAATGTGTCAGGTGCTACTGGACTGCACAAAGTAAGGCCCTGCACTGGGCTGTCTGCTCAGTTGCACCAAGTAGGAGATCCAGCTCATTATGTTGGATGAATATTCCCTGTCATTGTTCCACAGACACTCACTTCTTCAAAGTTTCATAGAAAAGTTTAATTGTTATTGAAGTAACACCACAAAGGGCTTTCCATGTGGTGATTAAGGATGCTGCCCCAACCCTGGTTGGGAGACAAGCTAGATGGGTTCCAGGAATTAGAGAAGAGATACTAACAAATTACCATTTACTGGCCATTCATCAGCCTGTCCTAAAACACATCAATAAGCATTAACAACTGCCAAGGAGCAGATCAGGCCCTGTCAACACTAAGGAAAGGAAGAACCGTGGAGGAGCTCAGAAGGCCACTGACTTAGGCTTTGGAGTGCAGGAATTATAGTATGTCCATGAATTTCTCAGAGATATTGCTGAACAGTTCCATATGCCACATGATAGGAGTGCTTCAGCTCCTTTATGATCTATGGAACCAGCATGCGTTTTATGATAGATTGAAATGGCAGTGTGTGGTATGTCAGTATGTATATACATATCAGTCTCTGTAAAATGGCTTTTAGATAATTGCTTCAAAGACTAACCAGTCATACTGCCAGTCAGAAAGCCCCAAAGAATCCACTCATAACATTTAACATGGCTCACTAAAGTGAGCACATCCACCATCTCAGAAAAACAGAAAATGCTTCTCTAGTCGCTTCTCACTTCATGGATGCACGCCATAAAGGAAAGTAAATCTGAGACAAAGTCATCACAGGAAATAACAGCTTGCAAAATTCCAACGTACTACTTGTGAAATAAAAAACTTACACAGGGGGTCCTGCCACCAGCAAAATTCTACTTTACATCATTCCAAAGCCCCAAACCATCATGTGTTTTATGATCTTCACTTTTACTTCAGGGGCTCATCCGTCATTATCGACATTAATGAAGCTGGCAGGAAACACAGATGCGCCCTGAGAATAAAACAAAATTCTGTCAAGAAGTAAAGAATGTAAGTAAGACTCTTACTGTTTGCTTCTGAAAGTCAAATCTCATTAAAATTTTAAACTTTTTATATTCTAACTGTGCTGTGTGCTCTTACTAAAATAACTGGAACTTATCATAAACAAATATCTCATCTTCCTAAAGACCCATTGCTAGAACAGAAAAGTTAATATAATCCTGTTGTCACTGGTGATTCAATTCCATTCTTGGGCCATGAGTAATGCTTGCCCCACATCCCTTTTGCAGGTTACACTAAGATAACATATATATATATATTTATAAACTGGGTCTGCATCTTCATGAAGTCATAGAAACAGCTCTCTTGATTAGTCAAGAATAACATACCTCCACAGGAAAGTGAATCCCATTCAGAGAATGATAATTCAGGCAAAGCTCATGTTTGAAGTTTGTAGTTTTAATGTATTGACTCTAATCTTGTCAGACACTCTTCTCAGATTTTAATTTTAAAGTGTCCTTTTCTTTGGAATATCACAAACCTTTCTCATATAAACAATATGAAATAGAAATACGTGTCATGGATATAAGGTTATTGGACAAAGCTCCTGTGTTTGAAGTCACCTTTTATAAAAAATATCTAGGATCAAACCGATCCCTTTGAAGTATTCCACCCCCATAGAACATAAAGTGTAGGCATGGGACCCATGCAGCACTCACAAATCAGAATAATATGTCTATTGCCATCTTTCTTTTTTTCAAATAAACTGGACATTCATTTGATTTCTGTAAAACTATTCCTCTCAAAACTCTTCAAAAGTATTTCTCTCACAGCCATACTCCTGGAGCCATCGTTGAGCTGTGAATACAGCAGTCATTTGATCTGCCACATCCATCAAGGTTGCAGATGTACATATTTCTAATGACAAATGCTGAAGCATTGATGTGGGTTCATTTGCTTGTCATGACTGGCTCTTTCAGCTCCATTCATGAAGTGCTGGGGCCCAACAACCGTCTTCTCAGTACCTGGAAGATGCCATTCTGCATCTGGAAGAGCTGGAAAAGCTGTGAGTTATGTTCTCAGACTATTCTGGAAAGTCCTTTTTCTAAAGACAGGGAATCTTAGAAAGAAATGCTTGGTGAGAGCTCGGAAGAAAAAAATATTGCTTTGCCACACTCCAAACACTGTGATCCGATTACTTCATGGAAGGGAGTATGAATCTTGCTGTTCACAGAGTCAAAAACTAATTTTATTTTAATTGAGCTCCATAATTTATTTTTAAGCTTTTCTCTCATAGGAACAAAATTTTATATAATATATTATGATCCCAGTTTTATTTCCCCCAACTCTTCCCAGGTCCTCCCCATCTCTTAATCCAACCAGTTCCACTCCATTTCTTTCTTTCTCTGTTTAGAAAACAAACTAAAAGGTAAAAAGAACTTTTTAAAAAATCACAACATCCACACATACCAAAACCAACAAAAGACCAATATAACAACAACAACAAAACCCCTGAAACCATAAAATGACAAAATCAGATATCAAGATATACACGTAGAAGGCCAGAAAGACAAACTTTGTTCTAATAAAGTAATACAAGTCAAAAAAAGTCGCCAAAGTTACAATAAGTATTTTTGTATTGGTTATCTACTTCTGAGTTTTCAACCTACCAATAAGTGTGGTTAATATAACCAAGGAGATTTTTCTCTTTTTTTTTTAAATTATATACTCTGTATTTATATTTGAGATGCTATCCCTTTACCCTGCCCAGCTCTTATCCTGCCTCCCCCTCTGAATACTTAATACCCAAGAAACAATTCACAGACATTATGAGGCACAAAAAGAAAAAAAAAATTGGCCAAAACAGGGATACCACAGTCGTTCTTATAAAACTGTCATGGGAGGAAATGCAAGGTCAAATAGACAAGGTCACAATCTGGTGGATATGGCTACATGCCTACCTTCAAATTTTTGAACCAGACTTGTTCCTGCCTAAAAGAAATGCAGGGACAAAAAAAGGAGTAGAGACTGTAGGAAAGGCTAACCCTCCCATCTGTACCACACGACTACTTTGGTTGGTTTTTTTTTTAAAAAAAAAAAAAAAAAAAAAAAAAAAAAACATATATTACATTCATATTTATTAAAATTGTTTGTGGAAACTCTACACCCTGAAATAGAACAACCAACAACTAAGGAAGCAGTACAGTATGGTCTAAACAAACAGAGATTGTTAAGAAGTTATATTCAAAAAATAAGTTTGAAACAGCTACTGATGTGTGCGAATGTGTTATGCATCTTTGCTACTGCTAATAGTAATTAATTGTGTGCCTGTGAGTAGAGGGAAGGACATAAGCAGAGCAGAACTGTGCCCACTTCTGTATTCTCTTACCCCAAACATGTTCCCAAGGTCTGTAAATCTTAGCTGAGTAATCAATCTTTTCTGGGTATATTTACTTTCCTCAAATTATGATTTATGTAGAAACTGTGTCCTCTTGAGTTTATTTTTAAACTTGGCTACAATGGTCTGGCAAGATGGCCCATAGAAACCACTTGCTGTATATGCATAAAAACCTAAGTTTGAAGCTCCAAGACCCATATAAAAGTCTGGTGAGTACCATATATACTCAAATTAAGAGAAGAGAAGGTGGGAAAGAGCCTTGAACATATGGGCACTGCTCGAAAATTTCCTGAACAGAACACCAATGGCTTATTCTCTAAGATTAAGAATTGACAAATGGGACCTCATAAAATTGCAAAGCTTCTGTAAGGCAAAGGACACTGTCATTAGGAAAACACTGTGCCCAACAGATTGGGAAAAGATCTTTGCCAATCAACCAAAAGATGACTAATACATACAAAGAACTCAAGAAGTTACACTCCAAAGAATAAAATAACCCTTTTAAAAATGGTGTACAGAGATAAACAAAGAATTCTCAACTGAAGAATATCAAATAGCTGTGAAGTACCTAAAGAAATGTTCAAAACCTTTAGTCATCAGGGAAATGCAAATCAAAACAACACCGAGATTCTGCTTCACTCCAGTCAGAATGACTAAAATGGAAAACTCAGGTGACAATAGATGCTGGAGATGATGTGGAAAAAGAGAAACACTCCTCCATTGTTGGTGGGATTGCATGCTGGTACAACCACTTGAAATTAGCTTGGCAATTCCTCAGAAAACTGGATATAGGATTACCTGAGGATGCAACTGTAACACTGCTAGGCATATATCCAAAAAATGCTTCAACATATAACAAGGACACATGGTTCATGGTGTTCATAGCAGCCTTATTTATAAAAGCCAAAAGCTGGAAAGAAGCCAGATGTCCTTCAACAGAGGAATGGATACAGAAACCATGATGCATTTATACAATGGAGTACTACTCAGCTATTAAAAACAATGAATTCATGAAATTCCTAGGCAAATAGATAGAACTAGAAAATACCATCCTGAGTGACATAACCCAATCTCCCCCTCCTCTCTCTCTCTCACACATACACAAACAGACACACACACACACACACACACACACACACACAACACACATGGTATGCACTCACTGATAAGTGGGTATTCGTCAAAAAACTTGCATTACCCGAGATACAATTCACAGACCACATTAAGCTCAAAAAGAATGAAGACCAAAGTGCAGATGCTTTAGTCCATTTTAGAAGGGGGAACAAAAATATTCATAGGAGGAAATACAGAGACTAAGTTTCCAGCAGAAACTGAAGGAAAGGCCTTTCAGAGACTGCCTCACCTGGGGATTTAGCCCATATACAGCCACCAAACCCAGACAATATTGCTGCTGCCAGGAAGTATGGCTGACTAGAGCCTGATATACCTGTCTTCTGAGTGGATTTGCCAAATTATGACAATTACAGAGACAGATGCTCTTAGCCAACCATTGAACTGTGAACAGGGCTTCCAATGAAGGAGTTAGAGGAAAAACTGAAGGAGATGAAGGGCTTTGCAATCCCATAAGAACAAAAATACCAACCAACCAGAGCTCCCAGGGACTAACCCACTATCCAAAGATTACACATGAACAGACCCATAGTTCCAGCTGCACATGTAGCAAGAGGAGGGCCTTGTTGGGCATCAATAGGAGGAGAAGCCTTTGTTCCTGCCAGGGCTAGATGCACCTGTGTAGGATAATTTTAGGGCAGGGAGTTGGAAAGGTGTGGGTGGATGAACACCCTCATAGAAGCACGGAGAGGAGGGTTGGGATAAGGGGTATGGAATTGAAACCTGAATGGGGATAACAATTTAAATGTAAATAAAAAGTATCTAGTAAAAAAAATTTCAAGGTCTGGTGAGGTACATATATCTGTAATACTAGTACTTAGAAGGTATGTTTCGCAGGGACTTAATGCCCAGTAGTCTATCCAAAATTTCTGAGCAAGCCCAAGGTTTAATAAAACATGCTATCTCAAAAAAGTACTCATACACTCATGCATGAATACACACATAGATGGGGCAGGGAGTTCAATGCCCAATCCTTATGTATTCCAGAGAGTTCATAAACATAGTGCATAAAGAATACTTTTGATAGACTTGTGACTTATAGACTTGTAACTATACATTTTCAGTTGCTCTTCCACATATTTGTTGGCATCCAAATATGTGCTTATGTAAGGGAAGTTTGTGACACAATAATACTGTTTTATATCATCTTGTATTGTATGTGTTCTAAAAGCACAATGTAATTCACATGCAACACATTCATTTCCTGTGGCTATAGACTTTAAATGTCAAACGTCTATTTTTATTTTAATTATTTATTTTTCTTTCCATTAGTGTTTTTCCTGCATGTATGTCTGTTTGAGGGCATCAGATTTTGAAGTTACAGATACTCTTGAACTGCCATGTGGGTTCTGCGAGTTGAAACTGGGTACATGGGAAGGACAGCCAGTGCTCTGAACCATGAGGCATTTCTCCAGCCTTTATTATTTTATTTTTAAAATAATATTTTTATTAATTTTCTAAGAATTTCAAACAGTGTACTTTGACTATATTTACTTCCTTGCTCTGACTCTTTCCCAATTGACCTCCACTTCTCTGTACCTACTTCTGTTTTTAACCTATCAAGTGTATGTTGGGATTCCCAGATATTGTTGGGAATGAACTCTACCTGAGGGTATGATCAACCTACCAAGGGTAACACTCTTAAAGAAAACCAATTTTTCCTCTTTCTGTAGCTCTCAACTGACAATGCTCACACAGCTAAGGACCAGATTTCATGCCCATATCTTCCTCAACTTCATACTGGGAATTAAGCATGGAATTACAAAGACTATTTTATATAGTCAAAGAATCTAAGGGACGATTACTTGTGTAAATCAAAGAAAGCAAAGAAACTTGATGATGCTTTGCTTTTATTTAGAAAATGTAAACATCCCTTTCTTTAAACAGTTAATATTAACTCTTAAATTTACACTGCATTTAACAAAATGCAACTGAATTCAACTTTTAAGAAAATGATATTAATAGTAACAATAAAATTAAATTACATAAACTAGAAATATTTGAAAATCTTTAAAAGTTATTCAGTATTTCATATATATTTATATGAAAATATTTTATATTTACTCCTCAAGTTTCCTGTCCACCTCTCCCAGGATCCCCAAAGTTTACTCCCAATCTTGTCGTGCACCCCACTTCCTGCCGGCAGGAAAAAGCATGCAACAACAGGATTCTTCTGCGAACAACCTTTATTGTATGTTGAAGAGGAAGACACCGGGCAGGAAAAGGCACCCTAATTTATACCCACCAAGGGTGGTGTGTCGCTGTGTGATTGGCTGCCCGCCAGTGGTCTGATCGTGACGCCCCGGGATGGGCGGTGACTTGGCTCGCACCACTCTTTGCACATGTGCCCAGTGGTTATTTACCACACTTCAGCTGATTCATGGCACCTGAAACCAGCGCCATCTTGTAAGGCGCAGCCTTCGGCCCTCAACAAACCTCACGTCATCTTCTTTTCTTTATAAATCCACTAAATCCAACTGGTGTTGTGCATATATGTATGATTATGTGGACATCCACTGGGGCAGGGAAAACCTGTCAATAACTATGTCCTCTGAAACAATGGTTCCTTATCTCTCTGCAGCTAAAAACTTTCAGTGGATCCTCAGTTATGGAACAGGACATAAGAACCCCTCCCCTGCACCCCATAGTGGCTGAAAGGTGACTGGATCTCATGCAAATCTCATGCATGTAAATATACTCGCTGCGAGAATGGATACATGTGTGACTTTTGTGGTGTTTAGAGTAATACATTTATGCCAGAAAAGAGCAGAATTTTCCCATTCAATTCATAAATAATTTAAAGACTCTAAAGATTTATGAAAGTCATAATTAATCTCAATCAAAGGAAGAAAGAAGATAACATTGAGATAGTATCATCTTTAAATCTAGATCCTGTTACACTGGCTTCTGGATTAAATATTTGTTTCCTTTTGTGAAGACAAGAATGGTTCTTCTTTAAGTATAATTTTGAATAGTGACTCTAACATGTACATAGGAGCACTTATATTTCTTATGGAACTTGTATTCTACTTAACATTCATTTTCCTGCCTTATGAACAGTAGTGGTATACCAGTAAGTGCCCAGAAATTTAATACACTTAAATATGCTGACATTTTGTTTGTTCTTTTGGTTAAAATTGTATCTTCAAATACTTGTTGCCTTCATTTTCTTTGATTGGCCTATGTTGTTTCTTTCTGTATTTTTCTCTTTGATTTCTATATCATCTTTGTGAGGAGTTTATGTTAGATAAGGACATAGACAGCTATAGTGTCCTCAAATAAGCAAGCAGTTATGAGAAGCTATTCAAAGATGGTCAGTTCTTCAAGGTACATATCCTCTCTGACACATACCCTTGCCTTCTTCTAAAGTTGAATGCCTCCTGAGCACATCTGTTGTATAAGTGCTGAGCTTTGCATCAGTTTTCTTTCTACACACTCACTCTTTTGGCATTGCAGTGTGAGTGTGCAGCATGTGGAGAGACACAGAGGTTTAAGCACCAAGTTGAGTAAGTGTAGGTCAGTCTTTAAGACGAACTACTAGGTATGTAAATTGTTAAGCCTAGGTCTCCAAAGTCTAGACATGAACCCACCAAGCCTCAACATTCTAATGAGTTTTCTCTTTAACCTCAATTTACTTCCCATTTTCATTCTGATAGTGTGAAATTTCAAGCTGTTACTAGGATAAAATTTCTTCGAACTTTGTTGGCATCATATGTCATTTCAAAATTTAATATCTGAGAATGTCCGAAGGGGAGTTGTATCTGACGCATTCAATTCCTTATCGAAAAAGATTGCTGAGCTTTTCAGTAGGGCATGGGTCAGAAACAGGGATTATTCTTTCTGTTTTGTGCTTCTTTTCATCTTTTTCATTTTTCTCCCAAATCTGGCTATATTTACAGGGATCGAAATGGGTATAGTAGTTATAGGATTATGTCCATTGCTATCTTAATAAAAACCTGTTCACTTAAATATTTTTTAAATTTATTCTGTCATTTTCTCTAGTGAATTAGGCTTGTGTTCATAAACTGTTTAATTACCAGAAAACTTGTGAATGTATGCTTCAGATCTGTCAATATTTTAATCCATTTGTACATGTTTTTAATATATAAAAGACAGTGTACATGTTTGTTTGTAATTATGAAGTTAGAACATGTCCATTTTGAAAACATTATTGCATATTTTTATTAACTATATATGGGCAGTGTAAAGAAATTATTGTTTTATAACATCATTGGCTACAAAAACCAGTACTTCCCATTATACTAATTTGTACTTTAGTGAAAATCTAGCCTTACACTTCACATTCTAAATTTTTTCTTAAATTATTTTAATGTTAACAAAATTTTACATACATATATATGTGTTTGTAGTTTGATATTTTATAACACTGTGTAATGTCTTAATAAATTTAAAGATTTTTTTCATAAATATGTCAAATTATTCCATACTTAAATTGTTCAGAATCCTCTCTCCTAGCTCTGAAGTATGTTTTATTGGTGTAATCACTGTTGGTCAATAATACACTGAAATTTTACCTCCCGTTTGACTCAGAAACTTAAAATAGTCATTGAAAATTCTTTTTGTAGGAAACCAGATGAAATGTAGGAAGAACATGAGGGATAGTGGGACAAAGGAATGAACATGTGAACACGGTGTAGAATCACACATGCATACTGATGTCCCAATAAAATACCTCACACTCTAAACTATGCAGATCAATTGAAGTCTACACTTAACGACGAGCGAAAACAGTTTTCATGCTTCTTCCTTTAGTAAATTTTGTATGTTTAGAACAGATTCAAGGGAAAGCAGTTTTTTATAGTATAAAGAAAAAGAATCATTTAGCCTTTGTGTCTTCACTTAACGTTTGTTTTTTCCCAAAGTTTAACTGGTAAGCACAATGTGTCAGGTCCATAATCCTAGAAAGAGCTTTGTTGGGTATGCAAGCTGCTCAACTGAACTGCATAGTTCAGTGAGCTGTGTGATCCACTCTCCTGTCTGCCCTCTAGCTATTTGCTAATGCAGTAATCACAGGCCTGAGGTGCCTGGGTAAATAAATAATTCCTCTGTCAGAATTGTGCAGCTTCCCTGACCTTTTCAAGGAGATGTTAATTTTAAGACTGTGATAAAACAAGCAGGTTTTTTATCTCCTCATCATTTGAAATATTAAATTCTAACTAGCACCATCAGGGTTTCTTCCCAGTAGCTCATAGATTTCACTATAGGTTATGTAAAGGCCTAGTGAAGTAGTGTGTTTCCAAAGTAAACATGTTTCTTTAAGCTTGTGGAAGGCTTCCATCTAAATTTTGTATTTGTCTTTTGATCCACAAAGACACACAGAGATGGTATCACTCTTCATAATCATTTAATAAGTAATTCATATTTACATAATAATAATAATAATAATAATAATAATAATAATAGAAAATTAATCTCATCTTTGTTCCTACACTTAACTGTCGCTAATGCAGGTTCTATTATGGGTTGGTGTGTGGAATAAATTAGACATTTTATAGCACTGCACCATTTTCATATAAAAAGCCAGATCATTTACCTGGATGAAGTTTTATTTTTCCCTCTCAAAGTAAGACACATAGGTAAAGCTCTGTTGCTCTACTATAAAATTTGAAAATGTTCATGAAGATTTTCTGATATATTATTCCATCCATTAGCAGAAAAGTTAGAAATATCCCCTCTACTATACACCAAGACAGTGAAAAAATAAATGGTTTTTCTGTGTTTATCATGACATGGTTCAGTGTTTCAAGAATGTAGTCACTTTCTCTCAGAACTCAAAGTTTTCAAAAGTATCAAATGAGTGCTTCTATAGATTTTTATTTAAAAAAAAAATCTATCCAAAAGTTTCCATTACAGCCTTTAAAGCCAGATTATTTGACTTTGACTAAATCTATGGAAAGTATGACAATACATATTCCTTGCTACTTAGTTAAGCTTCTCTACCTAATGCCATTTAGCTTTCCTGACTTGTTCTTTTTGAACATCATTAGATCATATCCCTCCTTAATGAATATGCTAGGAAAAAATAGTTGAGTATTTTTTAGATTAGGCTTGCATCAAAAGGTATAGCAGAAAGGCCAATGATAGGTGGGCCTGTAAATGGTATATAAATAGATAACAGATAATTACAGATATATGTTAGATGGTTGATAGGTAAAGAGATTATAGGTGATAGATAGAATATGCATAATTGATAATAAATGTATTAGATAAAGATGAATGGATAGATGGATGATAAACAGATGAATAATTCATACATACATACATTTGTACACACATATACACATATATATGTATGTCATATACATATATATGTTAGATTAACAGAGACTGAAAAGGAATGATTAATTAATTAATTGATTAATGGTTATTTGATTCCTAACTGCTCAAACAATACTCAAGTCAACCTTTGACTCTCTGTAAGTGTAATGCAATTTTACTCTTTGTAATTTGGGTTATCTTCTTTCTTTTGCTCCATCTTGCCATAAGCCAGAAACACAGAGACCAAATAGAACTAGAAATGTCAGCACTCATATCCTGATAGAATCACTATTCTAAAAGGTAGAGCCGTTAAATTCTTTATAGACAGGGAAAAGCTTTTAACCCAGAAGCCAATGTATCTTATTGTATATCCTTTCAGATTTAAAGATGAGACTAGTTCAATGTCATTTGCCTCCTTACTACACTAAATATATCTATTCAGCTGAAGTAAATAAAGAATTAAAACAAGCCTTATAAGTACAGTAAAGAAAAATTGAAAGAAATGCAAAATATATCATAAAATTAAATACTGGATCAATGAAAGAGAAATCATATAAAATTAAATATAATATACTAGAGAATCAAAATGTTCAAATTTTCTTATTTTACTGATGGCTTTACGGCTATATTGGTATAGTAAGATAAATTACTAATGAATTTGCATTTGATTTAGTATTTAATTGAATAAACTCATAAAATATAAACCAGATTTCAGAAAGAATAAAACAAAAGAATAAACAGTCAAGTTTTTTTCCTACATACCGATATTTGTAAAACTCATTTTCTCTTAAAAATTCATGACTTAGATAAGGACAGAATTGATGTAGCAGTATTTTTTTCCTCACAGTCAAAAATATTTTAGAGTAAACTAATTTCACTAATACATATGAACTTACTACTGTGTGCCATATCTAGATATAAATAAGCAACTAAGGACAGAAGGCAGGGAATGGAGAGACAGGCTTTTTATTTCCATGTGCATCATCTTTAAGTGAAGAAACAAAATATTGTGTGTGTGTGTGCCTGCATATATGCATGGGGGGGAGAGGGAGAAGAAGAAGATGAAGAAGAAGAAGAAGAAGAAGAAGAAGAAGAAGAAGAAGAAGAAGAAGAAGAAGAAGAAGAAGAAGAAGAATCAAGCAATAAAAATGTTAGCATGCAAAGAGACTAAAAAACAATGTAGTATTTTAGGTGGTTCAACTTGGAAATGATTCTTGATGAGTTAATATTTTAGCATTGGGAAAACATAAATGTTCTTTCAGAATAAAAGATGAAAGTTATGAAGCAACTGAATCAGAGACATGAATGCTGCATTTAGGAACAAGTAGGCTGGAGGAGAGATGAAGCTTCTGCACAGCATAGGGGAAGATAAGAGAAACCAATTTGTAGAATGCAGACCCAAAAGGGAACTGAGAGAAGGCTATATCTTTTACAGATGACAGTCTTTAAGAAGCCCCTTTGCTTTTACACAAAAGGTCATATAGAAAAGCTTAAAACCCCAACAACTAGAGATCAATAGTCCAAGCAAGTAAGGAGATTGCTGGTCAGGATGTTCATGATGGAAATGGAAGCATGTAATGAGAATGTAGATGCAACCTTTACACACCACTGACAGGACCTCAAAGCAGGTTGAATGTGAGTTAAGACAGATGCTCTCCTCACCCATGTTCCTGTAATATTGTAATAAATTACTTGACTCCTTGTCATAAATTATTTGGTTACTAAACTAGACTTGGGTGGAAGCAGTTCTTTGGCCCGTCATTGGTGTTCTAATTAAAGCAAATAGACATTTGTTCTTTTCAGGAAAAGTCATCTAATACATGCATACATTATATTCAGGTATATCTTTCGTTTAATTTAGTGTGTGTGTGCTCACATGTTCACAAGTATGAGTGTATGCTAGTGCATGTGTACATGTGTGTAAGGAGGCCAGGGACATTCTCAGGTCTCATTTCTCATGTCCACTTTTATAAAAATAAAATTATATACATGTATGTGTGTGAGTATATGTATAAGTATATATGTACATATAAACTCACTATATATATATATATATTTACATATGTATAACTAGTTCTGTAACTTGATCTGTGGCTATTAAAGATATTAATGGACAATAATATTGGTTGGTTGTTACTATTATTTATTGGCAGTGATTAAGTAGAAGTGGTTTTTGTAAATAAATAAAATCAAAGCAAAAAAAAACAGAAATGATCTGTTGTAGCAATTAATATGTTAATCGTGTGTGGAGGAGAATCCTGGGACACATGTCATGTAACTGTTGTCCTTTCGAGATACAGGAGACTATTTTTGTTCACTAGAACCAATGATATTTCTGTCCTATTATACTCTAATGTTGCTGTTCCTCCTATGTCATCTTTATTTATGCACAAGACTGTTTCATACTATTTCACTTCTTTCAGATAATTGTCATATTGAAGAGGAAATTTAAAGAAAACCCAGTGCAACGAATGTAAGCATTAATCTGGTGGTTTTTGTCAAATGCCATCTCCATACACAGACATACTTATTAATACACTACACGGACTGCAGAAGACCATGGTTGGTAATGGTTTCAATAGCGCTAAACAACTGTGTGGTTTACATCGTCCAGTGGCATGGAAGTGGTTATGCACTCACACAGTACAGTGTAAGGATGGTTGAGTGAGCAATTTCCCATGTTTCTAGTCATGTATAGCATATGTGACCATATGTGTAGTAATACTAGATCATAATACATAGTCATCTTGTGATTTTAAGTATTAACTTTGCTATATTCTCTATTGTTATTTGGAGTATTCTAGTATTAATAAAATCTATTTAATTGTAAATAGTATGTTGTATAATGCTGGTGGTACCCTCTAAATTTTATGCTAACATATCTATGGACTGCATCCAGAAAATGAGAGGTTTTACAATTATTCGACATCATCTAGGTCAATGTCTATGTCTTATGCTCTTTGTCCAGGATGATTCACATTGCAATAAAGTTTTTGGAATCACCATACACCTAGATCAGTTTTCTTAGAAACATTTCAGATTGTCTGTAGGGACATCTTCAGTTAGCTCTAGTGCAGGACAGGCAGTTACTAGTCTGAATTTTAATATTATTTATTAGCATGTTAAGAATATTTTTCACATAGCAATTTTTAAGATTCATCCACTTTGGTGTATCTTTTGTTTACCTATTCTCTTGGGGAGAAAGCTGAAGAAGACAGTCTTACACAAATGAAATTATTGATAATTTATTTTTAAGTAATGCTTCATCTATGGAAAGCAAGAGATAAAAGCAGGGATTTTTTTCAAAATGGGGCTATGAAATCATCTTATAAAACTGGAGTTTTTAAAAGAAGTATTCTTATGCTTTTCTATAATCAAAAATATGACAAAGGCAGTGAAGAATTCATGGACACCTAATCTACATACTACATAAACACATGACAGAGTCTCACGTATCTAACTTTAACATCCCCATGTAACCAAGAAAGTACTGAACTTATGATTCTCTAGCCTTCACTTGTTAAGAGCTATAATTTCAGGCTTATCCAATATACTCATTTTAAAGAATATGGGAAACTGAACCCAGAGCGTTCATGATTCTAAGTAAGCACTTTTTACCAATGAGTCTCATTTTCAGTCCTGGGAACATTTGATTTGTATCTACTTTATATCGATGATGAATAATAATGGTTGGTTTTCATCTCCTATGTAGGACATATTACCGTGACATTTTAATTATTACCACTTTCTTTAAATGGCTTTCAGTGACTGTTCTGAATTCCTCAATGTCCAATGTAGCTAACTTTTATTTAATTATAATTGAGTCCAGTATTTATTTTAGGAACAATGAGATAGAAAATATGTGATATTTATTTGGAAATAGACTTTTAGCATCCTTAACAGGTTAAAATTTAAGATCTATGCTGAATACTCTCTTGTTTAACAGCCTAATGTTATATGAGAGCAAATGAAAAAAGCTACACAATTTTAAAAATTAAACTGTTCTAGGATATAATGTTTTATTATCCTCTAATATTATTATGCTATATAATTACTATTAGATTGTTTTCTCTTCTTCCTCACAGTCTGTGGAAAGATTGGACCAAACATCAAGTGATTAAAATATTGTTTTTAATTTTAAAAGGTTGTCATAGTTTTTACAAAATATCCATCCTTTCTGATTTGAACAGCATGTAGTGGCTGGTGATTTTAAGCAGTAACAGGTCATCAAATAACTTACTTGAGCAGAGGGGAAATAAGCAGAAGGGAAGCCTGTTCTCAATGTGGATCTGCCTTGTTAGTGAATCATTCTGCCTGTCCTGGAGGGATCTAGCCTGTTTATTGTTTCTTTAGTGACCATGAGGCTCCTCACAGCTGGTGATGATCAGACCTGCACAAACTTTTCCATCATTGAGGTAAGGCCAGGGGTCAGACATTCTTGGCAGGCATAGCTAAATGTTTTTGTAAAATTACTCACAGATTCAACTAGATGTCAGTCATTTTTCAGCATGATCAAGACCCAGAGCACATTCCTGGGTTGGGAGTGTGCATTTCAACCTCAATTAAAAATAAATCTTTGCCTAATCTACAGGACTAAAAACATGGACCTTGAGGGTGAGTGAAGAAAGGAAAGATTAACTAGGAGGAAGAAAAGCATTTCTAGAAAAAACAACAATAAAAGAAGTCATCAGAACACATTAAAACATTTTTTAAAATAATATTATACTTAAAAGAACATTTATATAGGTTTGTGTCTATATAAACATATGTATATTATATAGGTATATATATATTATATAGACATAACTATAAATAAAGATAAATGATTTAGCTTAGTTTCTAAAGGAATAAAAATTTATTGTTTTTATGGATATAGATTTTTATGTTTTAGTACCTTGGTGGCTGATCTGAAAAAAAAAATAACATTTTTAAAGTTTTGTATTACCCGTTTGAATTGGTAAGAAATCTTGATTTGCTTGGGCAAAATATTAATCTCAAGAAA
The DNA here is from genome assembly GCF_963924665.1 of Micromys minutus. Taxonomy (NCBI): domain Eukaryota; kingdom Metazoa; phylum Chordata; class Mammalia; order Rodentia; family Muridae; genus Micromys; species Micromys minutus. Next base: position 9,133,109 of record NC_137963.1, read on the forward strand.
AAAAATGTTGTTCCAATATAGCTGGGCAGACAAAGTCTCTATTGACACTCATCCTTTAAAATGAGGAAGCACTAATTCATAAGAAAATTACATTTATGATAGACATGCCAGATACATTGTTGCACTGAGTAAAGAAATCCTTTGCTTATGTATGAAACAAGAAAAAAAAAAAACATTGGAGATGATGAAAATTTCAGGTCCAAAAAGAGCCTTATTGAGTTTCTGTTGTCTATACTGCAGAGCAGGATGTTTCAAGGAAAAGCCTCATCCCATATGATATACAGTTCCTATGTCTGGGATATTGTAGTTGCTCACTAATTAAGAAGAAATTGTAATGCTAGTATGCAGAAACTGTGATTATGAAAATATGACCTCCACACTGACTGATATTATGGTTATAACAATTTATTTAGCCTTTGCTTCAAAGATATATTAGTTTCTTCAATTGAAAAAATAAATCATCTTCTGGAAGAGTTCAAAGGTCTGGATTTCCTTGAGGAATAGAAATATCTCTTTCCCTTGCTGCACAAATGGAATAAAATAATGACAAAGATGTGGAAGTTGTGGTGTCTGTCCTGGTATTGATCTAAAAACATGACAGCTGTGAGAATGAGTAAAAAAGTAGATATAGGCTAAAGGGGAAAGAAAAAAACATATTTTATAATATATAAATATATATTATATATTATATATTATAATAATAGCATTATATATGAATTATAATTTTGGTCCCCGATTTTTCTTCAGACTGCATGTTCCCTATTATAAATAATGCCTAGAGTTGTGTTAAGAGATGTCACAGTTCAGCATCACACTTAGAATCTAGCTCAAAAGCCTATTTGAGGCTATTCTTGCTTGAGGCTCCCTGTGTGCAGAAAAGTAGCCACTGATCCTGTCCCTCACCACTGTGTTCACTCTCCTTTCCTTCTTAGTTTGTATTTTTCGTCATTTAACAAAAATGTTGCAACAATAACAATAAAAGAACAGCTAAAATAATTTTGAAACTTTAATAAAGGCTTAGACGTAGTAAACAGAAGACCTTATTTCATGTTTTTTCTGATTTCCACGTTTTATGGCTTTAGAGTGGCCAACTTCAATACCCTCTGGTGTAATTATGTTCATGCAGGTATCTGTTACAATGCTGTTTCTGGTTCTTAATAACATATCTATATGGTCTTACTCTGCCATTCAAACTTATGTAACATGTGAAAGTGGGTTTTAAAGCATGGCACTTCCTCTGCAATTTGAATCTATTTGTAATTTTAAATCTACAGTTAACAATTTAGAATGATTTTTTTTTTGAAATTGTAATTCATGACATTTCTTCTTTCCTCTTCACAAGGAAATAGGACCCAAATCCATTTTGTTCCCATTTGCTCTGTCTTCTCTTTCTATCACAGAAACTGTCAGTGCAAACAAATCAGATTCTTGCACATTGCGAGCAGGAGAACTTTCCTGATGCTTGTCCATGTTCAGGAAAGCATTCAGAAATGTACTGTTCCTAGTACTGCTATTGAAAACAGCAATGTTTAACACATGGTGGCGGGAGGAAGGGTAGAATGTTTGCACTTGATAAGACTGGCCACTGTTTATTTTTTTTTAACTTTAAGCAGATAACATTTGTAATCTCCCATGTACCAGTGCAAGAGAGAATGGGAAATAAAAAAGTTAATATAATATATATATATATATATATATATATATATATATATATATATTATATATATATAATATTATATTATAATATTATAATTAATAATACACATTAACAACTGAAACTATTAGATGAGAAAGTAGGAAAAACATTAGAACTCATAGGCACAGGAGAAAATTTCCTGAACAGAACACCAATGGCTCGAGCTCTAAGGTCAAAGATTGACAAATGGAACTTAATGAGATTGCAAAGTTTCTGTAAGGCTAAAGACACTGTAAAGAAAACAAAAAGGCAGCCAACAGAGTGAAAAAAGATATTTACCAACCCCACATCAGATAGAAGCCTAATATCCAAGGTATATAAAGAACTCAAAAAGCGAGATACTAGAGAATCAAACAACCCTATTAAAAAATGGGGTACAGAGCTAAACAAAACGTTCTCAATCAAGGAATATCGAATGGCTGAGAAACATCTAGGGTAGTGCTCAACATCCTTAGCCATGAGGGAAATGCAAATCAAAACAACCCTGAGATTCCACCTCACACCAGTCAGATTGGCCAAGATCCAAAATTCAGATGACAACAGATGCTGGCAAGGATGTGAAGAAAGAGAAACACTTCTCCATTGTTGGTGGAGTTGTAAACTGATATAACCACTCTGGAAATCAGTCTGGCAGTTCCTCACAAAATTGGACATACTACTACCTGAAGACCCAGTCATTCTACTTCTGGGCATTTATCCCAGAGACGCTCCAACATACAACAAAGATACATGCACTACAATGTTCATTGCAGCTCTATTTATAATAGCCAGAAGCTGGAAAGAACCCAGATGTCCTTCAGTAGATGAATGGATACAAAAATTGTGGTACATTTACACAATGGAGTACTACTCAGCTATCAGAAACAATGGTTTAACAAAATTCTTTAAAAAGTATGCATCTAGAGAATATCTTCCTGAGCGAGATAACCCAGTCACAAAAGAACAGACATAATATGCAGTCACTGATAAGGGGATACTAAGCCCAGAAAGCTCTGAACACCCCAGAAACAACTCACAGACTGTGTGAAGTTCAAGAAAAAAAATAATATATTTTAATTAAAATAGAACTGTATCACATCCTCCTTTCCTCCTACAGCCCCTCCCAGTTTCTCTCCTATCCCCTCAAATTAATACCTTCTTTTCCTATATTATTGTTACATATATACATAAGTATATGTACCCACAAATACTTAATTACAACCTTAAAAAATGTATTTGTATACTTTTATGCTAAAATGCTTAAAAATTTGTACATTTATCTTTGTTTTTTAAAATAAAGTTTTTCAATAAAGAATAATTGTATTTTATACAACATATTATACTATGATTAATTTCCACAACCTTCTTCTCTTCCCTCCTCTCTTTTGCCTCTATTTGGGTATGAAGGTGCTCCCCCACTACCCAGTTTCTCCCACCCCACCCCTCCAGCATCCTCCTACCCTGGGGCATCAAATCTCCACAAGTCAAAGGGCCTCCCCTCCCACTGATGTCAGACAAGGCCACACTCTGCTACCTATGTACCTTGAGCAATGGATAACTTCCTGTACAATCTTTGGTTGGTGGTCTAGTCCCTGGGAGCACTGGATGGTCCAGCCAGCTGATGTTGTTCTTCCTATAGTGTTGCAACCCCCCTCTACTTCTCCGGTCCTTCCATAACCTCTCAACCAGGGTCCTCTGAGCTCAGTCTGATGGTTGGCTCCAAGCATCTATATCTGCATTGGTCAGTTGTTGGCCAAACCTCCCAAGGAGCAGCCACACTAGGTACCTGTCAGCAAATACCTCTTGGCAATGAAGAGAGTGTCTGGTTTGGTATCTGAAGACATGATGAATCCCCAGGTGGGGCAGTCCACAGATGGTTTTTCCTTCAGTCTCTTCTCAGTGTTTTATCCCTGTTCTTCCTTGGACAGAAACATTGATGGGTTAAGTGTGTAGCCCCATCCCTTCACCAAAGGTCATGTCTATCTACTAGAGGTGGTCGCTACAAGTTCTATTTCCACTTCTCTGCAAAAATCATCCCTTTGAGTCTTGAAAGCCCCACATTTACCTAGTGTATGAGATTCTCCAGTGGATATCCCCATTTTCTCATCACCCCTACATAATTTTATCCAATTTCCCAAACTTTTCTATTCTCCCCATCAGTACCTGAACTGCCCCCCTTATTTCTTCTCCCTCCTTTCTTTCTTCCAGGTATCCCCTCCCCCAACTTCCTATTATCATTCTGTTCCCCCTCAACCCAGGACTGAAGCATCCACACCCTGGTCTTCTTTCTAAGAACCATATAATCTGTGGGTGGTATCTTGGGCATTGTGCATTTAGGGGGCTAATATCTCCTTATCAGTTAGTATATACCATATGTGTTCAATGTGTCTGTGTTATTTCATTCAGGATATTTTCTAGTTCTATCTACTTGCCTACAAATTTCATGAATTCATTGTTTTCTGGTGGAGGTTCCTCAGAAAATTCGAGGTAGTTCTACTTTGAAGACCCAGCTATATCACTACTGAGTGTATACCTAAAAGAGTGCTCCAACATATAACAAGGACACATGCTCCAATATGTTTATAGCAACCTTGTTTATAATAGCCATAAGTTGGAAACAACCCAGATGTCCCTCAACAAAAGAATGGATACAGAAAATTATACATTTATTTACACAATGGAGTATTACTCACCTAAGAAAATCAATGACTTGATACATTTCCCATTTAACATAGGGGGGATTATTTTAGTCTTCTGTTATCTGTTTTGTTTTGTGAGCGATTATATGGTGAATTTTTGAGATGGTACCAGGAGTTGCTGAGAAGAAGGTATATTCTTTTGATTTAGAATGAAATTTTTTATAGATATATTTGTTAAATTCACTAGGTTCATAACTTCTGTTAGTTTCACTGTGTGTCTGTTTAGTTTTTGGTTCTGTGATCTCTCCTTTGTTAAGAGTGAAGTGATGAAATCTCCAATTAATATTGTTTGAGGTGCAATGTATACTTTGAACTTCAATAAGGTTGTTTGTTTGTTTTTGTTTTGAATATTGTTGCCCTTGCATTTTAAGCACAGATAATTAGAATTGAGATTTTATCTTGGTCGCATTTTTACCCCCCAATTATGATGTGTCCTTCTTTATCTTTTCTTATTAACTTTGGGTTGAATGTTGATTTTATTCGAAATTAGAATGGCTATTCCAGCTTGTTTCTTAGGAACATTTGCTTGGAACTCGGAAAACTGTTTTACGGCCTTTTACTCTGAGATAGTGTCTGTAGTTGTCACCGAGGTGTGTTTCCTATATACAGCAAAATGCTGGGTCCTCTTTATGTATCTAGTCTGTTAGTCAACTGGGGAATTGGGTCCATTGACATTGAGAGATGTTAGGGCCAGTGATTTTTTTTTTTTTTCTGTTATTTTTGTTGTTAGATGTGGAATTATGTGTGTGTGGCTCTCTTCTTTTGGGTTATCTTAAAAAAAATTTCGTCCTTGCTTTTTATACAATGTAGTTTATTTCACTAGTCATAATTCTTTATAGAAGATGTGTCTTTTTAGATGTGCAGTATAGATTATAGCACCTGTGAGTATGTAAAGATATAGAACAAAGTTCCATTTTGGAAGCTGTCATCAGTCATCAGACACCAAATCTACACACTTTGTGATCTTCGACTTTAACACCCAGAATTTTCACAATCAAACTCCCAATCTCTATATATTACCAAGCACTCTATCATATCATAGCAGCAGAAATGGATTAAGGCATGTTGCAAAATAAGTATATTTTCTGTGAAGCCAAAGGTAACAAAATAACAGATGTTGGATTTTATCATCTATTGACCAAGGCCTCAGAAGCTCTGCAAATAATTGATTATCACTATTACTCTTGATCATCTATCAGAACTAGATGTTAAGATGCTATTGTTGAAGGCACCACACACTTTTGAAAAAGAATACAGATAAATTAAGTTTGAACTGTAATAGAATTTTCCTTCCTGCTGTCAAACATTCATAATGTCTGAAAGGAATATGTAAGCATCTGAAAGAATAAAAGTTATCAATCATTCTAGCCTGAATACTATAATGTAGATCTGCCAGGAAACATGTGCCTACTGGTGTTCCGTCTTCTTATGTGATTTCTTGTCACTTTATGCACAGATTTTGGGACCACTTCACAGCAGAAAATTGTGATTGGCACCATAAACTTGTCCAAATCTGCAGATCAAGAGGTCATAGTCCTTAACTCTTATTTTGGTAAACAGCTCTGATATCATAGTCTACTACTCTTATTTTGGTAAACAGCTATGATGTCCAACCACTTTCCAAATATTTGTATTTATATCCATATATTATCACTGTTTTTGTCCTTGGTCAGAGAAACTATTTTCACTGAGTGATAGTACATTCAGTGAATCACACATATATAAAAGTGCTGATAATATGTGATTGTTGTGAGTTCACATATATGTGTGTGTGTGTGTGTGTGTGTGTGTGTGTGTGTGTGTGTGTGTTTGTGTGTGTGTGTGTGAATCACTTCCTATAAGGCCCAAACAAAAGTTCAGAATAAGGAAGTAAAATATTGCAACAATCAGAAGATGAGAATGACTGTAAGGAAAGACTCACCTTTGGATATGATATGCACATTGCAGTCATAAACACACACCACACCAACATAAAATGTCCACATGGAAACACACAAGCATACATACAACATGAAGATGGGAAGAGGACTAGGTAAGAAAGTTACCAGGAGATACATAAAAGACAGAAGTGGAAGACAAATAAAATCACAATATATAGTGTACATGTATGAAATTACCAGTCAAACCAAGTTTAAAGTTATTATTTTAAACTATAGCTTTATTGTAGTTAAATTACTTTATTCTGATAATATTTTTCTTAATTTTTTGTTAGAATTCAGGGTAGTACAATGTGAAAAGGAAAGCAAATTATAATTATGATAAATATATTTTGTAAATTACATAACCTTACTAAGTTATAGCCTAAATTACTCTACTATTTAACACTTATAATTATTAACCTTAACTTGAAAGACTGAGAAAAAAATTGAACAATGGTTTCTCCTTAGCTTGCCATTGATCTGTCTTTACTCAAGTTTAACTTTGACAATATTTCATTGGCTACTTGACCTACTCTGAACAATTACATGGAACAATATTTTATTAAATTGACACCATATGTTAAATTAAGTTTTAAATTGTACATAATTTTGTCTTAGATTGTTTCTGCTGTCAAATATTATTTGAAAATGTAGTTTTAATAGTTTTGCAAAAGAGTGCTTTAAGAAAATACCACAACATATTTAATTAATCTCCTGTTGTCAAATATTTAAATTGTGGTCCTTTATTCATTATTGTGGAAAATGATTACAAAATAGCCACACACACACACACACACACACACACACATTTAGATGATGTGTTTCTGATAGTGATTTATTTGTGTTAGAATCTTTGAATTTACTGCTTTAAGGTTTATGAGTATTTCCAAACTTTTGAACAACCTGCCAGCCAGTCTTCACAAATGGGCATATGCGTTGACCATTTCTTTAATGCTTCTCAAGGAAGTGAATTTTGATTTAAAATAAAGAAAAAAGAAAACCCTGGCATCCTTTGTACTTCATTCAGTCTTTTGATATTAAAGACATTCAGAAGTAAATGGCCCACTTAGTGGATTGTTTACCTGACTTGTTTCCACACAGAATGCATAACAAGAAGAGAAGAAATCACTATATTTTAGTGGGTTTTTTTCTGCATTATTAGAAACTGGCTTAATAAAAAGGTTTTATATAACTATGCATGGTGGCATGTGCCTGTGAGCCCAGCACTTGGAAGTTTTTCAAGGCCATTTTTAGGCTATAGAGCATAGACTTTGTCCATTACACAATTAATCAGGAAGCAAGAGATGATGCCTGGGCAGAAAGACAAGAAATTATTTAATCTAAGAATACATTTCCAGCAAGGCAGACGATTAGTGGTGTCTGTGGGATTTGAGAAGGAGGAGGACTCAAACCTTTTTTTATAAAGAAGAACCCCCATTCACACACACAAATCCAGGATTAAATGATATCAAATTTAGCAATTTCTGCACTCCAGTGTCCATGGATTGGAATCTATAGTCAGATCAGTGTCCTTAGATTTATTTCCAATGACCTGAGGAGCGTTTTCTCATTTATTCCCATTGCTCGGTGTCTTTAAGAAGAGCAGAAAAATACAGTGTGTCAAAGACAAAGAAAAAAAAAAGTACCTGAAGAGAAGTGGGGTGTGTCCCACATGCTGGACACAAGGGTAGATTTGAACCAGAAATGCCTTCAAATCTCCGATTTTGTTAGACATATAAGTTTATATTCATTTCCTGTTAAGGAAACACATAATTACCCAGGGCTTATATTTTATTGGATATTTTATTTACATTTCAGATGTTATCCCCTTTTCCAGTTTCCCCTCTGCAAACCCCCATCCTATCCTCTTTTACCTTGCTTCTATGGGGGTACTTCTCTACCCACCCACCCTCTCCTGCCTCACCACACTAGCATTCCTCTACACAGGAATTTAATTTTTTAAACTGACAATATATTCTGATTATGGCTAACCCTCTCTTAACTCTTCTTAGATCCTTGCCATCTCCACATTCACCCAAATCCACACCCATTCTGTTTGCTATCATTAGAAAACAAAATAGGCATCTAAGAAAAGGAGACAGAAAAAGAGAGAGAGAGAGAGAGAGAGAGAGAGAGAGAGAGAGAGAGAGAGAGAGAGAGAGGGAGGGAGGGAGGGAGGGAGGGAGGGAGGGAGGGAGGGAGGTAGGGAGGGAGGGAGGGAGGGAGGGAGGGAGAGGTAGAGGGAGAGGGAGAGGGAGAGAGAGAGAAAACGTTTCTCTGTTTTGTCCTATTTGGGAATTTAAATCTTATTAAACAAGAAATTTCATAGGTTATGCATACATACACATAGACTCGCTGGTTTTGTTTTGTCTCCTTTCATGTGCTCAAAATAAAATGTTAAGAATCCTTTTTTCAACATGAAATAGAGACCACTTATCTCTTGTTAGGATGGCCTTGGAATTCATGGAAAAATGACTGATCAATCAATGAGTTCTGGCCAAATTGGCCCTGATAGACTATGTTTATTTACAAGGGTAGTCAAATATTTACCGTGCAAACTTGCTGTTCTCAGCAAGAGCAGTAAAAGAACTAATAGGATAATGACTTAGAAAAGACTCGTAAAAGCTCTTCAGAGAGCATTCTCTTTTCTTTTATCTGCCTTTATTTCTGTTTTTGACATCATTGGCAATTGTCTCTGATTTATGTAAAGTGTAAATTAAACAGAATTTTTTAAAAAGGCAATTGTTAACAGTGTCACACTGGCTATTGCCTCTGAGTACTTTTAGATGTAAATTTTAAATGACCTATTGATAATAGTCTTATTTATTTTGTAAAATTGATTAATGATTGATTAGTAGAACTTATTTTGGCAGAATAGTAATCTTATTTAAGAGTATACAGTGGAATGGAAACTCTAATTTGAAGACAATGTTTTTGAATGGTCAACCTTTTTTCATATGTACAGAAAGTGCTGGAAGTCTGTCCAATTCAGGAAGAGTGACTTGGCTGGAAACACATCTGTACTTTCCATTCAGAAGGAAAATCCTCACAGCAAGCAGAGACTTTCCTATGTTATTGAAAGTGCTTAATGTAGATTTTCCTCACTTTTTTTTTAAAGAAAAAAAGAAAACATTCCAGTTGATTTGTACAAAAGAACACTGCTCTCTAGTGGAATCAGGAAAAGAGAAACCCATTAACTTGCTTGCATTTTGTTTCTACACGTAAAAGGCAGCTGAGCTTTGTCCAAGAGTCACGGCAGGCTATGATGTATGGCTGCAATTATTGTAATATACCGTGAAGTGGCTTTGCTCTTGTAATCAAGTAAAATCTTTTCCTCTCTAAGCCATCTTTTGAAACTTGAAACCAATAGGTCTTACAAGCCTATCTTTCCTCTCTAGTCACTGTAATAACAACCAAAAGCCTGTGGCTAAAAATTATTTCATTTACACTAGACCCTGCAATTGATCCAACATAGGCCAGATTGAAAGTGCTTAGCTGAGGCTTCGGGTGTCTGGAAAGTTTTAGCAAGGGATACTTGGAAATGTACAATGCCCTTTGTGCTTGCCAGATGTCTTCTTTCTATTCTCTGTGTGGTGTTCTTCTACCCTCCTACGTGGGACAGACCAGAAAAAAAAAAAAAAAAAAAAAAAAACAGTAACTTCACACCTCACATTTTGGTGTCAATAAGAGGAGCTTCACATCTCTGCCAATCAGCTCCAGTAAAGGTTTCTTTATGCTGTTTCGCTCTACATGATTTCAGAGCATTCCTTGAAGGCTGAGTGGTTTCTGTGGCACCATCTGTCACTGTCTTCACACATTTGAGCTAACTATGTTTTGCATGTGACATCCAGCTTTCCTCACGCTGTGGAGGCACGGGTTTAGGTGAAATGTATAGGACTTGGGCATTTCAAGCAGATGGGACTATTTTCAAGGATTATACAGGCACCTGCAACTCTCAAACTTCATCTTTAATGTTCTCCATTCCTAGGGCTTGGAAATCTAATAATTAGATAACCTTTCTCCCCATCTTCCAGAAGCTGGATGGAAGGATGGCCTGCTTGCCTCCTCTCTTTATGTGCAGTGTCTGTGGGTCCAGGGATCAAGTAAGTGTGCAAAGTTGCCACCTTCCACTGCCACTTAAACTTTATCTGTTTCATGGGCAGCATTGGGCTACAGAACAAAACTGCAAAGCAATGACCAGGTTCGAGGGAGGGTGAAGAAAACACTAGAAATTGAAAGCCAGCCCAAGCTACGCAATGAGACAAGATCCCTTTTCAGAAAATCAGAAAAATCAACAGTTGAAAACAAAAACAAATATACAAATCTTTAAGTCACCATCGGAAGAGGCATTTTATTTCAGAGACGAAGGAACACCAATGCCTGGGAAGCCTGCAAACCCTTACGATCTACTTGGAGTACTAAAATGGAGCTGATGAAGACCTTTAACGATAGGGTCCAGTGACAGCTGATCTAATTAGTTAGAAGCATGACCTCCTGAAGGAGATACTGGGATCCCAAGTATCTCCCGTTCTCTCTGCTCGCTGGCTGCCAGAAAGTGAACGCTTTTCCTACTATGATATGCTGCTGCCTCACTAGAGTCCCCAAGGCCCTGGGACTAAGCAGATATTAACTGGAATACCCAAAGTTATGACATACAATGTTCTTTCTCTTGTGTTAATCCTCTAGCACATATATTTGCCATGGCAAGAAAAAGCATCTGCACACTCAATATAGTCCACTCTACTTATGCTTTTATAATGCTCAGACTCTGCCGATCACGGCATACTGTGTGCACAACAGATTTTAATAGAAAAACCCTAATATATTCTGTTAGAGTGGATAGAAAATATTTCATCTTCATGTTCAATATTCCACAGTCTCCATTCCTACAACATCTGGCTACACCTAATAAGTTTGCACATAGTTGTGTGCTCTGTGAGAGAGGATGCTCTCCCATGACTACTTGTCTCCTCTCCATAACTGAGGCAAATGCCAAAAATCAAAGCAAAAGACGCATTGTAGTCTCCATTTTCCACGTGTGAAGTCTTCAGGAAGTTGGTGAACTGTGACCAGATTTGGGGTTTGTATAGCAGTAAGGAGAATCTGATGGAGTGGTGATAGTGAACTAAAAGCCTTTATCTAAAAGTATTATCAGCATTCCAAATACTTCAAACCAAATACTGCAATGGAAGATTAATATTATTAATGAATATGTGATGCCCATACTGCTGACTTTGAATATGACTTGCCTATGTACAAGCTGTGTGATTAATCTCTCCAAATTTGACTTTTTTTGTTTTAGTTACACAGGAATGATCACTGCTTTAATTGATTAATTTCTGATGGTTCTATTAATAATATTACTTTATAGTCCTTTGGCAACCACATATATTCAGCAATGTGTGTGTGTGTGTGTGTGTGTGTGTGTGTGTGTGTGTGTGTGTGTGTGTAAAGCACTCCTTCAATTGGGATAAAGTTAAGTCCCAATAATGTTATTTTTTAGTTGGGAAAAAAATAAACCAAAAGCTACATTAGTGCATCTAACATACAGTAACTGATATTGATCACACAGTGCACTGAATGTGTGCTCTGTGACTGCTTAGAGCCCATGTCTCCTACTATTGCTTCAAACTGAGAAGGAACCATAGATATATTTACCTTTGGAAAAAAAACACTAAAAATTTAAAGCAGATTTCTACTAAATTCTTCCTATCAAAAAGGCAAACAAAGGTCAACTGTACCTGTATTTATAATTTCCATCTTTTTCAGTTTAGGCATGTGTGATGATTCCTTGTGATAGAACAGCTACTCACAGTCAGCTCAGGACCTCAAAAATAAATGACCACATCATAAGGTGAAATGTGCTCTGAATATTATTAAGTGAATAAATTAAACAGGTAATTTATTTACTATAGTTTGAACTGATATGGGAATATTTCTTCAAAATTGAGGAGCATCTGTACTTAACTCAGATACCTTTAACCCTTTTCTTGAGGGGGGATTAGAATGATGGGAAAAATTAGAGACCATAACTGATAAAACTGAACACAAGAACCCCAGTGAAGGAGCTAGAGAAAGGACTGAAGGAGCTGAAAGGGTCTGAAACCCCATGGAAAGAACAAAATTATCAACTAACCAAACCCTCCACAGCTCTCAGGGACTAAAATACCAACCAATGAGTTCTCATGGAAATACCTATGGCCCAAGGTACATATGCCAAGGAGAGGCCTTTGTACAGTGAAGACTTGTTTTCCCAGTGTAGGGGGAACACCAAGGTGCTGAGGTGGGAGAGGGTGTTAGGGAGAGGGTGGTTGGAGAGGGAGCACCTCTCTGGAGGCAATGGGAGGGGGAGGGAGGATGGAATTATAGGAAAGGGATAATAACATCTGAAATGTAAATGCATAAAATTCCAATAAAAAAAATTGGGGTGCAGAAAAAAAAAAACTGTGGATTGAGTCATTTTTAGCTTTAAGATCTCCGAAATGATGGACAAATTGGGAATTGCCTTGCTCGATGTTTTCAGTGTGTCATATTACACAGCGAAATAGTAAGTTGGGAGAATGACTTTAAAAAGATTCAGTGGGTGGTCCTTTATTCTAGAAAATGCACTGTTGCATCAGGACAATCAAAGTTGGAATAAAAAACTTTTATATCCACATGTCTTTCTGCAAGACAAGAGAAACTGAAATTTATGATGCAATTAAGGATGGATAAACAAGTCGCTGCATGTCCCTTGTTAAGATAATCTGAAGACACTGTGACCTTCCAAGTTTTGAGTAAGACGTACTAAATATTTCTACATTCTACTGATGAGTGAGATTGTATCTGTATGTGACTTACCTATCGATTCAGTGTCCTTCAGCCATACATCCCTAGACACATCATACACACCTTGAGTTATTATTGTGTCCTATTAAAAGAAAGCAGTGTAACTCTGTGGTCATTATCTGACACTATACCAGTCTGTGAACAAATCTTAGAAGAAAACATAGCTGTAAAGGTACAATGAAGAGTCCATATACTCCTATAAATCTCCAAAAACTGGGAAATAGACTTCCAAAGATTGTATAACCTAGAATAGTACTATTAAGAAAGTATCACTGAAAATCTCAAGACAAATGATTATCTTCTCTAATCAGTTTGAGAAGTAATTTATCTTCCTAGATCTTTATATTTGTGATGTTTTATAAGGAATCTTACTGACTCGATTGATGATGATGTTGAAATGTCAGCCTTCAGCATCCTGAAGGCTTTTACTCCTTGTCCAATTCTTACAATGTTCTCAGTTAAAGCCAACTTATTCATCTTTGCTTGTACATTTAAAGGTAAAATAACACTAACAAGATTCAAAGGATACTGCTTAAGGTCCCAAAACGTTGGGTGTTGTACGTAATAAACAAAATTGAGTGTGAATCAGACTGAAGCATACGTTCTCCAGTGTGTTAGGATGGAATAATTCAGTGCTTCTCAGTCTGTGGATAGTGACCCCTTTGAGGATATCAAACTACACTTACATTTATCAGACATCCTGAATATCGGTATTTATTTTACAATTTATAAGAGTACCAAAATTATAGTTGCTAAGTAGCAAAATATTAATTTTATGCTTGGTGTCATAACAACATAAGAAACTGTATTCAACTGTTGAAGAATCAGAAAGGTTGAGACACACGGGTATAGCTAAATTGTAGACTAAAATAGCTAAAGAAAAAAAAATATTAGCCTCATTTATACTTATAAAGTTCAAGCACAATGACATATTCCAGATTGCCAATGCATGAGCACCTACAAAAATAGGATTGCCCACATTGAATCTAGAGAGAGAGAGAGAGAGAGAGAGAGAGAGAGAGAGAGAGAGAGAGAGAGAGAGGATTAACTTGACCTTTACACACTGAAACAGGAATTTTGTCCAAGATTATAGTCAGATGTTGCAGTAAATATTAGAAATTAAAAATCGGTTTATCTCTTTACAGGCCCTGTGCTCTCACTCCTTAAGACCAATTTAGTTTGGAGTCTCACACACCTCTGGCACCCTGTCTGAGCCACCAACATGGCCAAACTTGTCCATGTAACTCCCTTCCCTTGGTGGTTTACTACTGCCTGTTCTCTGCCTCTGTTCCGAGGAATTTCTGTACCCCAAAATCCCACACAAACACAACTCTACAGCCAGATAGCTTTTCATACCGGTTTATATATTAAACTCTCAACCCACAAATCCTCTACACAACAAGATCCCATTAAATAGACAAAGATACAAACTGCCCTTCTATAGGAGACATTAGACCAATAAAATCCTTAATGTTCTTAGCTTTTTAAAACCAATAAATCCCACCTGGGTCCAGCTGATGCTTGTAGTCACTGGCTTTCCTTTATTTTACTAATTAAAATGGGAAGGTTCAGTTGGAGTCACATGACTAGCCAGCCCATCTTGGGGAAGTGAAATTAACATTAAAATACAAACAGCTTCAGGACAATTTACATTTCCTCCTTTTTGTCCAGTTTAAGGTTTTTTTTATTTTCTGTCAACTATAAGAAGAATGTAACTATTACTATTTTACAATTTATAAGTATAAGACAGCTTTAACATCTAGCCTACTAATTTTGTCTATTAAATAAAGAAACCTTTTGTCTATCTTGAAAGACTATAGTTTTATATCTGATTTATATCTCAGTTTTAGAGTGTATGTCATCTGAAAATCACCTTTTGAGATCTATATTATCTTTCTTAATGCCAAACAGCTGGTCTGGCTAAGAGACTACCAGTCTTCAACAATGTCAGAAATCTCAGAATGACTAATATTACCTGATAATGAGAAGCTCAAAACACAGCTTTCAAAACTAGCCAATATATTGAGATTGCTGCTGATAAGTAGGACAGTCCCAACACTCTCAAAATGTTGGAGCATCAGGGTCATATCTGACAGACCTTTTAATGCAGAAATTAGAAGAGCTGACTATTTTGGCTTGGCAAAGATTATCAGTTGGCTAATAATGTGGCCCTTTCTGGACACTATTAGTCAGTAGATGAAAGAGGCAGTTTCTGCCCAGTGGCTGCCTAGCCACAAAGTATATCTTAACTGGAGGTAGAGATGCTTAATTTCTTTGTTAAATCCACCAAAGGGGAACTGTAAGGAATAGATATATCTCAGCAAAGATAAATAACATGAAATGTCATAATTTATGGGTTTCTGACACTTTTGAAAACCATCTAACTACAACAAGTATTTCTGAATCATTAAGTCTTAAATACTATTGGCCATTTTAATTAAAATATCACAAAACACCCTTTTAATTGACTCAGAACCATGTGTTTGCTATTCAGCCTTTAACTAGTATTGCTTAATTAACTAAAAGCAGTATATAATAGCAGTTAAAGGACTGGGTCTAAGCCTTGCACTCCCAGATGTATTGTATAGGTACAATACCTATATGAAAGTAACAATATTAATATCAATTTTAAATCAGTAAGAAATTATACTAATGAAAATCTTAAATCTGTATCAAATAAATTGTTTGTCACTATAAAGATTATAACTTCAACTTTGTATCAGTTGGAATGAATTTTAGGATTAAGATGTGTTTTTGTTTAATCCTCTTGAATTTAGTTTTCAAGCAGTCTTCCTCTAACAAATCTGATCTGTATAACTGTGGAAGGCACACAAAGCCGAATCACATTTTTTTAAAAACACAAAGACAAAGCCTTTCTCCCAAAGTAGTGTGTCCCTTAGTCGGCAGCTAGAATCTCTTGTATCTTGTTTTGTTTCCCAGAGAAATAATATAACCACAAAACTCAAGATCACAAGCATTTTGAAATTTAAACAATATAAAACAAATGAATAACTAAAAAACTGTATGATCTTATTTTTAGGCCTCTAATAATCTGTCAGGTCAAGAAATCAACTCAAATTCCCATGGATCTCAAGTTAAGAGAATATGAGCCTCTTGTAGTAATCTTAAGATAACCACAAACACTTACTAGCTGGCATCTGACAAGCCATGTGGCCTTAGTAAGGTAAATCACAAAACAATCTAACTTACTATCAATTTTTAAATCAATAAAAAAGCAACTTGTAAAACCAGGACCTTAACCCAAAGTATTTGATGGGTCCATCTCTCTATCTGGAGTGTCAGGTGTTCATTTATTAATAACTTCCCTAATATATGTCTGTATACACTCTGCTTGGTGTACAGACTTATAAACATAATAATCTTTTAACGTGTCAAACTCACAACTCTCTCCCAGAGTCAGTGACTAATTTTCCCTATCTAATTTCGAACCATGGGTGAAAAATCTCCATGTGAATTGGGTGAACTTTGTACTCTCTTCTTCTAACTAGAAAAACAAGCTTGACTTGTACATTAACTCTTTATATAATCTTTAAAATAAACAAACCAGCTTTTAACACATTTTATTGACAATTCTGCAAAAGAATCAATTAGCTTTCTAATCTTTCCTTGTCTGTGTTTAAAGTTGTCTGACTTCTCATATCAGGACCCCTATTACCTCCCAGCAGAGGCTGCCTCTGTGTTTCTTTTAACATTCCCATCCTTGAGATATCACTTGACTAAACATGGCACTAGACCCTTCTTACTTAGAAAATTAAACTTTCTCTCTAACTCTTAGGCTGAAGCCTTAATGTTTTAGTGAATTTGTGTCTAACACATTGGTTCACCACCTTATGCAGTAAACATTAAGAAGGAATCTGCTGCTACCAGTCCTGCGCTTTCTGTAGGAGCTGCTATAGTGTAGAGCCTTGTGCCCAGGCTCTTTCTCTACCATGCAGTCCCCTCAAAACCCTCTCGCAACTGTTTTTCTTTTTGTCTGCAACTTTGGCTACCAGTTTCTGTGTGGACCCATAGGCCACCACATGATACCTGCTAACCCCGGCTGCTCCTGTACAAGCTGAGAAGTGAGCTCACGTTCTCCACAGCTCATTAAAAAACATGACTCCACAATCATTAACTTATCAAACAGATTTATTATGTTAAATTCTCAATCCACAAACCCTCTACACAATAAGCTTACAACCATCTGACAAAGATATAAACTGCAAATTCAGAAAAGATAAATTAGACCTATAGAAACCGTTCAAAAGAATCATAACCTTATCAAGCTAGAAATGTGCTGAGAGAAACATCCACATCGGCTTCCATGTTGCCCCCCTCATTATTTTCCTCTTCTGCTCTTCCATCCTCTCCTGAGATTTCTTTAGGTTGTAAAATATGATCACAGTCTTGACCAGTGACATCGAAGAAAATACTTTATTGTTAATTCCTTGAGAATTCATTTCAACGCAATTTTATGACATTCCTTTTTTCTCCTCCCAGGTCCCTCCCCATTTCCCTGCCCTTTCAAATCTATTTGTCATTTCTGTAAAAGTTTAGATTATGTTGCACATAAATTCTGAGTGGAACTATCCACTGGAGACGGGTCCCTCAATGAGGAGCCACATTCTAAATGGAATTAGATTCTCCTTGACACAGAAGTCATCAGTCAATTACTCTTCATTTAAAGACAGCAACTTGTAACTTTCTTCCTGATCCATGCTAAAATATAGGGTAGTTTGATCTTGTTCAGGTATATAGCAGCTATGCCTGCTGTGAATTCATAAGTACCTTGGTTCTGTTATTTTAAGGATGCATTGTTTGTATCTGTTCTTCCTAGCCTCTGTTCCCAAGTCTTTGCATCACTCTTATTACATAGTCATTTAATATTAATGATCTCCCTTTCTTTCTCCCTCCCTTCCCCCCTCTCTCTCCCTCCCTCCCTCTCTCCCTCTCCCTCCCTCTCTCCCTTCCACCCTCCCTCCCTCCCTCTCCCTCTCTCCCTCTCCCTCCCTCTCTCTCTCTCTCTCCCCCTCCCTCTCCCTCTCTCTCTCTCTCTTCATCTCTCTCTCTCTCTCTCTCTCTCTCTCTCTCTCCCCCTTGCTCTTCCCCATTCCCCTCCCCCCTTACTCTCTCTGTCTCTCTCTGTCTCTGTCTCTCTGTCTCTATCTCTGTCACTGTCTCTCTCTCTCACCTTCTCTCTGGATCTATGTTCCACTGACATTTATTTTCTACATGTTTATCACTGGTAAATTTCTGCAATGGCAGTTGCCTCTTCCACAAAGAAATGTATCCCATGAGATCTGATGGCTATGACTGAAAAACACAAACTTATAAGGCAGTTGAACGCTACCTATTTAGTAAAATAGCAGTGTTAGGTTTATCCCTGATGCCTGGGAACTTTTTTATAATGTGTTTCTGGCCAGATTCTCAGCAGAAGACCTGTGTTTCTTGCTCTGTAAGAAGTCTTAAATCCAATAAGAAGCCAGTTTGCTATAACACAATGTTCTTGTCCCTATTATTCCCATAGGGACATCTTGCCACACTATTCATTATTGTAACTCACAGGCTTCACATCTAGGTAAAATTATTGAAAACTGTTATTTCTGAACAGCTTACAAAGAATCTTCCAGTACTATGAATGCTGAGCTAAGAATAAGGTTCTTGGTCAGTGCTGATTTGATTTTTGTAATGGTCTATTAGCACTGTGCATTTTCTTCAACACTAGGGTCTTGCCATCAAGTTCTTATGGGCAGCTAAGAACAATGACCATAAACTGTATTGGTTTAGGGTGACAAGTGTCTTAAATGGATAGACCTTCATGGAGTTGTTCTAAGGATACAGTAGCTCTTACATGAAAAGTGTTTTCTGGTATATCAAGCATAGAATGAGTGGAGAAATGCGATTTCTCAATATTGATTATTATAACTGTTATTTCCATTCTTGGAGTCATTATTACTATCATTACTATGGATATTCTCATTTTTGACAACACCATCATCTATCCTAAGACAGAAAACACACTTATCACAGAGTCTATTTAGTCAGTGAATCTAAAGAAATAGTGTGTGTCTGGAGTTGGAAAGATAGAAATGGCTGGCTTAAGCTTATGTGTCCAGGAAAAGGACTTATCCTTTGAGTGGATACAAATCTAAAAAAATCTTCAAAGATCAGACTGTAGTAAAGTTTTTTTCCTGAGTCTATATTTGCTTCTATCTCTCAAAGCCATTAATGTCACACCTTTTCATATATGGACCCAGAAGATATCAGTGTTTATAACCCCACTGTCCTGCTCTTAACGTAAATCTGCTCATTCAGAAGCAAATACAGATACGTACAGGAGCATTAATCAACATGTCAAGATCCATATCACATCAACTTTCAATATCCTGAAACAGAGAGAATAGACACTTTAGTATATGATTCTAAGACTTTTGTGTATTCACACAGGACAAGATTAAAATTTCCACCTCACAGCCTGCATGAATTCAAATTTCAAGTAATTGTTAAAAAGTTGAGGAAACAATTCTCCTGCAATTGGGGAGGAGAATATCTTTAGAATTTCAAAGTAGAGGAAATGCTTAAATGCTTAAATGATATTCTCAAACTCTTAAACAATGGTGGAAAATAAACATCTTCCAAATGGACATATTTTTGGGCTTTAGGTAGCCAAGAATTAGTCCTCATTCTGGTTCTTGGAACATTCAGCCTTTTCCAGGTTGCAATGAAACATCTAGCTATGGGACTTCTTTCTCAATTTCGGTAATCAGAGTGATACAGTCAATTTTTAATGAATAAATGTAAAATTTCCCCAATGGTTTGGCAAGCAGAATATAGTTTCTACTCTTGACATTTAAACACCTTTGCTTTCATTATAAAATATGGAAAATAATTTATTTTAACTATTTTTAAATAAGATTATTTATATTCAAATAATTTAGAATCTTTCAAACACAATACAAATATGCTCTATTATCAACATCGAATCAAATGTATACTAACAAGGTAGAGACTGAAAGCGTATACTAGAACTTTGGTAATAGAAAATTTCAGTTCTCTGACTGTTTTATGTTTATTTTAACAACAAAAAAGTCACTTGATTTTTCAGATAAATAGTAATTTTTATTCAGAATTTCATTTGATAAGAGTTTAGTGCCTTGACAGATACATACACTTTCTGAATAATATATAATCACAATGATCATTCATATTACATCTTAAATTCTACAGAAAAATAATGTAGGAAGCCCCAAAGCAGTTTCCTCAACTCCTTAACTTAAAGGAGCCACATTTTTTTTTCCATCTAAGATAAGTGCTGTGGGGAATATGTTGCTGTGTGCATCTGAGTGAGATAAATTGCTCATATAAGCAGATGATGCCACAATGCAGTTAGATAAACAATCACAAAGCATGGGGAGGGGTGCAGCTGTTTGTGTACACACTTAAGACTATAACTGTCTGAACAAACAAACAACAGCATCAAGTATTTATACATTGAGCAAATGATTATCAAGATGCATTTCACTTTTGTTGATACCACTCATGTATTTTAAATGGAACTCATAAGTAAGCTTGAATGATAATATACAGATGCTGAGACTGCAGGAAAAAAAGAGTGCAGCTAAACAGAGAGCATCTGGTGAGCTAACCATAGATGGCAAGAAGTTATACTACATCAATGGCATATTAAATTCAGGTGTCATGCTAGTTTGTATTGCTTCGAAATACACTCATTCTACATGCTGAGGCGAAACAGCAGCAGCAGCAGCAGCAGCAGCAGCAGTAGTAAAACAGAATACCCTGCCCTTGGTATTACCTGACATTATTTCAGGTGTATTAACATGAGAATTAGCAATTCTGGTGTCAATACTTAGATATAACTGCTGAAAGATGCTCCTCCATCCTTTTCCTTCATCTTTATTAACAGGATCCCACTTTTGCTTAGATAACACATAGCCAGGTAAAAGGTTTATTTGCCTAGAGTTCCTTGCAGCTTAGAGTGGACTTGAGACTGATAGTGAGCAGTTAGGTGGAAATGGAATCACTTTGTACAGAGTGAGCCTTACATCTTTTTCACAAAAGAAATGATAGTGAAGGGTTGATGAGAACCTGGGGTCATTGATGGCTTCTTAAGCATCTGTCTCAGCCTTGGCTTCAGATAGTGCTTTACTATGAAACATAAAAATTATTAAGGTACCATACTTGAATTTTTGTTCCATGTACACTGATCAATAAACAGTATCCACAGAGGACATTACAAGTACTTGCTGTAGGACTTCTCCTTGGAAGTCAAGAAACAGATCTTCATTCCAAGGTAAAGAGGGCACCAACAGTCCAAAGAGGCTTCACTCAAGTCTAGTTTGGGGAACCAATGAATTTGTTGGTGATGTTACAATAGCATGTGTGACTTTAAGGCAGCCATACAGCATAGAAAACCTCATGAGAAACTTACCAGCTTCTGCGCTGTTGAAGAGCCCCTAGCAAGGTATGACTTAACTTCAGGCAGTAGAGGGGCTTCTAGGGGTCTCATGCTTTTGAGCTTCCTTTTTCTGTCCTGGAGAAATATTAATAGGGCTAATCTAGTGAGGGCTGCCTGCATGTGGTCACAGCTTCTCTAATTCAAGATGGCAACCATCATGACCTACATGACAAGGGATGCTGGTAGAATAACACTCTGACAGGAAAGATTAATTCGGATCTAAATTAACAGAAAGTATTTGCCAATTTTTTTCAATCTTAAGAGCTTCACGGAAGAAAGATCAGGCTTAGATTTTAGTGCCTCATGAACACCTTTCTAAAAACTATCTTTCTCTTTGTGAAACACTAAAATGAACATTAGGCTCATACCTTGTATCCAGCACAATTATCTAGCTAAACCTTGTCTTATTTAAACAAAGTCTGCTTTATACTCACTCAACTTCTCACTATTCAGAATAATAATTTTCAGCTATATATAGATTACTGTTTCAATATAAGGTAAATATAATTTGAACTGACTTAAGGAAAAGTATTAAGCATAAGCAAAATTGTATAGATAGAGAATTTTTTAAAAAATAGTAGCATGTACAGATTAGATTTTGTTGAATTCTATGTGTACTAGATTACAATTCTATATTCTATATCCATAATTACTGATTCATTAATAGGTTGGGTATAAATTCAATTTCTATTTCAAAGGAGTATGAACAGAGTTTAGCTGTTGGCAAAATGTCATTACTACTAAGCGTTAACACAGTTTTGACAACCCATGTACAGATACCCTCACCTTAAACTTCCCTTGTGATCAGAACACAACCTCTGTAGGCCTGTTGTATTGTCTCTATTTCAAATACCAAGGTTTCAGTCCAAATCTCATACTCTCAAATTCTAAAGATGATTCTGACAGTGTTTATCAGTATTTGTTTATCTTGAATTACTTTAGAGAAGGGCTGAAGAAATATTTTGAGGTAAAATAGAAGCTTTATGAATAAGGGTCATCAGCTCAGTAGCTTGAAATATACTAAAAATTGACTTAAAAATATAATCACAATAAAATCCTCTTGCATTTAGCCTCTGTTTTTAGTATTAAATATGGTCACCCACACAAATAATACATGTTGTTCTGAATTACCCCTTTTGGAGAAATTTAGAATAACCATTATTGGCCATAATATTACTATTAAAAATTAAAGAAAAATAAAAGGTTAATTGTAAATTGTATTTGAAAAACAAGCCTGTGTTTTCATGTAAAAGAAACACTTCATGGTAAACCACAGACTCTCTGACTTTCTGGTTTTATGTTTTGTTTTTCTCCCACAGTCACCACATGGCTTGCATAATCATCATGAGAAATTTCTAATTGAAGCTGATGAAACAAATAAAGTTTCACAGAAAGAGAAAAGTTTTAGTCAATTTTCTTACAAATGTTTTATTTTTACATAAATTATGTGCTAGCTGTAGTTATCTCATCTTAAAAAAATATTTGCAAGTCCATAGTGAAACCATAGTCATGGAATAATGATGTCTTGTGATAGAAAAAAAAAATAGTATAAAACATTGAAGCAAAAATAGCACTGTAGAGATGGCTCAGAAGCTGATTGAGTTTTACTTTAAAAGAGGTCCTAGATTTAATTCTCAGCACCCACCTCAGTACAACTGTGTTTAACTCCAGTTCTTAGGAATGCAATTTGCTCTTATGTCTTGAAGGCACCTGGTACACATCTGCTGCACATACAAAGCACTTGTAGATATAAAATCAAAATAAATAAAACTATTTTTTAACAAATGAAGATAAAGGACTCTTGGTGCTGAAGCTGTCTGGTCCTCCCACAATATCCTAAGATCTGACAAAGAATGGATAGAGAGTCAATGTAGCAAAATCAGAAGCCAGGGGTCCAGATAAGATTGTGGAAATCTCAGGGCTGCAGAAATTGATGTAAAGTGTTCACCTTGAAGACTACACAATATCTAATGATTCTATCTTATTGTAAAACATTCGTCTTTGTGTTCCTGTGTACTATATGTATGTACGTGCATTGCTTATCCAGCAAACTACCACAATTCACACATTTCCACCATCCTTGTATTGGGCTTATAGATATATATGATCATCTCTGGCCTTTTTATGTGTATTCTGTAAATTAAAACCCAAATCTCATGCTTGTGTTGACTTCATGCCCTCAGATGGTTCTCCTCATCACATAAAATAGCCTTATGCAGTACCTATATAAGTGAAAAATATGTGATAACAGCCACAGATTGAGTTGGACTTAGCATAGACCATGTCTTTGTCACCTTGGATGCCACACACCCACCATAGGACACTAAGTATGAAATTTCAACATAATTGCTAGAAAATAAGTCTTAAGATCTAGATTTAGCCCTATCACTTTTAGCTAATATGTACTGTATTCCTGGACAATTCTAGATCAATTCAATTCAACATGGATTCATCTCTTCCCCATTATCTTTAGGGTTAAGTCAAAATAAAAGATCCATTGTAAACCTTAAAGACTTATCATGTATATGTAGGAAATAAATAGTTAGAATGCTGGTAAATGACAATTACTATCCCAGGAAAAGACTGTGTAAGAAAAGTACCCCAAAATATACGGAAAAGAATGAAGCCACCCAGGCAATCCCTGGCTGCAACAAGCAGCAGCCACTGTGAATTTCAGACTGGAGCCAGCTTGCCCTGTCCCTACTAAGCTCAAAATGACCTTAATCTGGGATGTCTCAAAACAAGGAGCAGTTGGATTGCTGATCGTTCTGAACCTGATCTTCACTGTCTGCTCAGTAATAACACGGCTCAGCTGCATCTGAAACTACAGCAAAGGGTTCACTTCACACTTAGATCAGTGTATTTGTGCAGGGCAGGTAGGTTTGAAGAGTGGGGTTTGAAGAGTGACATGGTACGGGTGAATAGCTGGGAATGGTGGGACTCTTAACCTTCATACTCGATCAAAGAGTCATTGTTGAGTAAATGTGCTACTGCCAACATTTGCAATGCAGAACCAGTTTTAAATATCTCAGCAATAATTGACACTGTCTTCAGAGAAACGAATGGCTCCCATGTTGCGACCACACATTGCTGTGTTTACTTAGAAGCTGAGCTGATGACAGGATCTAGATTTCATTCTGGAGGAAATAGAAATAACTGAAGGACGTTTCTTACTAATGCTATTGTTAACACTGGAATAGACACCAGTTTCTGACATGCATTTTTTTTTTATTTTAAATTCTTGGCAGAAAGGCAGTGCTGTGGAGTTTAATTGAGTCTGTTGGCACTAATTAAATACAACTTGAAAGTAATTCATGATATGTCTACAAATGTAACAGTTGAAAAGGAAGTACATATTATTTTTATTATCTGAAAGTATCCATCCTGGTATTCACATTGGCTCTTCTCTTCTGTTTAAAATAGAATAAATAATTTCAAAGTCCATAAAATTAGTTGTAGTCATTGTTGAAATTTATGTGTTATATATGGAGAAATATCACCAGTTAATCTGGTATGCCAATTGCTGTTGTTTTGTGTATATTGTCAATACTATTGGTTTCAAAAAGAACATGAATAATTTAGGGAAATCCAAGAAAATTCTTCCTGAGTGCCTTAACTTGGGCTGAACATTTCAAGGGAAAACCCTGGATGGTAGAGCTTCACTGTAAAACAGATTTTCACTGTAGTCCACTCTGCTCACTGTTGGTGGCTTTGTATCTTCTCTGTGTGATGCTGTAATGTATCAAATGCTCAGTCTCAAAAATGTGAAAATAAAGACTTAGGTGCCCTAAGTTGAGGCAAAAAAAAAAAAAATTCAATAATCCATAATATACCTGTTTTCAAAGAAAATAAACAAAACAAAGTATATGTGGGCTGAAACACCAAGAGTGAAGAGTAAGTCTCAGTCTCTTGGAGGAGTAAGCTTCTTCCAAGGTAAAAATGCTGACTCCAGAACCAAACTGCTTTATAGGTTCCATGAGAGTGAATTGTGAAAAACTATGTATATCCAGCAGAACTCAATATGTAAATCTGGTTTAAAAAATGTGTATGACAATCTCTGCTTAGAACACTACTAAAGAGACCATTATACCCTGCTCTTCTTAAGATATAACTTTTTGGACATTGTAAATTAGTCCATATAAAGCTCATGGGTGCACTATCTTTCTCTAACTCAATTTGTACACTTCACTCTGAGAAAATAACAGTAACATGGCAAGCCACTGTAGTTCTCAGAACAGGAAAATACTTCACCTAGTCAAAATTATTCCTGATGTAGCTTTATTGTATTCAGTAGAGCTGCTTATGGGCAAATAAAATCCCAGTACAGTTTTTAAACCTATTCGTTTCTCTAAAGTTTTTTTTTTTTATCATTGAAAAATAGACTTTTTATACTTTATATTTTGATTAAAGTTTTCCCTCAATCTGCCCCTCCTATTTTCTCCCTACTGGCCATCCGATCCAGATGGCATTTTAGTCTCTCATTAGAAAATACATGAGTATCTGAGTGATAATGATAAAAATTAAATCAACTATAAAAAATAAAAACAAAATAAACTCATTTGAACAGAACAAAACAAACTGAAGAAAACAGACTGAAAAAAAAGGCACAAGAAATGATATAGACACATGAGTCCCAATTGTTCACACACTCAGGGATTCCATAAAAATACTACACACCTGTATGTTTTCTAAAGAAATTGGATGGAAGAGAAAGAGATAGAGAAATACATAAATTTAAAAGAGTAAGTTTCAAAAACAAAAGGAAAGGAAAAATTCCAACCTGATATTATGAGACAAATAATTTACAAAGATGCTATTGAGGGCAGGGCATGTGTCCTGCCCATAAGAACAGTTTGTTCTCCAGTGAAACTCTCTTGGATAAAAGTAAATTTTCATCTGTGAGTTTTTATCATTTGGAGACACGTCTGAGTTGTACAAGGCATGTAGGTCTCTGTACTTCCAGAAAAGGACCAGGAGATGCAGGAATGTTAAATGCACATGGTTATCTCTTCAAAGACACAGGCATATAACCTATTTCCTACCCAGTAACCTGGGAGTGGTTGTGTTGAATAACCTGGTGACCTCTGTGCTACTGGTGGCCAGGCTACACCAGACCTTCATTTTGACATGTATTCTCAGTTAATCTAGAGAACCTATTTTTATAAAAGATGTCACTTGAACTTCATAAAAAGTTTTGATATAGTCCTAAGCTTTGCTATACACAGAAGAACTGAGGTAATTATCTTCGGGAATTTTTTTAACCAAATTATCCTGTGTTTACATATGCCTAAAATAAACTGCTCTAGGCTACACTCTTAACGTTGGAACTATCACTGGCGACTGAGTCATGTGGCATCTTTGCCTGTCGAAGATCGTCACTCTGCTGGCCATGGTGTTGGCAGAGGCCACCTTCACTAGTTTAAGAATGGGGACATTTGTCCACTTCTCTCAGATCTAGGACGGCACTGTGTGCAGCAGACCTCTCCAAGTTGTCTGGCTGCTTCACTTTTTCTGAGTTCATATATCCATCAGTCCTCCTGAGTTTTTGGAGATCTTGTTTCTTTGGTATAGTCCATTCTTTCCGATCTTTTGCTTTTACCCTGGACAAAGAGATTTGATGGAGATATCCCATCTAAGACTGTTTTTCCCAAGGTCTCTACATAAAGTCTGCTCATGGGTATTTGTTTAGTTCCATTTGCTGCAGAAGGAAACTTTTCTAATGATGGCTGAGCAAGAAACTGACCTATGAGAGAAGCAGAATGTAATTAGAAGTAATTTTGTTGCTATTTTCACTTAATAGAATAGTAGTATTTGGTTTTCCCCCAAATCCCTAGGATCTCTTCTCCTTTGTCACCCAAGCAACAGAATGAATGGGTTCCATCTCATGAAGTGGGCCTTAATCAGATATTAGCTGGTTACTTCTACAAACTTTGTGCTCATTTCACTAGTATATTACTGAGAGGGCACTATTATAGATAAAAAGAACTGTAGTTGGTGTTTTTATATCAAGCAGAGTGCTTTCTGGTAACAAGAAGACTAGCCTGAAGTGGTGATGGCTCTAGGTAGGCGCCAGCTTAACTTCTTCATGATAAATAAGTTATTTATGTGTTGTCTTCAGTAATAAAGCATTGTTGTCAAGACTGACAAAATCCTAGTTTATTTGGGAGGGGTCCCATTGGACCACTTGAGCTAATACACAATTAGACATAAATGAGTTGGTGCTTTACCTCTCACATTATTTGGTGATTTTCTTTAGATTACACACACACACACACACACACACACACACACACACACACATTTATTTATACATATTGGAAGAGTCTGCTGTATTGACTTTCCATACTTCCCCTCAAACAGCCCTTAATTTTATCTGTTTCTTCCCGTATAAGTTCCTTCTGCCCTTTCTTCCTTCTGCATCACTTCACCCCAATTTACCCATAACTATCTGTCCTACTTCACTTCCCTAGGATATTTATCCATCTCCCCTAGTTTCTTAATCTGTAACTGGTTTTCTTTTTTTTATATATAAATGGTAACTTACTTACATTTGATGTAATAACTCATATAAATGACTACATACTATATTCACATTTCTAGGTTGTGGCTACTTCCATCAGAATGGTATGTCTAGGACTATTCATTTACCTGAAGGTTTTATTTTCTAAACAGCCATGAAATACTTCATTGTGTAAATGTAAAAAAAATTCTACATTGATTCATCTGTTGAAGGAAACCTAGATTGCTCCATATTTCTGTCTGTTATAAATACAGTAGCAATAAGCATGGCCAATCATTTGTTTCTCTGGTAAGATCAAGAATTCTTGGAGGTATGCATCCAAGATGGTATAGCTGGATCTAGAGGTAGATTAGTCTCAGTCTTTCGGAGGGAGCACCACACTGATTCCCATAGTGGCCGTACAGGTTTTCGGACCCACCAGAAATGAAAGAATGTTGTTCTTGTTATCCAGTTTCACCAGCCTATGCTGTTATATTTTAAATCTTAGCCATTCTGAAAATCATAAGATTAAATCTCAAAGTAGTTTTGATTTGCATTTTTCTGATAAGAACATTTTTAACTGTTTCTCAATCATTTGAGTTTCCTATTTTGAGAATTCTGTTTAGATATATAGCTCGTTCTTAAGTAGCATATTTTTAATATCCATTTTTAGGTATTAATAAATTTTGATATTAGCCCTCTATCAGCTGTGTAGTTAGCAAAAATATTTTCTCATTCTATACTCTGTCTGAATGATAATGTCCTCTAATTTGTAGAGGATTTTCAGCTTATGAGATTCCATTTATGAATTGTTAATCTTAGTGTCTGTGATAATAATATTCTGTTCAGAAAATCTTTTCCTGTGCCTGTGAGTTTAAGGGTATTCCCCAATTTCTCTTCAATCATTTTAAGTAATATGGTTTCATGTTGAAGTCTTTGGTCCACTTGGAGTTGAATGATCTACAGTGTTATGAGTATGAATCCATTCGGATTCTACAATTGTCTAAAGTGGAAGTTTCTGAATGTGTCATGTGACCCAGACTCACGTGGTCTTTTACTGGGGAAAGACTGGTGGGTGGACACATGATGTTTAGAGAGAGTACAAGTGGGACTCAACAGATAGTGCCAGGGTGCCTGCATAGCTGTCTGTGCTGATGCCTCTTTGCTGATCTTCTCTTTGCTGAGAGAGCCACGGCAAAGAATGTCTCCTGGCACATCCAGTTGACTCTGGGCACTCCTGATGACTCATGAGGATTCAGTCTGCGGAGGCCTGGCAGTTTCTGTTGGATAGTACCACTGTTGTTGATTCATGTTTGGTGACACTTTAAAACTGGACTGTTGGTATCTGGATGCTATTGAACTGGCCTGCTGCAATCCTGGCAAATGGAGATTGCAATCATTCCAAAGATCTACTTCTAAACAGATCCACATCACCTTGTTCTCTTATCATCTTTTCTCCCCTACCTCTGGATAGTGGGATGGAAGCAGGAGTTGAAGTATTTGAAAACCCTTACTAAAGTAGGTTTTGAAAAATCTAAGTCGGGGCGCGTCGTCTGGCTGCTCGCCACTCTGCCACGGTAAAGGGCTTCTGCTACATTTTGTCACCACTGGAGAGACTACACCTTCCTGAGAACCAGGCCAGAAGCAGACGTATTATTTTGTAGCTATCAGGAGCCAGGACTCTGGAACGCTGTTTGCTGCCGTGGATCTTCTGTACTGACGGGGCAGCCTCACACTTGCTTCCACCACTGTTAGATACTTCCTGCCGCCCATCCTAGTAGTGTGGTAGCTCCTGGAAAGGAGTCACAGCCACTGTCAGCAGGAATCCTCACCCCACTTCTGTGGTTGTCCTCTCCCATCATGCCAAAGAATAAAGGAGGCAAAAACAGGAGCAGAGGTAAGAATGAGAACGAGTCTGAGAAGAGAGAGCTGGTGTTTAAAGAGGATGGGCAAGAATGTGCTCAGGTGATCAAGATGCTGGGAAACGGACGGTTGGAAGCAATGTGTTTTGACGGCGTGAAGAGGCTGTGCCACGTAAGAGGAAAGTTGAGAAAAAAGGTTTGGATAAATACCTCAGACATTATACTGCGAAATGATCAAGATAACAAAGCTGATGTAATCTTAAAGTATAATGCAGATGAAGCAAGAAGTCTGAAGGCATATGGAGAGCTCCCAGAACACGATAAAATCAATAAAACGGACACATTTGGTCCTGGGGATGATGATGAAATCCAGTTCGATGATATTGGAGATGATGATGAAGACATTGACGATATCTAACCTGACCTAAGCATGTTACATTCCAAGTTCTCTGAAGATAGATAGCTCTACACATTTGGGATCTTGACCTTCAGCTGTTAAGTAAAGCTTCATTTGGCATGTGTATGACTTGTTAATGCAAATGGATGAATTTTATTTTTGAAGTATTACATTTCTTTGAAAACCAAAGATGTTGAGTTATCTTAAAGTAACATGTTGACACTTTGTGCTTACGGATATCACTGAACTCAGGGCACAGCAGTGCGCTCTGCTCAGAGACTGCCTTTCCATTTGTGACGCTTCATTTCTGACCCAGGAGTGTTTTTGTCAGTAGGTGACCATTGTGGGTTGAAGTGAGTCCTAGTTCAGCACACACCTTTATAGTAATCATCTGGCTGCATTTGAGACTTCTCATCTGACTTACAGATATGTAAGTCTGCATGTGGAGTCCAACAGAATATGGCTGTTTTTGTATTTGTAGAGCCATGCCATTTTATACTTCCATGTTCTATACATTCGTTTTATCCTTCAAGTTGTTGCCACCCATAAAAAGGTATCTTACAGTGCAGTTTTCAAATTTCATGGGTAGCAATTTTGAGTTTTAAAAATTAGTCATTGCAGAAATTACTTAGAGATAATCCATTATCTTGACTTTAGATATAATAGTTGACAATGCTTATATATAGTTTTACTTTTCTAAGGCATACCCAAAATACAGAAAATGAAAATAAAAAGAGAAGTAAGTCTGTTCTGATACTCGCATAGAGAAATTTTCAAAGAAGGTAATTGTTTACACAAAATATTTTTTACTTTGCAAAGTAGGTTGTTTGTGTTAAGTCATTTCCCAAAAGTTAGCTACTGTATTGAGGCTTTGGATAGTTAATTACCATGTATTGATTAAAGTTAGTTATATATTTGTACAAGCGAAGTTTTCCTTAAACTAAGCTTAGGTTAAAGGAGAAGGAGCCACAGCTTAATGAAAAGATGGTTCCTGTTTTCTAAATGGAGGAGTCTAGAAACAGAATAAAAATATGTTGGTATAAAAACATTTTTCTTTTTAATACATTCATTATATCTCTGGTATAAAACAAATGACTGGATGATTTCTAGTATATCATGAGAGGGTTTTTTTTCTTTTTGTAAATTAGACTCTGGGATTTGAGATAATACTTAACTATATTCCCACTTAAGTGATGCTGGTTATTAGGGTACTGCAGTTTAACCCTTGCTGCTTAGGAAGTAAGTATAAACTTTGTCAGTCCTCTGATGCCTTTTTAAAGAATTTCTCAGGTTTTATTCTAGACACCTTCAAATGGTGTCTGACCATGAAAACAAGTGTTCACCTTTAATTTTGTTTTCCAATTAGCCCATGATAATTAATGTAGCTTAAGACAATTCTCTAGTCAGGAAGAAAGAAGGGCAAATAATTTCCTAATCACTGATTGGTGGAACTCTTCTAGATGTTGATGTAGATCTTTGTAAAGGCAAATTTTATAAAATGAAACTAGACATAGTGCCAGATTAGAGGCAGATCCCATGGCCCCAGAAGGACAGTGTGTCTTTAGAAAGAGAACACATCACTGGACCTTTTTATTGTTCTACACAGTGTATCTGAATATATTGTCACTTAAGATTTATCCCATTGCTACTGGAAAATTTTAGTACAGAATGAAAGGTGGACCACAGGCCAGTTAGCTTGATGCATTCAGCAGCAAACAAGAGACTGTCCCAAGTTAGCATGTGAAGACCAGTGCCTGAAGATGTCTTCTCAGTCCACAGCATGTACTCACCATATACACATCAGACATGCACAGAGTTGCACTTGGATATAGTATTGTGTCTGTCATTGCAAACTATCAGAGGCAAATACTGAGGTATTTACAGTTCCTGTTTCCTGATTACCAATATCTATATTTTCTCAAATTCTAGTTGAAGGAATGATTCTTATAACACGAGTGATTTACACTGTTTAAGTATATGTTGGCAGAAGTATTAGAATTAAAATGTCTTGTAGTGAAAAAAAAAAGGAAAAATCTAAGTCTACAAATAGCAAAGTCATGTGAAAAGCACCATGTAGGGAATATGTTGTTTGTTCCACTGTGTGTTTTTGGTTTTTATATCATAAGCTATGTGTCCATAGGTATAAAATTTTATACCTGAATCTTCAATTCTATTCCATTGATTCACATTTTTTTCCAATACATGTTGGTTTTTTTATTACTATAGCTCTGTATTACACCATAAAATTGAGGATGATATTCAGGAATATTTTAGTAACCCTGGAGTTTCTTGTATGTTTTCTATATGAAGCTGAAATTTTTACTTCCAATAACCATGAAGACTTTTGTTGGAATTTTGATAGGGATTGCATTGTATTTGTGAATTACTTTTATAGAATGACCATTTTTGTGTTAATTTTATATCCTGTCACTTTGATGAAGTTGTTTATCAGGCGAAGAAGTGCTCTGGTGGGGGCCCACATGGAGATCCATCCCATATGCAGCCACCAAACGCAGACACCATTGTTGAGGCCAAGAAGTGCTTGCTGACAGGGGCCTGATATAGCTGTCTCCTAAGAGGATCTGCCAGAGCTTTACCAATCAATACAAATATGGATGCTTGCAGTCAACCATCTGACTGACCACAGGGACCCCAATAGAGGAGTGAGGTGAAGAATAAAGGAGCTGAAGGAGTTTGCAACCCCATAGGAAAAATAGCAATATTAACCAACCAGACTCTTCAGAGCTCCCAGAGACTAAACCACCAACCAAAGAATGTATATGAAGGAAGCCATGGCTCCAGCTGCTTGTGTAGCAGAGGATGTGGCCTTATTTGGTACCAATGGGAGGGAAGGCCCTTGGTACTGTGAAGGCTCAATGCCCCAGTATAGGGCAATTCCAGGATGGTGAGGCAGGAGTGAGTGGGTGGATGGGGGAGCGCCCTCATAGAAACAAAGGATGTAGGATAGGGGATGGAATAAAGGGTTTGTGGAGAGAAAACCAGGAAGGGGAATAACATTTGAAATGTAAGTAAAGAAAATGTCCAATAAAAAAGAAAAAAAAGAATTATCTTAAGATATTTTATATGATTTGTGAATATTGTGAAAAGTGATATTTTTCTGATTTCATTCTCAGTACAATTTTGATTTCTGTATAGGATGGCTACCAATTTTGGGAATTCATTTTTGTATTCTGCGATTTTGCTTAAATCTGAGGGGGTCCTCCTCACCTTCCACTCCACCACAGGCCTCCCTATTTCTTGGGGCCTCAAGTCTCTTGAGGATTAATCTCATCTTCTGCCACTGAGGACAGACACCAGACCCAGCAGAACTTTCACACACACACACACACACACACACACACACACACAGAGAGAGAGAGAGAGAGAGAGAGAGAGAGAGAGAGAGAGAGAGAGAGAGAGAGAGACCTGTGTATGCTCCTGATTGTTGGCTCAGTCTATGGAAACTTTCTGGGCTCTGGGTTAGTTGAGACTGCTGGTTTTGCTATGGGGTCATTCTCCCCTTAAGCTTCCTCAATCGTTCCCATATTCAGCCACATGGATCCCTGACTGCGGTCCAATAGTTGGGTGTAAGTATCTGCATCTTTATCAGTTTGCTGTTTGTAAGGCCTGTCAGAAGACAGCCACGGCAAGCTCCTCTCCATAAACACAGCACTGCATCAGTAACAGTATCAGGTTTTGGTGCTACCTCATGAGATAGATCCCAAGTTGGGCAGGTCAAGGAAAGAAAGTAGAAGCAATCCCACTAAAACCATGCCCACTCTCTCTCTATCTATTCAATATATTACTTGAAGTCCTAGTTAGAGCAATAAGACAACAAAATGATATCAAGATGATATAGATTGGAAAGGAAGATGTCAAAATATCATTATTTGCAGAAGATATTATAGTATACCTAAACCACCCCAGTATTCTATCAGGGTACTCTTCAGCTGATAAAAAAAACTTCAGCAAAGTGGCAGAATATAAAATTAACTTAAATAAATAGTAGTCTTTCTTTATACAAATAATAAATAGGTAGAGAAAGAAGTAAGAGAAACAGTGCCTGCGGAGAGCAGGTGTGGCAGCAGTCCCAAGATGATGCTTGGGACACCAGACTAGTCTTGTGAATAGCACCTGACTTCCTCCTGCCCCAGAGATTAACCACACCCACCGTGCGAGCTGCGAGCTGCGCAGGTACACCCATGATGCAAGATCAGGATAATAGCAGCTTGGGAGTGGGGAGAAAGAGAAAGAGAAACTGAAAGGGAAACGGAAACAGAAACAGAAAGAGAGACAGACAGGTGACAGAAAGATTTTCACAGGCATCGCTCCTTTTCTGCTGGTCGGAGACAGCAGCGACAAGTACCCTTCACAATAGCTATGAATACTATAAAATATCTTGGTGTAACTCTTACCAAGCAAGTGAAAGATCTGTATGATAAGAACTGAAAATCTCTGGGAAAAGAAATTGAAGATCTTAGAAGATGGAAAGATCTCCCATGCTAAAAGATGGTAGAATTAACATAGTGAAGATGACCATCTTACCAAAATCAATATACAGATTCAATGCAATCTTTATCAAAATTCCAATTCACTTCTTAACAGACATGGAACAAGCAATTCTGAACTTCATATGGAAAAACAAAAACCCAAAGATAGCCAAAACAATTCTCAACAATGAAAGAATTTCTACATGAATCACCATGTCTGATCTCAAGTGATACTACAAATCAATTGTGTTAAGATTCTATATGGTATTGGTACAGAGACAGGATGATGATCTATGAAATTGAACTGAAGACCAGAAATGAACACTTATCTTTGACAAAGAAACCAAAAAACTAACAATGGGGGGAGAAGCATCTTCAGTAAATGGTGCTGGTCTCACATTCAGTCTGTATGTAAAAGAATAAAAATAGATCCATATTTATTACCTTGCAAAAAGCTCAAGTCCACATGGATCAAGAACATTAACATAAAACCAGATACATTGAATCAAATAGAAGAAAGAGTGAGAGCGAGCTTGAAACTCGTTGGCATATGGGAACCCAATGGTACAAGCTCTAAGATCAATAATGGATAAATGGGACCTATGAAACTGAAAAACTTCTATAAGACAAATTACACAGTCAATAGGACAAATTGATAGCCTTTAGCTTGGGAAAAACATTTTCACTAATCTAGGATCTTAGTGTTATGAGAATAGAAATAGAGAGTGTGGAAAGACCAAAGTAGGTCATCTCCTACAGAGAAGGGGGTTAGGCTTCAGGATTGGATACGGTGGAAAGAAGAGAGACTATCTCAAGTCCACCTACTTACTTCACTGGCCTACTTGCTGCTCTGGAAGGTTTGGCTGGTGGGTTCCCAAAGAATGCCTGCTGGAGTAGGTGGCTTAGATAAAGAGATAAACCTGAGAAAAGAAGGTTGTAGGAAAAGATCTTATGAACCCTGAGAGAGAGGTGGCAGAGGAAAAGAGTACTGCAGGAGATGGTTTGCCACAAAACTGGAAATGATAGTGGGGACTGGTTTAGGAGGATGTAAGGGGTAGGTAAAAATATGCAATGAGCCTACATTCTCTGTCTCCTCTAAAGTTTTTATAGCCATGACATTGACATGAAAATATCACCTGCATTGAAAACACCATTATTCATCCACAGATAGGAAGAGAGGCGAGTTTTGTATTAATGCTAAATCAATGATTATAAAACTGTGAACACAACTCCACAGTTCTATAAAGAACTCTTAATGGAGAACTACCTATGGTCAAATTTTAAAGCCAATTTGAATAAGCATAGTATAAATAAAAATGTTTTGGAGCTTGGCACCTTCAGATCTAAACAGATGCCTCTCTGTACCCTTTGCTCTCTCAAGATTCCTATCATGGAACCTTTACCAAGAGATTCTTCAGAAACCTCAGAATTGTACTATGTAGGAATACTGCTTAGTCCTCTGATTTTTCACCTTTATCTTGCTGATTTCCCGACTCTTCTTCACTAAGCCTTTTATCCATTTCCTGCTGTCTTCAATTATTAAACTATTATAACATGAAAGAACCTCGTAGATAAACCCCTTCACAGGGAGTGCATAGGGAAGTTGGTATGATAGAGTCACCTTGCTGGACATATTGATTATTATACCAACTATACAGGTTTTATGATGTGTTCACAAGCTTAGCTCCTTATTGTTAATTAGTATGAAGCCCTACCCAAAAATTTCAGCATGCATAGCAAAGCCACTCATTGTTTCTGTATCTGAGGAAACATTAAAATTGCCTTTTAGTTCCCTTCCCTTGGTTTCAAGAAATCAATATCTGCAAATTGCTTTTTCTAAATACCGGTCACTCAAATGATATTTGTTCTTTTATTCATTTAATTATTCCTTGGGGTGAGAGAGAGGGTGTCAGTATAGAAAATGGAATTTGATGCTTTATTGCCTTTCAGTAAAATAAAAATAATAAAAAGGCAAAGAATATGTTGACTATACAGAGTCACTGAATAAAGCATGTATGGAAAAACTTCAACACAAAGTGTTTATCGAGTTAAATTTTCTTGGCACTGTACCTTCTGACGACCCAACTATAGTCACCATGATACCTTTCCAGATAGGACAGCAGTTTCTGTCTGGAGGTGTATTTATTAAACCAAGTTCCTGTCAGCATTTGTAGGCTACCTTTAGAAGTGCCCAGAAAACTGACAGGGAGGCAGGAGGCATCTAGACTAAGTGTTGAATGACTGTTACTCCAAAGCTCTGTCAGCTATGAATAAGCCCCAGTCTGCTCTTGCCCATGTAGATTATGATTTTGAGAAAGTCTCTTAAAGTCTTGTATTCTAAGTCTCATCTGTATCCACACGTTAGCTCTAAGGCTTCAAAAATGATTATTTGTAACTTGCATTTTAACAGTTTATTAAATGAGAATTAACCATCCAGATAAGTATTATTTGTATAGTCAAAAACTATCTTTGGGTGAGTAAAGGTTACAACCTTCAGTGAAATTTTTAAAATGAGAAAGTGGAAGAATGACAAAGTCCTTAAGACAAATGTAAACTTTCAGAATACACTAATATGTTTACTCTCCCTCAAACCACTTTAAAATATGTATGGATATTTATTTCATGTTAAATTTCTGTATGCCCATGTTCACAATATTCCACTAAAATAAGTTCATGTTGACAATACCTCCATTTATTTGGTTGCTTTGGTTTTGGTTTTATTTTTGTGGATGTCTTATACTGCTGTGATTAAAAAAAAAAAAAACTTGTATAAGTAAGTTACAGAGGGATAAGGATTCATTGTGGTAAGAAGACATGATAGCAGGTATTTATGTAGGCAAAACAGGAAGGTTATATCCCCCTAAATGCAAGTTCAAAGCACACAGAAGGAAGAGAAAGTAGGGAGAAGCTATTACTCTTAAAACCTACCCCCAGGGGAATGCAGTCTTCACAAAGGCCACACCTCCTGATCCTTCCCAAACCAAATAGATCACCAACTGCAGACCAAACATATGTAACTAGGGTAGTCATTCTCATTCACATTACATTCCACTCCATGGCTCCTGTGGATTTTCCACCATATGATAAAACAAAATCTCTTAGTCCAACTTTAAAAGTCCCCACTAATCTTTTAGTTTCACTATGGTTTAAAAATCCAAAGTCTCTTCTGAGAATCAACACTCCCTTCATTAATAACCCCACAAAAATTAAATACTTCCTCCATATAATGGCACATAATAAACATTATCATTCCAAGATGAGGAAGGGAAAAATAGTGAGCAAAATCATGTAACTCCATGTTTGTGGCAGTGCTTAGATGGCTCAGCCCTCTCAGCTTTACTGACTACAACACACGGTTCTCAACCTTGGGCTGCTTTTACTTCCTGTCTGCAATTGTTCCCGGCAGATATCCCATGACTCTGGTATCTCCATCCTGGAGTTTCTAAAACAATTCAGATGTCATTTTCACAGCTTTACACAATGGCCTCTCCGGGACTCTGTTCAGAGACTCTCTGCCACATAGTTGACTTCAGCTGTTTTTTTGTTTGGTTGGTTCATTGGTTCTTCTGTTTCGTTTTGTTTTGTAATTGTTGTATCATTCATGTCTCTAAAACCAGATCTATGTGCTTTCAAGTTCTGGTTCTTGCTCAGGATGGATCTGTTCTCATCCAGGAATTTCTCTTGCATAAGCTTTGTTTTGTTGTTGTAGTTTTTAGGATCAGATAATTCCTTAGGCCTTTTATTGTATTTTGTTCACTTGGAAGCTTAGTGGGGCAGCGTGTCATCATTCAATTTCCACTCCGTTTATTCTGTTTCTCCTTATTTCTTTCAGCCTAAACATTAAATTTCTTGGTGTTCTTTTTATCCTCAAACTGTACATCCAGGATTTATTTCTGCCCTACTTGCTGCTTTGCATTGTATATCCACATAAGAGTTATTACTAATAAATATGTATCAGATCTATATTAAGCTAGCTTGAAATCTTATCTATCTACCAGTGAAATCAGTCCAAAACTTTACAACTTAGCCTCAAGAAGATTTTTTAAGAACAAAGAAAAAGAGCAGCCATGTTCTTTGTCAAATATTGCAAGAATGGTCTCTAGTCACATTGCTAATATTTTTTTTTTCATTTAAAACCTCTGTTTTGGGGTCACCATAGTGATGTGGCAACTCAGTATTACTGTGTTTCAGCCTACTGTTAGGATAACTCACTAAGCCCCACTTACAACATTGAAGAACTTTCATAATTTAATGTCTCAACGTCTTCCATATTCATAAAAAGTTAAATAAATAAAAAGAGGCCTACTACAACAATAGCCCCAATCCTAGCACCAGCTTCTTTCTTATTTACTTTTTTGCTGCTGAGAAGAGACATC
The DNA here is from genome assembly GCF_963924665.1 of Micromys minutus. NCBI lineage: Eukaryota > Metazoa > Chordata > Mammalia > Rodentia > Muridae > Micromys > Micromys minutus. The sequence goes on from NC_137963.1 coordinate 9,172,330, forward strand.
ATTGCCAAGGCAACTTATAAAACAAAGCAGTTTCTGTGGGTCTCATGGTTCCTAGCAGTAGTAGAGTCTGTGATGAAAGGGAAAGTGGATGCAGGCATTTGGGCTTAACAGTAGTGCAGTACCTAAGAGCTTACATCAGATACATAAATAGGAGGCAGGAAAAGCTAATTAGAAATGGGGTTGTCTACTAAAACACAAAGATTTTCCACAGTGACATATATATTGAGGCAGTTCTTCTTGCTGAAACCAGTGTGACTTTTTTTTAATAAGTATGGCTATCCTGCTTGCTACAAGGATTAGAGATCCAAACTCCAGTCCTCATGCATATAGGACAAACCCTTTACCTGATGTGCCACTTTTCAAGCCCAAGTACCATGTTCTTTTGTTGTTGTTTGTTTTGTTTTGTTTTATTTTATTTTAATGATAGAAAAAGCCTGGGAAATGGGAAAGAGAAAGGAAATCAGAGCTCTTTTGTTGAAAATGTTCAGCTTTCTTTTTGCCTTGTAAGCAAGCACTCTATTTTGTGGCTTTATGGTGCTACAGTTAGAAACTTCCCATCCCTTAATTAAAAATATGCAACTTGGTTCTTTCTGGTATTTTTATGGAAGAAAAATTATAATAACTGGTGTTACTTAAATTGTTTTTCAGGTTTTGTGTCTGTGTGTGTATGTGTGTGTGTGTGTGTGTGTGTGTGTGTGTGTGTGTGTGTGTGTTATTTGCCCATGAGTTACAGTGACAACCAGAACTAAACAGTGAGACAAATCTAGAAAATCTATAGAGTCAGAAAGATATCTTGTTGCATTCTGGCCAGAAACTTGAGGGTGAGAAATACCTTGAACTAGATGTGGACCCTATAGATCGATGTCATGGTGATACATGATTGGACAGTACAGAGTGGGGTGGGGACAAAGTTTTATAAAATAGGAAAAAGGAGGAACAAAGGAGGATTAACATGGAACTGGTAAAAAAGAATTTAGACCTAGGTGATCTTAATTTGAGATTGGTAGATATGAATATTTTCAAGGGTTTCTATAGGTCAATTTGTCTTATCTAGGTAGGAGGTTTATATCTTTGTCAACTGATTGAAAGCTTACTGTGTGGATTGACTGTGGGTTGAGAATTTAACTTATAAATCTGCTTGATAAATTATAGATTGTTGAGTCATGATTTTACCGGGCTGGGAGAATGTGAGCTAAGTTCTCAGTTAGCAAGGAGACAGCTGGGAGAGTGCAGGATGGTGGAGAAAGAGAACAGGTACATGTCTGCCCACTGGAGTGGTTCCCATGGATCCATGAGAAGTGAGAACGTGAAGACTGGTAACTGCAGATCTTTATTTTCCTGCAACAGGGCCCAGGTAATTATGCCTTCTGCTATTGGCCCAAGCAGCTGTCTCCACAGGCTCCTCAAAAAAGGGCCAGGCAACTCCAAATCATGTACTTTGTAAAATGCACGAGAGGGCAAACACTGAAAGCCATATAAAAGTAGGAACTTGCCAACTTCTCCATAGTTTTAGAATGGATTCACCATACAGTATGATGATGATAGAGACACTATTCTCAAATTGTGGGCCACAGAACACTACTTGGGACTGTGTGACATATCATTGGCATTTGGTCTCTGGTCTTTGGAAAACAAGATTGTTTGCCTATCTGTCCTTTCACTTCAGAGAAGAGATAGAGTAAATGGTATGTTCAGGATTCTAAATCCTGATGTATAAGTTGAACTTACATAGAAAAAAATGAAGGAGCTATGTGTGTGCATTTTGTTTATAGATAATTAGGTGTCTTCATATTTAAGAATAAATTTAAAAGAGAAAGATGGGAAAGACAAATTTAGTGGGTTGCATCATTAGCTGATAATAGTTAACAGAATTGTGGCATTCAACATATGGACTGATGCAATTATCTAATTACCAATTTATATTTAGTACCAAGTGCTTTTGTTTTGAACATTAATTTTAGCTTAATAGGATGTTCTTCCTGTTTCACTATCATCACAGAAAAATAAGGACCCACTATAGGGTGATTTAAGCAAATGAGTGACTGAACCTTGGATTCAGACCTTTCTTGATGTTGATTTTCTATTGCCAAAAATATCATCGAGAGCATGTTCATTCCACATATCTTTACAAATAGCCTATATACTTCAGTCCTATCAAAATAACATAGTACAGAATGTGTACTATAAAGTATTTGGAAGACTGAAAAGGCCTGGACTTATGCACACAGCCTTGCTCTGTTGGTAGAGAGAAAATGGAAGTTCTACACATATACTATAAATATTGTAGTAAAACTGGCCAACAAATATATATTAACAAACCCTTTGATTAATGATCCCAGGAATCAGGAAACACATGTAAGCAAGTCTCAGTAGGGGTGGTGTCCAGCACTGTGAAAAAACATCTGGCTACAGTTTGTGAAACCCAGCTGTTCACACTTACAAATAGGGAGATAAACTTACAACTTAAATGATCCTAGAGACTGTGTAGGAAGCACATCTGCCCAAAAGTTCCCGCTGGGCATGTAGCACCTTTCATCCAAAGTGTATCAAGAGAAAGACTCAAGAACTATTAGCGGAGCCCAAAAATAAATAAAAAGGTAGCAACTTCCTAGATGAAAAGCCAAGAGACACCAGTACCTGTACCAGTATTAGTTTTCTCCCAGAAGTCTAGAACAGACATACTTCTTACATTCAGTGGTTTTCTACCAAAACTGGGGCAGTGTATCTTCATACGGGGTATCCTAAAGGCCCAGGCAATGTTATTATCCTTGCTATACCTGCCATGCACAGGTTAAACAGCAAGGTTGTGCTGAATGTCCAGCTACATAGTGACACATGAGTTCTTTCCTTGCCCTGAGACATGGACATCCAATTGTTGCCGTAGGTAAACAGCAGTAAACTGTTACAGTTCCCAGTAAGGAAGATTGCCCTGAACTTTTGTTGGAGACGCATTAATCTGATGAGCTTTTGCTCAAGGAGCTGGGCTACAACCCATGGAACAAAAGTCATGGTAGTTGAACTGGTGCCTTTTCCCTGAGGGGTAAGCTTAGCTAGATAATGTGCAGTTAAGAGTAGCATGTATATATGAAAGTAAAGCAAGGCGACAAGAGTTTGTTGATAAAGGGCTGTTCTCTGTCTTTTTCACTAGTTCCGTTTGTAAAGGTAGATGTCACACCTCAGTCTATTACAATGCTTTCCCCATTCAATTAAAAGTCCTGCTTGCCCTCTCCTAACTTTTCTATACAGCCAATAATGATATCTGAACAGTGACAATGGCCTGGGAATCTACCAACTATTAATCACATTCATTTTATGTTATTGTCTCAGAAAGAAATAAGCTAAAATGACAATTACTACTTCAGTTCCACAGATAAAAATCTGAAGCTGCAAGAATAATGTCGACTTGTCCAAGGAAACAGAGCAAAGATGAGAAGGAATAAAACCTCAGTCATGGATTCTCACACAAACACTTTCTGGTTACCCTAGGCTTCTTCAATAGGCTAATTTATTGGAACACAAAATGTCAGATTACATCTAAACACACAATTGTGTAGGTGTATTAAAATAATGCTGCAGAAATTAAAGATGACATTCAAATGATTTGAACATGAAAAATTAGATGTATCTATATATTGTTCATTCAGTGATCTTATATTATCATGAAATAAAATACAACCTTTTTATATGAGCTCTTCTCTCTTTTCTCTGCCTCCTCGTATGTGTGTGTGTGTGTGTGTGTGTGTGTGTGTGTGTACGTGTGTGTGTGTGTGTGTGTGTTTTATTGTGTTTACTACAGCTGTTTGAGTAATGCTTGAGTAGTCAGTCTAGTCTATGGAGATTGGTGATAATTAGCATGACAAAAAAGGAAAAATGTAGTTAATTTATGCCACAGGCTAAAGTAATTTTAGTATTAAGCATGAATCTGATATGCATAAATAAGGCAGAGTTGTTAGCAAAGATTAAAGTCAGAACTCTCTTTGTGGTTTTGCTGAAAAGGTAAGAATTCTATAGCTTTAGCTCACCATGGCTTTTGTTCTTCTCTTCAGAATAGAAAGGATAAGAACAATGGGGATGATGAATTGTGAATAAAATACAATGAAAGCTAGTGTCTAACAGTCTGTGGGAAAAGTTAGACGTCCTCCTTTCTGATGAAGACTTCATGGCTGTTTGTCTACCAGGTTCAGCACATATTAAAGATGTTACAGATAACAGGAAACAGGAACATTATAGAGTTGGTTTATAAACTGTATCTCCTGCCCAGACATTCGGTCAACTTGTTTCTTTCTTAAAGTAAAAACACAAAATCAAAAACAAAACAAAACAACAACAAAACAACCCCCATAGGTTAATCCAAATAATGTTGCAAATTTCAGCAGCATCATGGAACTAATGATTCAAAGTGTTAAACCTAGTTCCTCTTATAATTTCTCAGTCATTGAAATCTTATTAAACTATTCAGAAAGATACTGTGACTTGCCACTTTTGAATTAGCAGAGAAATGGGGAATTGCAGCAGAGTTTATTCTACTCCAACCCGATGCTCTTAACAACTCTTCTGTAGTAGCCAGAGGGGGAAAAAAAGGAACATTGAAAAGATGCTAGTGAGAGAAACCCACACCCAGGTTGCCATCTTGGATTGGCAATTTACATTTACATGAGAATTTGACTAACTTAATCACTCAGACTTTTATTGTGACAATTGTAGTAATAATATAGACTTAATGACACTGTAAGATTATTTCATGTCACTTGTTAATAACATGACTAGTATAACACTGATAATCTACCTCTAAATACAAAGTAATGAACACACATTAGTAGAAGTTTGTTAACATAAATAAACAATTTCAGCAGCAATCTAAAGTCAACATACATAATCAACTGCATATATATATATATATATATCATATTCATAATATACAAGGCAAAAGTAAAATCAAGAAAGCAATTTTACTTATAATTCCACTTATAAGTAGGAAAAGAATAAAATAATAATCAATAAACTAAAGAAAAATGAATAAGAGTTGTATATTGTAGAAGAAAGATAATAGTTATACAAACCAGGAGCTTTTTGTATCACAGACTAAAGAGCACGATGTCATTAAGATGGTTACACTTGGCTATGAAATATTGTAAAACATTTATAACCCATTTCTCTACATTATCAGAAAGAAAAGCTATCCTAAAAGAAGAGGAATAAAGAGATATAGGAGGAGGATAATCCCTTAAAAACTCCCGAAACCTGAAATTTTTCTCTATTAAACTATTGATGAGCTTCAGTTTCTTAAGAAGCACGTATGCACACATTAGGGTGTCTGTACAGTTCTTCTCACAATCCCATGCCAAAGTCTATGTTAAAATCTCTTCACTGAACTCTTTTTCTGCAATGTAGAAATCCAAAATGAAAACCTCTGACGCTCCTCAGGTTTCCACAGGTGGCAGTGTGGAACTGTGTTGCTGCCCTAGTCCCATTGCTGATGACACTTCAGCTTTGTGCTTTAGTAGTTTATTTGCTGAATATTTAAAATTTAGCATGACTATAATAACACATTTTCCTATTTGTAGAAGGTGTGTTTTGAGTGGATTTATTCTTGGTGATTCTGATATCGTAACATGATTATATGTTTCAGTTAATGAACATAAAAAAAGTTTTCCACTTGTGTCTTTTTAACCTCTTTGCTTAATTTAGTGTCTAGTATTTTACTCTTTTTTTATTGCTATTTTTTTTTTGCTTTGAATAGCTCTTTGATATAATTGTCACCTAACTAAATTTCATAATTGCAAATGTTTCTATCATATTGATCCACTTTCTTGTGTTGAGATCTCTTCACATTTCAGAAATAAGCCCCATACTGTCTTGGTGTAAAATCTTTCACATATGTTCCTGAATACAGCTTGTCAGCATTTTGCAGACACTTTCCCCTAGGTGTCCATAAAGAATGTTGCCCTTGTTATTGGTTTGTTGGTTTCTGACTTACTTGAAAGTAAAACTCCTCTTTTGTTATAAGCTATGCCCAGACTTCTGTTGTCAGAAAGTTTGTAGATAGACTGGTATAAGTTTCACTGATGTTTGGGAGAATTCCTCACTCAATCCAGCACATATAGAGCTTCTCTCTTTAGCAATTTTGCTGTTATTACAAATTAAATCTTTTCTACAAGTTAAAGACTTTATTTAATATGAGTAAATCATAGTTTTCAAGTTGGTCTGCTTGATCTGGGTTGTCTAATTGATTTTCTGTGGTTATCATAGTAGTGAATTAGGTTTACCTATGTAGAATAGAAAAATAATGACTCCATTTTATATATTGTTTTTATAATTAATTATTTTTTACACTACAGATTTTGTTCCTATACCAGTACACTCTCCTAATGTTCCACATCCAATAATTTAGTCCCACCCCAAGCCCACTGTAGGACACTTCATCTAGTGTCCCTCCCTTTGAGCCTTGACAGTCTCTCAACTCCCAGATCTGTGGTACATTCTGGAGGGTCCCCATAACTGCTGAGTTTGCCTGTTTCTATTCTTTATGCTGGCCCTCAGGGCTTCAGTCATATTTCCCCACTCAATACTGGGTTATGTTCCTCTCTCCACCCCCATCCCCTTTCCCTCCTATTTTCCTCCCTCCCTTCCCCTTTGTGGTTGCTTTCCTCTCCCTCACAAGTGGAACTGAGGTGTCCTCATTTGGGCCCTTCAGCTTGTTGAACATTTTGAGTTCTGTGTACTGTATCTGGGGTATTCTGTACCTTTTGGGTTTTTTTTTTTTTTTTTTTTTTTTTTTTTGCCTAATATACACTTATTAGTGAGTACATAATATGCAATTTTTTTTGGATCTGAGTTACCTCACTCAGCATATTTTATAGTTTCATCCATTTGCATGCAAAACATAGAATGTTCTCATTGTTAATAGCTGAGTGATATTCCATTGTGTAAAAGAACCACATTTTGTGTATTCATTCTTCTGTCTTGGGACACCTAGATAGTTTCCAGCTTCTCGCTGTCACAAATGAAGGCAGTATAATGGAACATGTCCTCCTGTGCATGGTAGGGCAGCTTTTGGATAATATACCCAAGAGTGGTCTTTGGGTACATCTATTTCCAATTTTCTGAGGAAATTCCAAATTGACTTCTAGAATGGTTGTATCAGTTTGCAATCCCACCAACAATGGAGGTCTGCTCTTTTTGAGGTTTTTATCACAGCCATTCTGACTGGTGGAAGGTAGAATCTCAGGGTGGTTTTGATTTGCATTTCTCTGATTACTAAGGACTTTCAACATTTCTTTACATGCTTCTCAGTCCCTCAAGATCCCTGTATTGTGAATCCTCTGTTTAGTTTCGGACCTCAGTTTTTTTGATGGGTTGTTTGGTTTTTTTTTTTTTTTCCCATTGTTGGTTAGGTTCTTCAGTTTTTCATATATTTCAGATATTAGCCCTTGATTGAATGTTGGGTTAGTGAAGTTTGTTTTTTTTCAATTATGTAGGTTTGCAGTTAATCTTATTGACAATTTTTTTTTTTTTTTTTTTTTTGCCTTACAGAAGCTTTCCAGTTTCATGCAGTCACATTTATCAATTCTTGATCTTATAGCATGGACCATTGGAGTAGTACTTAGGAAATTTCTCTGTGTCAATAAGTTCATGGTCTTTCCCACTTTCTCTTCTATTAGGTTCAGTATATCTGCATTTATATTGAGGTTCTTGATTCACTTGGACTTGAGGTTGTACAGGGTGACAAATATGGGTCTTTTTTTCATATTTCTACATACAGACAGCCAGTTAGACCACCATCACTAATTAAAGATGTTTTTGTCCCATTATATTTTTTGGCTTTTTTGTCAAAGATCAAGTGTGCATAAATATGTGGCTTTATTTCTGGGTCTTCAATTCAATTTCACAGATCAACCTTTATGTTTCTGTATCAAAACCATGCAGTTTTCATCACGATTGTTCTTTACTAGAGATTGAGGTCAGAGATGGTGATGCTGCCAGCAGTTCTTTTATTGTTAAGAATTATTTTAGCTACTCTGGGATTTTTTTTTATTTACCATTCCTGAAGAATTGAATCAGTCTGGTGCTTCCTCAGAAAATTGGACATAGTATCCAGATATACCACTCCAAAAGAATATATATACACCCAAAAGAAGCTCCAACATCTAACAAGGACACATGTTCCACCATGTTCATAGCAAACTTTTTATAAGAGCCAGAAGCTAGAAAGAACCCAGATGTTCTTCAACAGAGGAATGGATACAGAAATTGTTGTAAATTTGCACAATAGAGTACTACTTAGCTATTAAAAACAATGACTTCATGAAATTTCTAGGCAAATAGATGGAACTTAAAGCTATCATTCTAAGTGAGGTAAACCAGTCACAAAGAACACTCATGGTATATAGTCATTGATAAATGGATACTAGCCCATAAAGCTCTGTATTTCTTTTAGTGAGTTATTTATATCCTTCTTAAAGTACTCTATTATCTTAATGTGATAGTATTTTAGGTCAGCCTCCTCCTTTTCAAGTGGGTTGTATTCATCGCTCACTGTGGTGGGAGAATTGGGTTCTGATGATGCCCACATATATTGGCTTCTGTTTCTTACGGTTGCATTTGCCTCTCCCACATCATCTGGTTATCCCTCATGTTTGTTCATCTGTTTGACTGTGTCTCAAAATTGTCTCTTTTTTTCCTGGGTTATTGCAGGTCTCCTTGTAGGCCGCTAGCCCTGGCTGTACCAGACCTTATGTGAGGCCTTCCAACTGTAAGGTCTTCTGAGGTCAGAGAAACTGCTGATCATTTGCCCTGGCTTCAGCAGATCTTCTGAGAGATCTACACACTGTTGGATCTTCAGAGTAGCAGTCAAGTTGTTGTCCTATAGGAAGATGTTCTCAGTGCAGGTTTGTGGGAGGGGGCGCTATGGACTGCTTCCTTATGTACAGCATAACTCCAGGGTAACTTTCAGTCTTTTGAAACAATTGTCCTGCAAGCCACAAAGCACCTGGGAGGTCTTCAGACTGTGGTATCAGTTCCCTTATAGATAGAGAAACTCCTGGGATGCCTTCAAGCTGTGATGTCCTAAGTGCAGTGGATCTCCTGGCATACCTCAGAATATGGTATCAATTTTGCTGGGTGCAGAGGATCTTCTGGTACCTTAGGATGTGCTGTCTTCTGGGAGCAGAATAGCTAGCACTCTGTCCCAGCAGAAAGGGCTGTGGGGAGCAGGATGCATTTTATTTCTTATTTAATTAATATGAGTACTTCTAATGCTTTCTTAATTGTTTTAGCTAAGTGTTTTCAATCTTGATGATGTTTTCAAAAAACTTCTCTTTATTTTCTGTATGATTTTTACCTTCTACATAATTTATTTTCATTATAATCTTTATTTTATTTCTTCTGAAAACTTTAAGTTCAGAATTTTGTTTTTTTCTTCGAGTTCTTAACATGGGTTAATTTAGAAATTTGTAGTTGTGTATTCTTGCTTTCTTTTATGAAACAAAATATTAAATTATTAGTTTTAACAATGCTTTTGTTAACTCAAAAATGCCAGTATTTTTATTTGCATTTTTCTCTGGGAATTTACTGATTTCTTTTATTCTTTGGTCTATGTAATGTTTAATATGTACAACTTTGTGGAAATGATGGTTTTACATTATTAATCATTTTTAACTTCATTATGTTGTGCTTGGAGAGGTATTTCTATGTAATTAATCTTTTTAGTTTTTTTAAGCTAAATAGTTATGTAGCATATGACTTCTCTTGCAGAATGTCCCTAGAGTACTTAGAATGATATAAATGCTACTGTCATTGGAAAAGGGTGCCCTGAACATGCTTCTTGGGTCTCGTTAGCCCCTTATATCTTTAAGCTTTCTGTTTTCTCACATAACTTTTTAAACCAAATATTTCTAAACATTATTGTGAATGACATATTGAAGTTCCCAACTATTTTGTGTGATTATCTACTTATCCTTTCATTTGCAAGTTTTGATTTTGATGGTATCACATTAGAAGTAAATGCATGTAACTTAAAATTTTATGCAACATAGAAACTCTTATTATATTTCAGGGTCCTTTGTGCTTTGTAAACTTTTCCTAAAGACCTATTTCATCGGATTTAGCCAGTCTTGTTTTCTCCTTGTTTCTATTTAAATGAACCATCATTGTCTGTATGTATGTTCACTTATATTCTATTTCCAGCTCTAGATATACTATTACTCTGTAATATATCATTTAGTTGGATACAGAGGGTCTGGACAACCTAATAGAACAACTAGGATTTAATGTGTATTAATATTATTGCAATGAAGATGTGCATGGGGTCACTGAGTGCCTGAAAACAATGCACAATTTCATCAGCTTGATGAAAGTGTGAACCTAAGGAAGTAAGATTTTACACCTACCACTGTTGCAATATATATATATATATATATATATATATATATATATATATATATATATATATAAAGTCTTCATAGAAAAGGCCTGAACAATGGATCTGTATTTTCACATGGACCTCCTGGAGCATCGTGGTCTGTGTTGCTGTGTGGAGAACATTTTGCTCCACTGGACAATTGGCAGCAGAACTTTTTTTTTACATCACCATGGACAATCAGAAGTTGGTCAAGGTAGAAATCTGACTCTGGTCCTATACTCAAGAAACTGTCCTGGATTAAGAACATTTGAACTTGAAGCTCAGGGCAGAACACTTAGAAATGTAGCTCAGGGCAGGACATTGATCCTTGTAGTTCAGGGCAGTTGCAGGGGACATAAGTGTGTCAGTCTCCTTGTCTCTTGGGATCCCCTCTAGTCCCTGATCTTAGTACTTGGCCTAAGAAAGATGTTTACAAGATTTTCCCTGACTCAGAAATGATGTTATCTTTCTGCATGTAATTAAAGTGGTTTAAAAGAGGACTGAACAAAGAAGGTGTTGCTTCAGACTCAGAACTGGCCAGATTCATGTTGCAAATTTGACTGTCTCTTTTTTCTTTCAATCCTTGATCCTGCACTGGGGAACCTGTTGTTTGACAAAGCTGGTCTTTGGCATTGCTGCACAACTCTGTGACTCAAGAACCTGTTTTACCAGTTTTAGCATCTCTACCCACCATTTTGTATTTTTGGTAAGAAAGCTGACTTCTTTGAAGAATATTGTCATAAATTTGGGGGCATAGCTTTATGATCTTCATTTTTATCCCAAAGAAGTTAAGAGCCATTGTCACCAATATATTTTTAGAAATTTTATTCTTTAAAAGCTTTTACATTTCTTCTCTTACATCTTCTGCATTTCTATGCTCATATGACTTTAAAGGACAATATAAACTCTTGAGTGTGTCAAGAAATTAAATTATCCAAATGCTCTTAACAGTAGTTGAGTGGTTACTAAAAACATAAATTAAAATTACTATATGATCCAGAGATGTAACTCCTAAGAATATATCCCAAGAATTAAACATTAATTCACTATGTAATTACACATGACAAGTTTTATTTACACACACACACACACACACACACACACACACACACACATATATATATATACATATACCTTGTCTATGTAATAGTAAGAAATGTGAAAACATTCACTCTGTTGATTGGTTATCATAATATAAATTGAAACACAAAGTCACTGTCTGTGACATGGTTGTTAGAGTTTACACAACAAGAAACTTGCCTTTTTGTTTTTTTCTTATTATGAGGTTACATAGTAGAAGTCAATGAATTCAATCCTAGGGAACATCATGATGGGGAGAAAAGGAGCTATCATTGTTTATCATTACAGCTCAGTGTGGTCCTATGTGAACAGAAGCCTTGCACACAAGAAGCAGCATATTTCTTTCTTTTTCTCTGAATTCTTCAAGTCTCTCTGTCTCTCTGTCTCTGTTTCTCTCCCCATCTCTCTCTCTCTCTCTCTCTCTCTCTCTCTCTCTCTCTCTCTCTCTCTCTCTCCCTGCCTCTCTCTCTCCCTCTCCTTTTCTCTCTCCCTCTCCTCTCTCCCCATCCCTCATCCCCCCACTCTCTCTCTTCCCCCCCCCCCCGTGTCTGTGTCTGTCTGTGTGTGTCTGTGTGTCTGTGTGTCTATGTGTCTGTGTGTCTGTGTGTAATTATGCACTGATATACACACCGTGGTGCACTTGAACGAGTCAGAGACCAACCAGTAGAGATTGGTTTACTCTTCTACCATATGACTTACATGAATTAAACATAGGTCACCAAGCTTAAAGGCATGCAGTTTTACCCACTGAGACATTTTGGCAACTCTTTTTCTCCCTCATTTCTTCCACATTTCTTGTTTCCCTTTCTCTGCACCTTCTCCTTTTTTCCATTTTGCCAACAATTTATCTTCAAGTCACCCAATGACATCACTGCTTAGCATACTTTGCTGACTTTACCATTACCATTATCTGACTATTTCTCCAAAACTAAAATGCACAGAATAGGCTAGAATATAATGATCATCACTGTTCATAAACTCACTGTATCATTCAGTGCCCTCCTTTGCAATACCAAGAGTATTCCAAACCTGAACAGTTGTGCTAGTGAAAATTTGATAAGACATTAAGATTACCTATGAATTGAATTTTCTATTTTGCATAATTTTAATTAATTTAGATTTAATTATTTACATAATCCTAGTGTTGTTATCTTCGAGTTTTGTTTTCCAGTAAATATTTCCATTACTCCCTCTTTGGTATGAACTGTAAATTCACAGGACTTCTAAAGTTGTTTCCAGTTGTGGTATAGCTAGATGATATAGAAGAAAAAGAAAAAAAAATCTTTGCACAAAATAGCAGACATCACTCATCAAACAGGAAAAAATAGTTACTTAAGTTCTCTCTAGCCTTTCAGCTCCATTTCTGACATGTGAATCAAAGTCTTCAGTCACCTGAAATTTCAGTTTATATGAGCCATAGGTGGGCTTACTGCTTCTGATACTTTGAAGATAAAGGTTCAACAAACCAAGACCAATCCTAGAACATATGGACAAAATCGTTGAAATATGAGAATTCATGAAGATTAACTATAAAGATCAATTCCACATTTAGAAGGACTTGGATATTAGCCCTGATTGAAGAGATTCTTGACTCAGTATGGTCAGACTTTATTCTTTTTAATCTATCTTTGATTGAAAAATGTTTTAGATAATCCTAGGAATCATGTAAATTCAAAGATTGAGAATTCATAAGCTGAGTGCAGACAGCCTACTACTGGCTGATTATCTAAAAATGGATACTTTATGCTGTCTGTTGCAAAACAAGAATCCAAGTTTAGAGATATTCTCTATAAGGCTGAGCCTCCACTGGAGATGTAAGTCTGAATTACACATCTCACAGCAGAATTCGTCTGGCATACCTTTAGCCAAGTTGACCCCTTCCTTCCAGCACTGCAGTTTTTGGATGCAAAATATTAAGACTTCAAATGGCATATATTATCTTATGACTGAGTGTTTTCTGGTAGATTATACCAATATTCTTAAAAACTTTTTCAGCTACATTAAAAGGTTTCCATTCATTCTTATGGTTAACCAAAAGATGTCTTAGTCCATTGCCAGGCAGCCAACCAGACATCACTGATACATAGAAGTTGGCACCAAAAAGAACTGTGATGATGCACCTGCTCCACCATCTCATTAAAAATACTGTCTAGCTAACACAGCACAGCATTGCGTGTTGATAGCACACTATGGTATTTTTAACATATAACATCATTATTGTCATGTGTTTTAATGCATAACCTCAAAACTCACACTTCATCGATCTAAAGGCTAGAAAAAGAACAAAAATTCAGACATAAACTTTCTGAAGCTACTTCTGTGTCAGAAATTATGAAAACAGCTTTAAATGTGTTGTTTATTTAATTCTGTCAAACTTGAGGTTGATGCTATTAAGTCATAATAGAGAAAAAAACAGACTATAGCTTCTTTAAAAAGAACATTCTAAGTCAAGCAATACATTAATGATAAAGGAAGAAGAAAAGCCAATGTTTATTTAGTTTTGTGGACCAACATTAACTTCTAACTAGAACCACTGAATAAAGGTTATGCTTATCCAGAGACACTTTGTGAGTGCAGTTCTTTCAAGTTGTTCCACCCTCTTTTGCTAATTTTGTGTAGTGTTTCTGCCTGAACTCCCTAGAACTGTATTCACCATTCCTCCATTGGTGTGCTCCAGCACCCTATGTGGATTTCATTGCCTCTAATAAAAAGGAAAATGGTTTTCTGTAAACAAAAATTTAGTTCAACATAGTTGCTCAACTGATAGAAACAAAACAATTGTTATAACACTTTCTTATTTACCTAGTTTTCTGAAATAAAATCATACAAAAGACAATAGAAAGGGAATCCAGGTCTACACTGCCTTTGGGATTTATTGGTGTCCATCATCCTTATAAGATGATGAATACGCTCTTTCAGCATTGTTACTGTGATTGTCACAAGTTGAAACTGAACTAACAATACTAGTGCGTCATTTACTAGAATGTTACCTTCTAGGAGGCAGGGGCATTATAGTAAATGACATATTTTCTTTTTTTTTTTTTTTTCATCTTTTTTAACTTTATTTAAAAAAAACAAAGATAAAAAAATTTAAACATTTTTGCATAAATGTATACAAATACAATTGTGTCAGTGCTAGGCTTTTTTTTTTCTTTTTTTTTAAGGTTTGATACTCTGCATTAAGGTCTTACTAGTTACAATGAGCAAAAAGTACATGTAAAACAGGATGTAACCCGGAATTTGTCAATGTGTTCTTGGTGTGTAAGGATTGAGCATGATGGTTTTTTTGTTTGTTTTGTTTTTTTGGTTTTTTGTTGTTGTTGTTTTGTTTTCTTGAACTTCACACAGTCTGTGAGTTGTTTCTGGGGCAGTCCAAGCCTCTGGGGTTAGCATCTCACTATCAGTGACTGCATAGTATGTCTGTTCTTTTGTGACTGGGTTATCTCAATCAGGATGATATTCTCTAGATGTGGCCATTTTCTTAAGAATTTGGTTAAGTCATTGTTTCTGATAGCTGAGTAGTATTCCATTGTGTAAATTTACCACAATTTTTGTATCCATTCATCTACTGAAAGACATCTGGGTTCTTTCCAGCTTCTGGCTATTATAGATAGAGCTGCTATGAACATTGTGGTGCATGTATCTTTGTTGTATATTAAAGTGTCTCTGGGGTATATGCCCAGAAGTGGAATAGCTAGGTCTTCAGGTAGTACTATGTCCAATTTTCTGAGGTATTGCCAGACTGATTTCCAGAGTGGCTGTATCAGTTTACAACCCCATCAACAGTGGAGAAGTGTTCCTCTTTCTCCGCAACCTTGCCAGCATCTGCTGTCATCTGAGTTTTGGATCTTGGCCAATCTGACTGGTGTGAGGTGGAATCTCAGGGTTGTTTTGATTTGCATTTCCCTGATGGCTAAGAATGTCAAGCACTTCTTCAGATATTTCTCAGCCATTCGATATTCCTCAATTGAGAACGTTTTGTTTAGCTCTGTACCCCATTTTTAATAGGGTTGTTTGATTCTCTGGTGTCTAGCTTTTTGAGTTCTTTGTATACCTTGAATATTAGGCCTCTATCTGATGTGGAGTTGGGAAAGATCTTTTCCCATTCTGTTGGCTGCTGTTTTATTTTCTTGACAATGTCCTTAGCCTTACAGAAACTTTGCAATCTCATTAAGTCCCATTTGTTAATCTTTGACCTTAGAGCTTGAGCCATTGGTGTTTTGTTCAGAAAATTTTCTCCTGTGCCTCTGTGTTCTAAGGTTTTCCCTACTTTCTCATCTAATAGTTTCAGTGTATCTGGTTTAATGTGGAGATCTTTGATCCACTTACACTTGAGCTTTGTACGAGGAGATAAGAAAGGGTCTATTTTCATTCTTTTGCATGTTGAGTGCCAGTTGGACCAGCACCATTTGTTGAATAGGCTGTCCTTTTTCCATTGAATGTTTACAGCTCCTTTGTCAAAAATCAGGTGACCATATACAAGAGGGCTCATTTTTGGTTCTTCTATTCTATTTCATTTATCCACGTGCCTATTTTGGTACCAGTATCATGCAGTTTTCAGCACAATTTCCTTGTAAAATAGCTTGAGGTCAGGGAGACATATTTTCTAAGTGAACCTCAACATGTGTTTGTACACTCTACACATCTTTTAATGTATCTTACTAAATTTTGTACTCCTGAGTGGTTTAGAACTATGACAGGTGAATGTAACTGACCAGTCCACATATTGGTTAACCTAGGAGAAAATAGTTCAAATTTACTATCAAATCTTTTCACAGATTTGAGAAAATAGTTACACTTTCTTTGAACTGCTTATTTGTATGTTTTTCTTTTTATTAATACATTCTCTTTTCTTTTTTCCAGTGATGATTTATGCTTACCAATGTTATTTTCCATGACTCTTAGTGTATCTGTATCTTGGCACTTTAGTTATTTATGTTTGAATGCACTGCAAGCAATCCTTTATCTATCGTTTCTACTTCATTTCTCTCTTTTGCCTTTCCACTTAAACCAGAAAATATTCAGCAATTATAAATTAGAACTAAGATCAAGATAATATAGTCTTAACTGTCTGATGAAATGGTAACTTTTGTCAACTCTTAGCCATCAGGTCTTCATATGTGCAAACCACTGTGAAGTTCAAATTGCATTATACAGCCATGATGTTAAAGACATTGAATATTTACAAATTTAATTTTCTTACTTTAGGCTGATTGTCAGTATCAATCCTTGTCTGATTAATGGGCTTTTGGCTACTGTGAGCAGTTCAGGGCCTGCTTCCTTTAATTGCATTCGGATGATGAATGTTCTCTTTATCAACTATATGATTCCACTCTACAGTAATGATCAGAATGAACTTTATTTGAAGTATAATGTGTATATCTGGATAGGCACCATAACTTGCTTCTGAGCCAAATTTCTAATAAAAATGGAATGGTTTAGATTATTTTACTCGTCACTTCCTACTCTACCTCAGCTTAGTGACAGAAAATATTTTCTTTGGAAATCATAGGGAGAGAAACCAGAAAGAAGAAATTAATATCCTTTGTTCACTTTTATACTGGTGCCTCACCTTTAATAGTTTATTTTAAACCTATGTCTTATTCTAGAACATTTTGGGGTCTACTGGCCACCTTAAATAATTGAAGGGTGAATAGGATCAGGGTTCTTTATGTTTCCATATGTTCCTAAGAAAGGTAAGAATTGACCTACATCAACATCTAGCTATACCAATCTTAGTCATATACTCAAAAGGTGCTTTATTCTTTCATAAAAATACTTGCTCAATTTATACCAACTAGAACCTGGAAACAATGTAGATGTCCCTGGACAGAAAGATAGATAAATATAAAAAAATATAGATGAAGTATAAAAATGAATACAGTTTGGTACATTTATACAATAGAGTATTACATGGCTGTTTAAAAAATGGCATCATAATTTTTTAAGCAAATAGATGAAACTAGAAAATATCACCATGGGTAAGGTAACCCAGACACAGAAAGACAAATATAGTTTGTACTCACTTGTATGTGGCTATTAGCCATTAAATACATAATAAAAAACCTCTAATACATAGACCCAGAGAGGAGGTTGGGCATAAAGAAATGGACTAGTGAAGATGCATGGGAATGGAACTGGAATAGATTTATAGGTGGACTGAGGGTAGACAGATGGGAATGGAAGAACCAGGGAGGAAAGAAGTTTACTTGGTTTTATTAGTTTATTAACTAATGTGACATTATTGGAGAAAATCTCACTGGGTCAAAAATAACTGTCCTATATTTAAATTTGCTGGTATTAGTGGGGATTTGTTACTATTTGCACTTTAATCGAAATGAATGTTCATCTTGTGACATTTTATTTATCATCTTTACATTTACATTTTTGTCATTACAATAAGTTTTAGACAATGAATCTGCAGGGGTCAATTCTCTTGAAAACTGAAGATTATTAAATAAATAATAGATAGTTGAGAAAATAAAAATAATGAAGAGTATTTTAATTTAAAAAATATACAAAAAATAGAAAACGTTTGTCATGAGACCTTTTCTTAAGACAGAAAACACTCCTGAGCATAGAAACAGCCCAGACAGCTCCCCAGCTCAAAATTCCCTGGGCCATTAGAGTAATTACCTTTTATGGGCCATTTACACAGAACCTGCCTTCTCCCACATTTGTTCATTTGTCCTTTTCATATAGCCTTGATGAGAAAAATTTCCTGTACTTCTGCCAAATCACTTCTCTCACATAAACCTTAATGCCTCTCTGTGCACTAATCTTCTTCTATTGTCAAAGGAGACCATAATTGAGATTCTTCTGAGCAAAGCGAAAACACGGAAGAAACTTAAAGTGCATGTGCTACTAACTACTGAACATTTCCCCACAGGAGCCTCTATCATAGCACAGAGCCCTAAAATACCCAGGCCAAAAGTCAAACTAAGATGCACTATGAGACAGGTATCCTTTCCTCTAATATATGTACATGCCTATGAACCTGTCTCAGGAAGAATACACAGAAATTGGCAACCTTGTAGATAAAGAATTAGGGTACCTAAGGGACTGGATAATAAGGGGACTCTACACTTTCACACTACTCATGAGTAGCTAGAAACTTCTAAGTACCTGAAGCTCTCCTTAAAACCCAGCTTCTTCTTAAGATAGAACAAATACACTAACTTTACAGAGTGACTAAGTACATAAAAGGTATATGTCAAAAGGCAATAAGGTGTTCATTAAATGAAGGTTTCTTTTATTAAAAAGAAAAACAAAATAGTCATTTGGATTTGGAAGGTTTTTTAATTACATTAGTTGTAGTACACAAATAGAGACTTAATTCAAATAATAGTTTATTTTTCAAGTAATTATGGTGACTAAGAATTGGAGAATGTTCACCATTTTTTTCTGGAAACTTTTCTGATCACTGCTTGTGATTAGTTAAGTGCTGTTGGAAGCAATCTATCATCAACTTTAGATGTGATACCTGAAGTTAGCACTTCTCAACTGAAAGTCATGAGTAGTAAATATATTCTACTTTCTTCAGGCTCAAGTATTACATCCTCATTGTTTTGTTTTTCTGATCCAGCTGGTATGATATAATTTGTCCACCTAAATAAGTCACATCATCCTGTATAACTCTATCTCTTATAAAATATTCATAACAACCTATATCTATATAGAGATGCAAAAAAGAAACATCTATGTCTGCTTTTATGTTACTTCCTCTGCTTCCTCCTCCATTGACCCCCTTCCTCTCTACCTCAACTCTTCAGTTCCCCCTCTCTTTCCCTGACCAATCACTGGCTCTTTTCTTTATTTTACAAGTTAAAATGGGGAGAAGGTTCTGATGAATTCACCTGAGTTTGAGATTAAGTAGCCCTTCTTAGTGAAGCAGAATTAACATCAAAATACAAACAGCTCCAGGACAATTCAAATATTTCCCACTTTGCCAGGTTAAAAACTTCTTTTTTCTCAAATATAAATTGAGTATAACTATTATCATTCTACAATTTATGAATTATAAGATACAATTAACCCTCAGTCCATCAATTATTTTCATTACATAAAGCACTCTGCCATCTGTTCTAAAAATTATAATTCTATGCTTAATTTATATCCTGGTTTTAGATTGTATGTCATCTGAAAATCACCCTTTCAAAATTATGTTATCTTTCTCAATGCTACACAGCTTCGGTTGGCTATGAGACTACCAACCACATCAGATATCCAAGAATAACTAATATTATCTGAAATATGAGAAGCAGAAAATATAGCTTTCAAAAGTTAGCCAATCTATGGAGAACACTGATCACCTGGAGAGTTCCTCATTCCTCAAAATGTTGGAGCATCAGTTTTCAGCCTTCTGGCCCAGGATCATCTGACAGACCTTTCTAATGCAGAATATGAAGGACTGATAATTCTGGCTTGGCAAAGATTATTAGTCAACTATTCTGCGTAATGTGTCACTTTCTAGACAGTATTAATCAGTAGATGAATTAAGGGAATTCATGCCTAGCGTCTGTCTCACTATAATTGAAGAAACTTCTTTGATGCTCAATTTCTTCTTAGAATCTAAGAAGGGGTACTGTCAGGAGCAGACAGGTCTCTAGTCAAATGATCTTTAATAAAGAAATGTCCATAAATGTCATATTCTGTGGACTTCTGACACCTTTGAAGACTATTTATACAAAACATTTTTTTAACTGTTAAGATTTAACTACTCTTGGCCATTTCTAAATGAAATATCTCATTTACCTATGTATTCCAGTAGTGCATGTAGGCAGAGAAAAGAATGTTCTGTCAGTCTACTCCCATGCATTACATATAATTACTGAATTAATATTTAGATGTATATGCTTTCTAAATTATAAACAATAGTTATAATACTTTTCAGGAGTATCTAGTAACCTGTCTCTAAATCATTTCTAAAACAAGCTTAAATGGTGCTTGAAGAAAGAACCACTTGCTTTAAAAGTATCAGTAATAAAAAATATTCAATGCAGCATGTGTTACTATGAGAAAGAGTGGTTTCAACTTTTTTCAACAGAACTCGAAACAAGTATTGAATTTACAAAACTAAGTTTTTGAAACTAATTAAAAGGCAAAAAGTAAATTAGAAAAATATCTAATTATTCAAAAATGCGCCCATATAGTCATACATACCATTACCATGTTACAGAATTAAGGACAATATTATACTGTGTTTTTCTCTCTCTAAATGCAGGTAAAATTATTTTTGAAAATCAATCTTTAGTCATTAGTTTTATTTTCCCAAAAATAAAAAATTAAGCACTTATACATTGTCAATAAATCACCCCGGTTATAAAAAAATTACTTTCCATCACGGCAAAATAAGGTTTCTAGATATAATCTAAAATCATAAGATGTGGCATTACCTTCTCTTATTGATGTAGTCCCAGGATCAAATCTAGAATGTATTTACAGAGGTAAAAAGGTTGTTGACTCAAAAAGCAATGCAGTGAAAGAAAGGAAAAGCAGATATTCAAGTCACAATGCTGATGAAAGCTCTAAACATGGAGAAAGCAGCTACAACCAAGCATCACAAATATATTTATCACCAAAAAGAGAGGAAGGGGAGGGAGGGAGGGAGTGAAGTAACGGAAGAAGGGAGAAAGGGAGGAAAGAAGAAAGGAAGAAAACAGAAAGGAAGAAAGAAAAAGCCTTTCATCTGGAACAGAATGCTACGTAATCTGCTTCCTGAAGACACCACATTCTGAGTTACCTAGGAGATCTGCTGCACTCAGATGCCACTTCTGGTAAGAAATCTCTTGAAGGCCCACAACTGCTGCTCGGAACCCAATGAACTCAGGATCCATCACCCCCAAAAACACCTGCTCACAAAGGATGCTTCCCTGAAGATACCACATCATGAGGCATCCCATGACATCTACTGTACACAGAGAAAGTGAGCAACTATTCACCAGCTACTTTTAACACATCACAGCTTGAAGACATTCTAGAAGTTCTTCTGCACACAGGGCAACTGTGCAACCAACAACATAGTCTAAAGATCTCTCGGGAACCTCAGCATGTAGGGCAACTGACCCAGCAAAATGAAAGCCTCCCTGGAGTTCTGCAGCAAACAGAGAAACAGATCATAGGTCACTGTGGATAACAGCTTTATGTAGGACAATAGCTTGTCTATATATATGAAGACAAAACAGTTGGAAGGCCTCTCAAAATACTTACTGCAGCAACAACAGCAGCTCAGTAGCTTTTGTACCCCTTTGAAAATCCACAGTTGCAAGGCTCCACAAAGATCAGTTACAGCCAGGGATACAAGCATACCAGGAGACCTGAAGCAACCCAAGGACAAGAGATGTAGGCTCCAGACAGAACCACCAAGACCAGCAAACACCAGGGATAACCAGATGGTGAGAGGTAAGCACAAGATCATAAGCAACAGAAAGTAATATACTTGGGCATCATCAGAACACGTCTTCCACCACAGCAAGCCCTGAATACACCAATAAACCTGAAAATTGGGAAGCTGACCTAAAATACTATCTCGTGAAGGGAATAGAATTCTTTAAGCAGGATATAAATGACTCACTTAAAGAAATACAGGAAAATACAGGCAAACAGGTAGAAGCCTGTAAAGAGGAAACAAACAAATCCCTTAAAGAAATTTAGGAAAACACGATCAGTGCGTGAAGAAATTGCATAAAATGGCCTAAGACATAAAAGTAGAAGTAAAAACAATTAAGAAAACACAAATGGAGACAAACATGAAAATGAAAAATGTATGAAAGTGGTCAGTAATTACAGATACAGGCATTCCAACAGAATACAAAAGATAGAAGAGAGAATCTTAGGTGTTAAAGATATTGTAGAAGAGATTGACACAACTGTCAAAGAAAATTCAAAGCATAAAAAACTCCTTACCCAAAACATCCAGAAAATTCAAGACACAATGAAAAGAAAATATCAGAGAATAACTGGAAGAGAGGAGACTAGAGATTTCCAGCACAAGGTACCTGAAACATCTTCACCAAAATCATAGAAGAAAACTTCCCCATCCTAAAGAAAGAGATGGCCATAAATGTATAAAAATCCTATAGAACACCAAGTGAATTGAACCACAGAAGAAAATCCTCATGTCACATAAAACTAAGTGCACAGATAAAATTATATATATATATATATATATATATATATATATATATATATATATATATATATTATAAAAGAATATTCAAATCTGCAAGGAAAAGGGGTCAAGCAACATACATAGGTAGACCTTTCAGAATTACACCATAGTTCTCATCAGAGACACTAAAAGCCAGAAGAGCATGGGCAGAGGTCATGCAGACTCTAAGAGAACACAAAAGCCGGACAAAGCTACTGTCCCCTGCAAAACTCTCAATCAACATAGATGGAGAAACCAAACTATTCCAGGACAAAACCAAATTGAAACAATATATGTCTATCAATCCATCCTTATAAAGGGTTCTGGAATGAAAACTCCAGCACAAGGAAGGTACCTACACCAAAGAAAAGACAATATACTAATGATCTCACAACAAAGCCAAAATGAGAAAAACACAGTCATATAAAGCCACCTACAAAAGCAAGCATAACAGGAACTAACAGTCATTTGTCCTTAATATCTCTCAATATTAATGGACTCAACTCATCTATAAAAATACATAAGCTAAAAGACTGGATACATAAACAGAATCCAAAAATTTGTTGCATAAAAGGAAACACATCTCAAATCAGGGACAGAGACTATCTCAGAGTAAAAGGATGGAAAATGGTATTCCAAGCAAATGGTCCCAAGTAACAAACTGGAGTTGCCATCCTAATATCTAATAAAATAAATGTTCAACCAAAACTTATCAAGCATGATGAGGAAGGGCACTTCATGTTCATCACAGGAAAAATCCATCATGAGAAAGTCTCAAACTCAAAGAAAAATATCACATGATCTTCTCCTTAGATGTAGAAAAATCATTGAAAAAAATAGCACGGCTTAATTCTAAAAGTATTGAGAGATCAGAAATTCAAGACTGATACCTTAACATAATAAAAGCAATTTATTGCAAACCAACAGTCAATATCAAATTAAATGTAGAGATACTTGAAGCAATCACACTAAAACCAAACACATGAAAAGAATGCCCACTCTCTTGATATCTATTCAATGTACTACTCAAAGTGCTAACTACAACAGTAAGACAAAAAAAGAAAGAAAGAAAGAAAGAAAGAAAGAAAGGGAGAAGATATAAATTGGTAAAAAAAAAAAAAAATAAAGGTATCACTGATTGCAGGTGTTATGATAGTAAACATAGGCAACACAAAAAATTCTACCAGAGAACTTCTCAAGCAGATAAACAACTTTAGCAAATTGGCCAGATTAAAAAAAAAATTAACTCAATCATTTCCCAGCCTTTTGGCTAAGAGTAAGTATAAATTAACTCAAATAAATCAGTATCCTTTCTTTATATAAATGATAAACAGGGTGAAAAAGAAATTAGGAAAACAATTCCTTTCAGAATTACCACTAATAATATAAAATATCTTGGGGTAACTCCAACCAAACAACTGGAAGATTTGTGTGATAATAACATCAACTATCTCAACAGAAATTGAAGAAGATCTCAGAAAATGGAGATATCTCCCATGTTCATAGATTGGGCAAATTATCATAGTAACAATGGCCATCCTACCAAAGGTGATCTACAGATTCAATGCAATCTCCATCAAAATCTCAACATTATTCTTCAAATTCATGGAAAAAGCCATTCTTGAATTCATCTGGAGAGGCAAAAATCCCAGCAGAGCAAAACCAATGCTTCAAAATAAAAGAATGACTAGGGGAATCACTATCCATGACCTCAAGCTATACTACAGAGCAACAGTGATTAAAACCTGCGTGGTGTTAGTATAGAAAGAGATACATTCAATGGAATAGAATTGAAGACCCAGAAATAAAACCACACACTTAAGAGCCCTTGATCTTTGTCAAAGAAAATAAATTATACAGTGAAAAAAAAAAAGAGAAATCATACTCAGTAAAAGATGCTGCTCTAACTGCCTGACTATAGGTAGAAAAGTGAAAATGACTCATACTTGTCCCCTTGCACATAGCTCAAGTCCAAGTGGATCAAGAACCTCAACATAAAACCAGATATGTTGAACCTAATAAAAGGGAAGTAGGACTCATTGGCACAGGGGGAAATTCCAATAGTTCTAGAATCTAAGATCAAGAATTGATAAATGGGACCTCATGAAACTGGAAAGCTTCTCTAAGGCACAGAACATAGTAAATAAGACAAATAGGCAACTTACAGATTTGGAAAATCTCTTCCCTAATGCCACATCCAATAGAGGCCTAATATCCAAAATATTTAAAGGACACAGATCTGCCACCAGAAACAGTGGAGATCCAGGGACACAGGCCTGGTGAGATAGTGCTTCAAGTAGCCAGGGAACAGAAAGGTCTGTGCTGAGCATGAAGAAGATGTACCTCCACCCCTCATTGGTTCAGGGAAGCAGGGACCCTGCCTTAGGGTGTCTGTTTCCAGCTGGTGACCCGTGCATGCAGAACAGGTGCTCAGGCCATCTGCCACCATGAACAGCAGAGATTCAGGGACACAGGCCTGGTGAGACAGCGCTCCGCATAGCTGGGGAGGAGAGAGGTCTGTGCTGAGCATGCGGAAAGTGTGCCCCCCCAATTGGTTCTGGGAAGCAGATAAACTGCTTTAGGGTGTCTTTCCAGCCAGTGGCCTGTGCATACAGAACAGGCACTCAGGCCATCTGCCACCAGGAACAGCGAAGATCCAGGGACACAGGCCTGGTGAGACAGCGCTCCGCATAGCCGGGGAGGAAAGAGTTCTGTGCCGAGCACTCGAAATGTGCGTTCCCCCAACACACCAATTGGTTCAGGGGAGCAGGAACCCTGTCTTAGAATGTCTGTTTCCACCCAGTGGCCCGTACGTGCAGAACAGGCGCTCAGGTGAAACACTTCTCCATTGTTGGTGGGGTTGTAAACTGATACAACCACTCTGGAAATCAGTCTGGCGATACCTCAGAAAATTGGACATAGTACTACCTGAAGACCCAGTTATTCCACTTCTGGAATATACTCCAGAGAAGCTCCAACATACAACAAAGACACATGCACCACAATGTTCATGGCACCTCTATTTATAATAGCCAGAAGCTGGAAAGAACCCAGATGTCCTTCAGTAGATGAATGGATACAAAAATTGTGGTATATTTACACAATAGAGTAGTACTCAGCTATCAGAAAAAAATGACTTTATGAAATTCTTAAGAAAATGGATGCATCTAGAGAATATCATCCTGAGTGAGATAACCCAGTCACAAAAGAACAGACATAATATGCAGTCACTGATAACTGGATACTAACCCCAGAAAGCTCTGAACACCCCAGAAACAACTCACTGACTATATGAAGTTCAAGAGAAAAGAAAAAGAAGATAAAAAACCATTATGTTTAATCTTTACACACCAAGAAAACTTTTACTAATTCCAGGTTACATCTTGTTTTACATGTACTTTATGCTCTTTGTAACTATTAAGATCTTAATGCACACTATCAAACCTTTAGAAAACCAAGTACTGACAAAAATGTATTTGTATACTTTTATGCAAAAATGATTAAAATCTGTACATTTATCTTTGTTTTTTAAAATAAAGTTGTTCAATTTAAAAAAGGCTGCATGAAGCTAACCATAAAATTAAATAAATAAATAAATAAATAAATAAATAAATAAGCAATAACAATAAATAAACAATAAATAAGTAAGTAAGTAAATAAATAAATAAATAAATAAATAAATAAATAAATAAATAAATGGGGTATAGGGCTAAGCAGAATTCGAAACAAACAAAATCTCTAATGGCTGAGAAGCACTTAGAGAAATGTTTAAATTTTTTCCTGATCAGTCAAATGCAAATCAAAAAGACCCTGAGATTCCACCTTACACCAATCAGAATGTCTAAGATCAAAACCTTAGTTCACAGCACATGTTGGCCAGGATGTGAGGAAAGAGGAATACTCCTCCATTGTAGGTGGGATTAAAAACTGGTATAACCATTCTGGAAATCCATCTGGAGTTTCCTCAGAAAATTAGAAATAGATCTACCTGAAAATCTAGCTATACCAGTCTTGGGAATATACCCAAAAGGTGCTCAATCTGGCCACAAAGGCACATGTTCCACTATGTCCATAGTGGCCTTGTTTGTGATAGCCAAAAGCTGGAAACAACACAAATGTCCCACAACAGAAGAATGGATACAGAAAAATGTGGTTGATTTACACAATGAAAAAATACTCAGCTATTGAAAATGAAGACATAATAAATTTGCAGGCATATGAATGGAACTAGAAAATATTCTAAGTGAGATAATTCAGACCCAAAGTGATATGCATGGTATGTCTTCACTAAAATGTGAATATTAGCCAAAAAATGTACAGAATACTCAAGATACAGTCCACAGAACTCTAAAAGGTCAACAAGCTGGAGGACCCAAGTGAGGATGCTGCCATTCTACTTGGGAGGGAGAAAAAAAATCAGTCACAGAATGGAAGGAGGGATCTGACTGGAAAGTGGTGAGGGAGAGGAACATGATCTGGTACTGGATGGAGGAAAACGACTGAAGCCCAGAGGCCCAGAAGAAAGAATTGAAACAGGCAGCCTCAGTATGTAAGAGATGGGGGACCATCCACAATGTCCCAGAAGGTGAGAGACTCTCAGGATTCAAAGGGAGGAACCCTGAATGAAATGCTCTACAATGAAGAAAGGGAACTTGTAGAGCCCCCCTCCAGCAGAAACATAGGGCATCGGGTGAAAGTTGTGTTTGCCATGCTATAGTCAAAACTCTGATCTATATTTGTTCCTATCTGAAAGAACTGCAGGGATAGAAATGGTGAGGAACCTGTGGAAAAGTAGATCCAGAGATTGGCCCAAAGTGGGATCCAGCTCAAGGGGAGGCCCCTAGGCCTGACATTATTACTGAGGCTATGGAGTACTCACAAAAATGGATTTATCATGACTGCCCTCCAAAAGCTCCAACAAGCAGCTAAGAGTCAGATGCAAGTATTTGTACCCAACAAATGTACAGAAGCTGCTTGCCCTTGTGGTTGAATTAGGGGAAAGCTGGTAAAAGCTGTGGAGGAGAGATCCTGTAGGAAAATCAGAAGTCTCAGTGAACCTGGACCCTTGAGTTCTTTCAAATGTTAGACCACCAACCAATGGTAGACAGCATACACCAGCTAATATGAAGCCCCCAACACAAAAATAGCAGAGGACTGCCTAGTCTGGGTTCAGTAAGAGAAGATGTACCTAACCCTCAAAAGACATAAAATTTACAGGTCTGGTGAGGTTTGGGTTAGGGGGTGGGGACATCCTCATGAAGAAAAGGGGTGGTGAGGAGATAACGGATGGAGAAAAGTCAGAAGGTAGACTGGGAAGAGAATAAAATCTGCAGTGTAAGAAAAAAACAAAAATTAAACAAAATCTGTTTTTTACAAAGTTGTTAAAATTTAGATTGATTAACAATGTGTCACACATTAAATGTTAGAGATATTTTATTATATCTTATAAAATATTAAGGGAAAAATAGAGTCATTTTTCCCCTCAAGCCTCCTGAATGATCACCACAGCTTAACGGTATCTTGCCTTGAGACTGTTTATATCTACAAAAGTGCAACTGATAAATGAGTTACTTTAAGCCCTTGCAGCATATAGAACACTCTCACTTCTGCTATTCCCAACACAGTCACTGCTCTCAAATGGATGATGAAATCATTCCCATATTGCTTGATACCTTTCTGGGCCTTTAAGCAATCATTTCTCTGTTGTGGGGATCTTTCCCCAGAGACATTCTTGTCTCTCTAGGTTGTCCTCTGGAGTAATAGGGCATAACTATTTGACAGGATAAGGCAAAGGAAAGAGCTTCTTAGACACAGAGGTCTGCTTTTGTAGGCATAGCCTGATTCAACTACAGTTTTTCCTTTTTCCTTTTTTTCCTTCTCTGAGATTGAAGCCTTAAAACTCTATAAGGCTGAGATCAGAACTCTCACTATAGCTAAAAGGAAAATAAAGACACTCCATTCTATCCACCAAATTTCACAAAGATCATGACATGTCTCCAATCTCAGGGTAATAAAAAAAAATGAAAAGGATTTTTTAGCATATGTGTGTAGCTCCTCACTTCGGGACATTAGAGACTGCTCTTGGCGGTATGGTGAAAACATTTTAATGGCTTCTACTGCAACATAAATCAGAGGTAAATGAGAGGCAGAGAACTCCAAAAAGACACTGCTAACATTTTGGAGAGGATGCAGTAGTGACTTGTATTGTTGCTGTGACACAAAACCCAACAAACCCATGTAACTTAAGGAAGGATTTATTTTGGAACAGTTTGAGGACACAGCCTTTCGTGGCAAAGTCAGCAAGGCACAGGAGTTATAAGTGTCTTCTTGTGGTCAGGACAAGAGAAAAATGAATGCTAACGCTCAGCTTGCTTTCTATTTATTTTTTCAAGAAAGAAGGCTTTTCCATTGAACAGTGCTACCCACCTCAACTAACTCAATCTAAAGACTCCATCACAGGTATGTCCAGAGGTTTCTCTCTTTGCCATGTTAAACCCTCACAGAATGGTGGAGTTTCAAACAGTAAATAAGCGCAAAAGTAACCAAAATTAACAGAGATTATTATCCCAGTGTGAATGGGTTATGTTAGTAGTGACATCCATGGTAACATCCACAATGTTGGAGTCAACAGCAAGGAAAACAAATCAAATACTGTAGCTTGATTTTAAGACACAAAGTGGAATGGAGTTGATTGTGGTTAGTGTTCTAAAATGAAAATGTCTCTGTGGAATCTCACAGCTAACATCATGTGTTTCATCTTTCTGGGGCTTATTTAATGCCCATCTTTCACTGCAGCAATGGTAAAAGTAGGGCACCATTGCAGAATAAACCGTTTATGTGTCAAAGATGGTATAGGCATTGTACATATATGACTGAATTCAATGCTAATCACAACCCTGTTGAGAAAATTGGGGTTTATGAACATTCAGTTGCTTGGCAAACCTTGGGGCTAATTATAAGCAGAAACAAATTCTACACAGGACAAGTAAAGTTTTTAGTTTTACTCTCACAGTATCTCCATGAAGCAGGCATGGATGTAGTTTTCACATTCTCTAAGAGGAATATCCTAGACCAGGTATTTATGAAAAAAATTGTCCAATGTCGTAAGATCAGTGTGCCAGAGGAATAATCAAGACCTCCTTGTTTCTAGTATTCTATTATTTTTTAATGTGATGGGGAATCTCTTGTTCCTTAAACACTTACATTCATAAAATATTTCAAGAAAATTAGAACAGAGCAATGCGTTTACTAATTAACAAAAATATGATTTACATAAATTGTACAATGGCATTCCTTGAGGTCATCAAAAAATTTATCAGTTTGTAAGATGGTTTGTTCACGAACAAACTGAATAATTAGAGACATCTGCATGAAACCGTTCAGCCTGTCTTCTATTGCTTGACAGATGTAATAATGCTAGTATCATAAAACTTTTAAATCCCATTTCATTATTTCTCTTGTCCAAATACACATTAAATCAGGGTGTAAGTTGTCAGCTCCATCTGAACCACCTACCATACACTAATGCTTGGGACTGAGGTGGGACCAAGTATAGTAGTAATAACATTTTGTCCTAAAGACTAAAGTGAGAAAGAAAAGCCTTAAGTATGTGTATTGGAATGGTCAAGATGTTCTTCCCTATTATTAGTCTACCTTAAGTATGGGGACTCTTAAACTGTTCTAACATTATTTAAGATACACATGTGGAAGCAAGTATAAGGTCATCAAACTTTGCCTCCTGTCAGTTTGAGAACCTCTGAAATTTGCAAACTATTGGAAGTTGTACCCATATTTTCACTATGATCAGAACCTTGAAGGAAAATAGAAATCTGTAATATTAAGCAGAAGAGCATGTGTAGATCAACCTGATTTAACTTGCTAGAGCTTTGAAATAAGGATTACTCTTTGGGTCCCAAAGCACCAGGCCACACAAGTAGAAATGCATTATTTTTCTCCCTGTCAGTCAGCAATGGACATGCACTTTGTGCAACTAAGTATTTGTAGTTCTTAACCTTGCCTTTGGCTTTCAATCAGATATTTTTAGTTCACTAGTTTCTTTAAGAAAATAGTTCAAAATATTTTTGTAAAGTCTTCTGCATTAGAATATTTATTATGCTGTTCCCTTACCTTGCAAAGGGACTATATATATATTGTGACTTATTGAAAATTTAATTGAGTCAGACAATAACTGCAAGAAGACGTAGGTTGGTGCCTAGTAGAGAAGAGACTAGTAACAGTGAATGCAAGAAGTCACACCAGCTAACTATGAGCACACTATACACCCAGCTTTATTCATCTATGAAGGATAATGCTTGCTAAATCTTGTCAGTTTGCTCTCTGTTGAGACTCTCGAAATTGCCTGCCAGTCTCCAAAGCTCAAAGGAGAGGACTGACAAAACCATCAGGTTCCAGAAGGCTTAAATTAGGTATTTAAATCATTAAATTTAAAGTATTCTTGAGCCTTTGAAAATAAGTTAAGAATGGTGAATGGCCAACAGGTAAACCAATTCAGAAAGAAGCCAAAGAATTTGGAAATAGTTCACAATTGTCTGTCTTTCCAGCTCTTCTTAGCTCTCTGTACAAAAGGAAACTAAGAGTGGATTAAGCTACTCTGCTAATGTTTTCTTTCATGCATATTTGATGTTTCAGCTGTGTATGTGTGCACACAAAGACTTCAGGTAAATTCAGTATTGTTACAGGTTTGACAGGTAAGGTGCCATCTGCTTTGGGATATAGGCTTAGCTATATTTGGAAACGCATGAAAATATGGTTACTCCCACATAGATGAAATCAGTTGTGTATAGAAAACTTTCACTTTACAATAAGATGTTTAAATCTTTTAAAAGAGTAGCTGTTCTGCATGACAATAAGCAAATTACCAATGAACTCAGCATTTTTGTTATATTTAAATTTTAGGGAAGAAAATATTGATATGAAGAAAAATGGGAAAGATAGAAGAATGAACTGTGTATAGAAAGAGGTGGGCCATTGTTTGAGCATGCTGCACAAGTTAACCTTCTCTGTAGCTGCTAGATCTCCTAGCTAATTTTAGATTGTCAGATGTGAAGACATACTTCCCACTGTTGTTTTTCCGATAATTTGGTCCAGGCACCAAGCATCTTTCACTCTCTGATTGAAAGGTTCCCTGGAGAATTCTAGAACCAATTACAGCATCATACTCCCAGCAGTGTGGCAATATATTTCAATTTACAAATGAGGTCACAGAGTCACCAAGAGGCCAGATGACATGTTCAGCATGATTAGTGCTCTGGGATGGATTATTGTTTACTCCATAGGCTCAGAGTGTCACATCTAAGGCTGTATTCAAGCGCAGAATAGAAACTAAACAAGGAGTATGAATGTTTTCTGTCCAACTTTATGGAATTGAGCACTGTTACTATTGGAGAACTCACCAAGATTTCACAATTTTCTTTAGTGAGGATAATATAAATTTTATCAGCACAGAGATCTAGTGATGAGTCTAAATTTTTGCTGTGACCTCACACTGTGATATTATGCAGGTGTGAAGCATACATGGTGGTTATACTGCAACCCATGGACCAAATCCTGACAGACTCTCCATATTACCTTCCCCAACCACAGTTACAAAATTTATTTTACAAAATTTGCAAGAGTATACTGCAGTTATAACCAACAGAAAAACACCATGAAGGCACTTTTGTTTATAAGATGTCATTTTAGGACTCAAAGGAAATTTTTCAGTATAAAAAGACACTAAAATTTAAGGTTTTAAAAGCTGATCTGAACCACCCAACACATATATAGGAGAGGGCTCTTGGGTCTGGGTTCAGTCAGAGAAGATGTACCTAACCCTCAGGAGACTGAAGGCCCTAGGGAATTTCAAGGTCAGGCTAGGTGGGTAAGATGGGGACATCCTGGTGGAGACAGGGGGATTGAGGAAGAGGTATGGGATGTGCCTCCATGTCCCTGACTGAATCTTTATTTTAATCATCTGTTTTTAAGCTTGTGATACAAAATAAAAGTTATGTACTTTCATGAAAAATATCATATTTTGGTGTAACTCAAAGCAAGCAAGCAAAAGACCTGTATGCCAAGAACTTCAAGTCTCTGAAAATGTGCCTCACAGATCCTAAGAAGTTAAACAAGCAGGATGGTTCAATCCTACTTTGAAAGGGAGACAACATAATCGTGGGATGCAGTTAGAAGGGGGAACCTGGGTGGGATGGGGTGTAACAGGAGTCAGGATCATGTATGAGAGGAGAGAAGAGATGGTGGCAGAGGGCTAGGAGAATGAATGGAAGTGTACAGCTATCAACGATAGGGATGGATAGAGCCTCCAGAAAGTCCACCCATCTACAAAACTTACAACCCCAAATTGCCCCTGTCTCAAAGAAATGCAGAGACAAAAATGGAGTAGAGACTAAAGGAATGACAGGCCAGTGACCGGCCCATTTTGAGACCCATCCCTTGGGCAAGGATCAAACTCTAACACCAATACTGATGCTATGTTGTGCTTGCAAACAGGAGCCTAGCATGGCTATCCTCTGAGGCTCTACCAGCAGCTTGCTGGTCCAAGTTACGCAATACTCACAGCCAAGCATTGAAGGGAGTTGGAACATCCAGAGAAGAGTTAGGAGAAGGACTAAAGGAACTGGAAAGGATGGCAACCCCATAGGAAGTATAACAATGTTAAGTAACATGGACCCCAGAGAGCTCCCAGAGACTGAATCAGCAACCAAAAAGCATATCTAGGCTGGATTGAAGGCCCTGCCACATATGTAGCAGAGAGCTGGCTTGCCTGGCTTCAGTGGGGAAGGATGCACCAAATTCTATAGAGACATGATGCACCAGGGTGAGAGGCTACTGGGGTTACCCTATTAGAGGTGAAGGGGAAGGGGGAGAGGGAAGAACTCTTTGAGGGGAAACCAGAAGTGAGATGACATTTGGGTTATAAATAAATAAATAAAATGATTACTAAAACAAATCAGTAAAAATTTAAAAACTATAAGCTCCATCACATTTTCTTTGTAGCCGAAGCAACCTGTCACTGCTGATGGGCACTGTTTCCACATAATTTTTTGCCCGATTATCACAGCAGTTTTAATAAAAAGTCTGAACATTTTGGCATATTCACATCATACAGCGTTGGAGACGTTTCCAGCAGCATCCTGCTTAAAGGACTTGACTTCTATTATGTGCCGCTCTACTGAGGTAGATCCTAGAACCGTAATGAGCTTTTATTTCATGAATTGTAAATACACAGTTTAACTTAGACAAAAAAATTGAGTGGATGAACTTGTCCTTGTAGAGAAAAAAAAAAGCAAAAGAACATGTGAAGCCTCATTTCTTGGCTGTGTACTCTATCATATATATATATATATATATATATATATATATATATATATATATATATATATATGTGTGTGTGTGTGTGTGTGTGTGTGTATGTATGTATGTATGTATGTATGTATGTATGTATGTATGTATATATATATATGATTGCTACATTGGAAAAGTTCCACGGCCCAATAGTTGTTGAATTTTTGAAACTCCTTCTTCCGTCTAAAACCTTTGAGCAGTTCTATATCAAATAAAAGAATTATAATTAAACCTTTCTTAAGCATCACTACCCAGGCATGTACAAATATCTCAGGATCAGTGGGGGGGGGGGGCTGCTATTGATTCAGAAGCACAAAGTTAAATGAAATTACATAATCTGAATGTTCTGAAGTACAATTCTTTGGTACGAATCAGAGTAATTACTGAGCAAGTAAACAGTTGCATTCCTACTTCAGTGTGGAAAGCCAATACGTTTGTGACATAACTATAAAACATAGACTCTGGAGTTAAAGAATTATCAAAAAATATTTCTAAAAATTGTGTTTAACTATTCACAAATTTTTGCTATTATTTCTTCATGTTCAGAAAACATATTCTTCATATAAGAATTCTCCAGAGACGAAAGACTGAAAATTTTGCTAGCAACTACATTCTCTACCCTAAACTCGGAAGAGAACTGAACTCAGGTCCTCTGCAAGAACAGGAAAGATTCTTAAGTACTGAGAGATCTCTCCAGTGTTCTTCTTCCTCTTTTTCTTTCATCCTTTGTGTTTCTCTTTTTATTTTTAAAATAAATACAAGTTTTGTATGTCAAGGAAATGAAAGAAATACATATAAAAAGCATCAAAGGTTAGTCTTTGATACGTTGAAATCAATGTTCTTCAAGTGAATAGATTTAAAGTTCATGAAAACAGCATTATTGACAGATTCCTGAAAGAATTGTATAATTTCATTTGATATTAATTGTCATTCACATATCTGAAGCCCCAACTTACAAGGAACTTGGGGAAAAAATGAGTTCCTTCTACTAACTACCTTTTAGCACATAGTACTAAAGTTTAGTAATTATTGCATTGTGTTATATGAAAACTTAATTTTAGACCAGCATATTTCTGGCCATAGAAAAGAAGAAGCTCTTCCCTTTCCAGGTAATATCAAACAGCTTAATTTTTTTATATAAAGCTTGAAGATGAAAGCAGACCCTACAGCAATACTGCTAGCTAACCTGGCTTCGCTTCTGTCACTTGCTAAGCAGACTCATGGACTTCAGAGTGGTACTGCCAAGTGTCTATCAAATGCACAGTGCTACCACCATGGCTTATTCAATGCAAAGTGTGTGACCTAATTACAGTAGAAAGAGGCTGGAAAGAGGCAAGTCACTGAGGGTGTGCTTATAAAAGACTTGGTCAGGGAGAACCTTTGTTCCAAGTTAGAATGGACTTGAAAGGTCTAAGTCATGTAGTGCATTGTCCTAACGTTTGCCTCAGCCTGAAACACATTAGTGCTACAAAGAGTTACTTTAGTAGACTTCAGATTTGCTACATTTTGGGAGACTACTGTCTTTAAGGAATTAAAGTTTCTGATTTATGGGGAAAATCCAGAAAATAAAAATACCCGTAGTCTCTGCTATTACATTTAATTTTCTGCCATTTTAGGGAGATCTTACCTTCAGCTAATGGCCAGCATGAGAGCAGAGGACTGAGACTAGAGACGGAAGAAGATACTAAATTCTTAAAATAAAAAAAAAAGGGTATTGGGTTCAATTCCAACAATCTGAGGAGTTGGAGAAGGCAACTTTCAGTATAAAGTCAAAAGGTTGTTATAGGAGAGTCTCTTTATGATTGGGTTTGGAATCTCAACAGCACTAATGGGAAGATGCTCACAGGCTGGTGACTTCATTTAATTAGCATGTTCATTCCACAATATGCCGTGTACCATGCACAGTGACAGTAAACAGTGAAACTGTACTGAAACTCCTTAGAGTGGTAAACATGCAATGAGGGAAGCAATGCTGTAGGTCATGCAAATATTGCATTTGGAAAGTCTTATATTATTGCCTTAAACGTTCATTTTGGGCTAAGAAAACACAAAGGAAATATGCACACTTACTAAATGACGTCACCAGCCTGTGAGCATCTCCACTTAGTGCTGCTTAGGTTCCAAAAGCACCCACCAAGAGACTCTTTTCCAAGGTGATCAGTTCCATTACATTGATTGTTGCCTTCCTCAGTTCTAAAGGCCTTGCACATCACTGAAGCAGACTTGTGAGTCTCCTGGAAGCCTTCACTGCCTCCAACCTCAGACAGAAATGATGTAGTTACAGGCAAAATGTCTGCTATCCAGAAACTGGCATTGATGGCAAATTTTCATGTACTTTTGACTGTTTTGCATTTGTTTCTTTTCTTTTCTTTTTGCTGTTTTTGGCTAGGTTATAGGAGATGTTCCCTCTAGAGAAACCTAGTACATTTTCCCTAAATATCTTTCCCTTTCTCTTTGCCTGTGATAACAAAGTAATATGAATGTATTTCCAGATCTCCCCTGGGTATTTCTCTACTTTGCCTTTTTGTGTGTAAAACAAACAAACAGAAAGCCCCTTGTTATTTCACAAACTACCATTTCCAATGAGCTGATCTAGCATTTTAAGTTCTCTTACAAGCTTTCCTTTTCGCTTTCCTTTTTATGGTATCTGTGATGTGTCTTATAAAACACAGAAAAAAATATTTGTATAACCATCCTAAATATGAAAGAGCATCATCAACTTAAAGACAATTCAGCAAACAATTCATCCATCACCAACCCTATTACACGAACACAATTATCTTCACCTTCATTCTGTACTTTATCCAAACTCCCATCTGCACAGCTAATACCTACCTAGTAAAGGGTGAGAAAATGCACTCAGCTTCTAGTTTTGAGCATGTAGTACTCCCATATGCCCTGTTTAATCACCTAACTGCCTAGATATTATTTGATGAATGAACATACTATAATTTGACCAACAGTTTCCTTATTATCAGTCAGATGGACAGCGAAAGATTACCCTTTCCTTTATTTGAATTTTAATTTAATGTAAATTCTCAAATGTAAATGTTATGAAGACAAATGGCAGAAACACTAAGAACTTGAGGGTTCTTCGTTCCACTAAGAACTAATTTTATCATAATGTAGTAAATATGCATTATGATTTGATCACATTTACATAAGGAGAGTGTTCCATGGGCATGTTACTATATTTACTAACATTTTCAAAACATGATGAATTTTTATTAATAGCTATTTATTAAAACCTGCACATATGTATATAATATGTCTTTATCATATTCTTTTGCTTAAGCTTCTCTATTCTTCCTTTTCTAGGCCCTTCCTTCATTTTGTTGCCTTTTGCCTCTATAAAGTGTTTACTTCCACAGTTATGACATATGTGGTTTGTGCATGTGTGTGTGTGTGTGTGTGTGTGTGTGTGTGTGTGTGTGTCTGTGTGTGCGCACATGTGTGTTTGTAATGATAGCATTTTCTTATCTATATAAAATAAAACATTCATCTGTCACTCTGCAGTGTGATTCCTATGACTACCTACTGTTGCCTACATTTTCCTGTAAAATACAAGATTGATTTTGATTTTGTTCCTCATGAAGGTTGAATGAAATATCCCACTATGTGTGCAGGCAACATTTTTCTTCACTCCTATGTTGAATACCTAGGACGATTCTATCATTCAGCCACTATGCACAGTACTCTGATCAACACTGATGCCAGGATGTGTTGACTGGAATTCTTTAGGACAACACCCAGAAGTACTATAAATGGGTCATTCAGAAGATTTATTACTGGTATTTTTAAAAGCAGAATAGTGACTAGACTAGCTTACAATTCAACCAGCAGTGTAAAAAGGTTATCATTGGTCCACATCCTCAATAACATTTATGATTA
Source organism: Micromys minutus (assembly GCF_963924665.1). NCBI lineage: Eukaryota > Metazoa > Chordata > Mammalia > Rodentia > Muridae > Micromys > Micromys minutus. Next base: position 9,210,210 of record NC_137963.1, read on the forward strand.
TTTATTTTCTTAATGACCACCATCACTCTGATTATCTATGTACTTATCTATCTATCTATGTATTTATCTATCTACCTATGTATTTATATATCTATCATCTATGTATCTATGTATTTACATATTTATCTATTTGGAAGAAGGAGGTCACACATAGGCTAGAATGAACATGTAGAGCTCAGAAAAAAAAAGTTTGAAGAGGTCATTTCTGTTCTGATCTTTTACCATGTTGGTCCTAAGAATTAAACTTTGCTCATTAGCTGTAGCAACAACTGCTTTTACTGGCTGATTGTTTTTACAGGTCTGTTTTCCTTTAGCTCATTCTTTGGAACTTTTATTTATTTAATTAGTTTATTCATTGATTGGGTTTTTTTTACCTCTTATTTAGAGGTTTTTATAAACTCTGGATGCTAATTTATTACTAGCTGTATAGCTGGGAAAGTCTTCGTTTTCTACATTGTCATTTAACTCGATTGTTTCCTTTGCAGTGGAGAAGCATTCCCATTTGTGACTTTTCTGAGTCACTAAATCACTAAAATAAGTCTTCACATTTACTATTATCTTAAAGACTTTTCTCTACTCTTTCCTCTAGTAACAAATACTTTTGGGTCTCATGTTAAACACTGTGATACATTTGTGATTGATTATTGTGCAGACTGAGATATGCAGATCAAGTTTTATTCTATTTTCTAGCTCAATTTGTTGAAGAATCTATGTTTTCCTCATTATGGATTTTAGAATCATTGCAAAAAAAAAAAAAAAAAAAAAAAAAAAAAAAAAGACAAATCAGAGAACTGGAATTGTATGGGTCCATGTCTGAGTAATGGCTATTTTACATGTCTGAGTTTTTTTACTCCATTCCATTTATCGACATGTCTGTTTTTGTTACTATGAATTTGTAGTATTCCTTAAAACCAAATGTGATAATAGCTCTAGAAGTACTAGTTTTTCAATTAATTGCCCTGGGTAACCTAATCTTTTGTGCTTCTTTAAGAATTTTTGAGTTTTTTTTTTCTTAGAATATTGGTATTCTATTTAATCTATACATTGCCCTTGATACAATGATCATTTTCACACGATTGATGCTTCTAACTTACTGAGTATTTTCAAAATATGATTTACTTGATTATATTTATTCTAAGGTATATTTTATTACATTTTTTACTTTATATGTGGTGTGTGTGGGGGTGTGTGTCTGTTTCTGATGCTAAGATCTTTTTTCCCAGTTGGTTCTTGATTTGTCAGTAAAGAAAGCCATGTATTTGTATACTTTTATGCAAAAATGCTTAAAATCTGTACATTTATCTTTGTTTTTAAAAATAAAGTTGTTCAATTAAAAAAATAAAAGAAAGCCAGGGGCTATCTGATGGTTGCAAGGTACAGGCAAGACTTCTAGGTCCCAGGAGAAAAAAGCCAGTTGCAAGGAAGGAAAGAAGTTTCTACCATGCTTTGGAAAAAGAAGAACACAGCAACTATATGAGGTCTGAGGGTGACCAAAGATGTTTGATGGGATAGGAGGGAGTATCCACTAAGTTTAGGATGAGACAGAGATAATAAATTGGTAAGGACACAGTTTTCCAAACGAGAGATTTTGGCACCCAGCAACTGTGCCAATAAAATAAGTTATAAAGGAACAATCTCTCTCTCTCTCTCTCTCTCTCTCTCTCTCTCTCTCTCTCTCTCTCTCTCTCTCTCTCTGTGTGTGTGTGTGTGTGTGTGTGTGTGTGTGTTGTCTGAGGATTAAAGGAAAACCAGCTTGACTGTTCCAGGAGCTAAAGACTACATGCAACAGATGGAAGGTAATGTGGAAGGCAACAATCCACTATTAATTTAGAAATTCTTGGATTGATTATGCATACAGAGTGATACAGGTCTAGGAAGAGGGGAAAATTTCCCAGCAAGAGCAATTTGTCTTGCAGTGACTCCAGTGGGAGGACCTTATACAAAGGAATTCAGGGGAGGCTCAGCTCACAGGCCCTGGGATCCCTGCTGGGAAAAGAGATTTACTGGAGGAAGGCAAAGAGAGGCTACTGGCCTTCAACAGGCAGATAAAGGATGGAGATAAATGAAATTTAACTGTTCTTAAGGATAGAAGGGAGACTGGGGAAAAATATGCTTTAGAGAAAATTTAATAAGGGCTTGTCTGGATAATACTCAAATACACAGAAGTTCTAGGATCAGTACTCCTGTCATGGCAGATTAAAGCCTATAATAGGCTTATGCAGTAAGCAGGGAAAAGGGTGACTATCCTAACAGACAGTAGGAATTTAGGCTTTGAGAATTATATGAAGAGAGAGCATGGAAATAAGCTCATACAGTAAATGGACAGAGATGTTGAATATGTAATTGAAACCTTGGTCTCTTGGAATATTGGGACAAGGATAGTAGAAGCACCATCTCAACAGATAACATTTGCTTAGATTGCTTCGTTTGTTTTGAATTGTTTTAATTATTCAAAATGACTATGATTATGGCTTTTATGTTTATCTCATTACTCATCTGGGAGAGAGGTCAAGCTAAAAGATCAATGACTTCCAGTTTCTGGACTAAAAACATGCTATTTTGGGAGAATAACTCTGCATCTGTGTTGACAGGAAAAGAGAACAGGCTCTGGACCCCTCCCACAGTTATATGGATCAGATATGAGAGGGGAGACTTCCTGAAGAACTAGAAAAACTCAAGAGAATCAGACAGCGGTCTTTCACAAGGTCAAACAAGGAGCAGAATTTCATTTGTAACTAATCTGTGTATTCTTCACAATCCATAAGAATATCTTAATGGTTCTAAAATCTGCTGTGAGATTTATATATTACAAAATGTACAGCTTTGGTGAGGTTCATCCTCAGAGATGCCGGACTGACCTGCTTGGACCCCTTGTTTCAGAGATGCCATGTCATCTTGCCTCATTCAACCTTTCAAGTGGATCCTGTCAGAACTTAAGTAAATCCCTGAGCCTTCTAAACATACAGAGATTGGATAACATATGTTAAAGTTAGCTTTCTTAAAGTCCAACAAAATTTTCCAATTTTCCTACCACTTCCCTTTAAAGAATTTTTCTTCACCCCTGTTCAACCAAAGAAGTTTATAAAGAGTTGTCAGCCCAAGTCCCTGGGTTTAAGGATCTGGTAATTATACAATTAAATGTACAAATTATGAAAAGTTGTCTATCATTTAAGGGTCTCTCCATGCGAACTCCTTGACTGGTGTTTTAGTCCATGGGAGCTCTGGTAGATTTGGTTAGTTAATAATTTTGTCCTTCCCATGAGGTTGCAGACCCTTTCAGGTCCTTCAGTCCTTTATCTACCTCCTTCATTGGGGGTCCTTGTGTTCAGTCTGATGGTTATCTGGAAGCATCCTCTTCTATATCAATATGGTTCTGGCAAAGCCTCTAAGGAGGCATCCATACCATGTTGCTGCCAGTAAGCCCTACTTGGCATCAGCAATAGTGCTTGGGTTTAGTGGCTGTATATGGGGTGGATCTCCTGGTGAGACAGTCCCTGAATGATCTTTTCTTCAGTCCTTGCTCCTCTATTTGTCCCTTCATTTCCTCCCATGAGTGTTTCCTCCCTTCTAAGAAAGACTGAGGCACCCACTTTCTGGCCTTCCTTCTCTTTGTGCTTTGTAAGTCGTACAAGTTATTCCTTGAGTATTGAAGCTGTTGGAGGTAGTATCCGCTTATAAGTCAGTGTATACCATGAGTGTTCTGTTGTGACTGCATTACCTCACTCAGGATGATAGCTTCAAGATTTGCCTAGAAATTTCATGAAGCCATTGTTTTTAATAGCTGAGTAGTACTCCACTGTGCATATGTTCCACAATTTCTGTATCCATTCCTCTGTTGAAGGACATCTGGGTTCTTTCCAGGTTCTGGCTATTATAAATAAGGCTGCTATTAACATGGTTGAGCATGTGTCCTTGTTAGATGTTGGAGCTTCTTTTGTGTATATACCAAGGAGTGGTGTAGCCGAGTCCTCAGGTAGTATTATGTCCAATTTTCTGAGGAACCGCCAGACTGATTTTCAAAGTGGTTGTACCAGTTACAATCCCACCAACAGTGGAGGAGTGTTTCTCTTATCAACTGGTTCTACTCCCTGTTAGGAGCATTCCCTGGCAGGTATTCCACAGCTCTAGCATCTTAATGCCTTGGGGTTTCCAAGTCAACTTTAACCTTATAGCTTCAGCTTCCAGTGTCTAGGATTTACACATGATACTTTAGGCTCATACAAATGGCTTACATGTATTCTCCACCTCTGCCCTTTGTAGCATTCTAGGCTCTGATTGAACCATTCCACTTCTGCTGCAGTTTATGGTGGTCATCCATGGAACTGTTCTGGGTCATCTAATTCTTTAGGATCTTCTCCTGAAGGTAGGCTTCAGCAATATTCTCTCTTCATAATACCAAACCCCAGCTTCTTTGCATGAGCCCTTACATCCTAGTCCATCAACTACAACTAATGCTGTACCTTCACCAATGCCCTTACCTACACTTTCATAGTGACAAGCCTCAGCGGCTCTTCATGAATCCTTCAGAACTTCAAAACCAGTATCACCTGAGTGATTCTTATACATTACCAAGTCCAGCTGCAGCACAATATAAAACCTTGGCTATCACTGGAATAGGGTTTCTTTGTGAGCACAGGAAGAATTTTCCAGAAGATTTCAACTTAGTGAGCTGGTTTCTTCTTAATCACCAATAATTTCTTAGCCCCAGATAGCCAGGATCAATTGTCCCTGTAATCCCACCTATTCTTGACTATAAAACTTAGAGCAAGATGGTAGAAACTGATGATTACTGCTGCTTGCTGGTACTATAACATCACACACACACACACACACACACACACACACACACACACATTCTCTCTCTCTCTCTCTCTCTCTCTCTCTCTCTCTCTCTCTCCCTCCCTCCCTCCCTCCCTATCTCCCTCCCTCCCCCCCTCTCTCCACCCCTCTTATACTATTACCAGCCTTCTGTTTTCCATATCCCTCACTGCTGTGTTATCCTGGAACTGGCTCTGTAAATTGACTTTGAAGGCAGAGATCTGTACGACTGTCTCATGAATAGTGGAAATGAAGGCATGTGCCACCACCATGCCTAGACTTTAGCTTTTCTTCACCTAGAAATTTCTTTGTCCCAGGATGGCACTGACCTCAGGATTCAGCCCTATTTCACTTCCTGGTTCCCTTTTGTTATTACTGGAGCAATATATTTCATATTTTTTTAAAACGCATTATGCTTCAGAAAGAATGCTCTTCATGAAACTAAACCAGACATCAAAATCTCTGCTGGTTTATTGTTGTTGTTGTTGTTGTTGTTGTTTGTTTGGGGCTTTTTTGGTTTTGTTTTGTTTTGTTTTGTTTTTGAGAAACTAGAGGAGGGAATCATAAACAAGATGTGAAATGTAGTAGGGAAATGGTAAGAGTTGAGGGAATTGTAGTGGAAGGTAGAGAAATAAGAAAGAAGTGAGATGTGCAGTCACATCATGTAGATCAGTCACATCTCTAAATCTGGGATGCAGGGACTCTGAGAACCTTACCAGCACATGTTCTTTGAGGAACATATGAACAATTAAGGATAGAAACAAACAAGCGTAAGTGATACAGCATAAGAGTAGAACAAAGCCATGCTAGTCTGCTGAATAACACTGGCTGTTATGTAACCAGTGTATAAGGTGTATAAGGCACTGAAAGCCAAGAAAATACTACCATGAAAACTACCTAGTTTCCTAGGACTTGACCATGAGTGTCTCAGAGATTCTTCTTGCTTGCAAAAGCTGTCGTAACTTCTGAGAGCTCCTCAACAGTGACTTACACACACACACACACACACACACACACACACACACACATACACACACATCTTCCCTTGGAAAATCAGACTATAAATGCCAATCCAGCTCATGGGAAATTCTCTGTATTACTTTTCAGATGCTGGCTCTTTTTTCCTGTGCATTCCTTCAGGATTATTTCTTTTCCAATATGCAACTAGCTGCTTGGAGTCTGGAGTCTGTAGAAGTTCCTACTATTGGTCTTTCCTACCATGGTTTGCAGCAGGTTGAATGCTACATACTGCACAGTATTAAGTCAAAATTACCTGTCACCAGTCTAGATATCTTCTTGTGGAGAGTTTTCGGCACATAGTCGATGCATGCTATATTGAGTTTCATGAAAGTGAAGTACATAGGGGAACTTGAACTGGCCAGCTCCCATGGGTCTTACTTCTGCCCCATCAGATATTCAGGGACCAGTGATGAAGACAGAGTGTTATTTTAATGTAATTTCTCCTTTTGTGAATGTCACTGAACCCCTAGGTATGACCTTTCCTCAGATCTTTCCAGTGATCATGACTGTCACCTCTATGATGGGAAATTAACACCCATTTAAGTGATTTGACCATTACTCTCTTCACCCTAAACATCTCCCTTTTTGAACTGTGGCTACATATGAGACCTACCAGTCACATTAGCTTGAGTTGGCTTGCTCTTTAGAATTAGCTAGTGTACTTGCCCTGTATATCTAAAAATGAATGATCTTAGCAAACAGGGTCTGAAGGAGTCTTTGTGTAGCTTGTCTTGTTGTTTCTAGCATACCTTTAGACTTTTGGTGGACAGTGTATGATTACCACAAAAATGAAACTCTGACATCTTCCATCTTTAACCCCAATTTCACTCAGAAACAATATTTTTTTAAATATCCAGCTTAAGATCTCTGATTCAAAAGCAATTAAGTTACTAAATTACTGATTTCTTTGTGGACAAATTTGGTTATTTAAATCATGTGGGGTGTTATCCAGTATTTAAAAGCATAGGAGAAAGAAGAAGTTGGCATGATAATCCCTAAACAATAGGAATGACTTCTCAATTGTCAGTTGAACATCTTCCAGCCATAAGTTTGGTTTTGTTTCCCCTTTTCCCCTAGAATGCATCCTAAAATTGTGTGTTAGCAAGAGAAGGCATGGTAGTAAATCAACCATCTCACTTGGATCTGGCTAAAGACTTTTTCAGCCAAGAAGCATCAATTCCAGCACACTTAGCATTTACTGTAAATGTTGCCAGCATGAAAGAAACGTGACTTCTATGAGAGTGTTCCTTCACCGACCCATCCCAGCCCTCCAACATCCCTCTATGCTGGGGCCTCAAACCTCTAAAGGACCATAGATGTCAGACAATGTCATCCTCTGCTACCTATGTATATGGAGCCATGGCTTCCTTTCTGCACACTCCTTGGTTCATTGTCTAGTCTCTGAGAGCACTGGGTGGACCGGCCAGCTGATGTTGTTCTTACTATGAAGTTGCAATCCCCTTCAGCTTCTCCAGTCCTTTCTCAAGATCGCCCAACAGGGTCCCTGAGTCCGATGTAAAGATCGGCTCCCAGTATGTACAACTGCATTGGTCAGTACATGGCTGAACCTCCTAAGGAGCAGCTATACCAGGTCTCAGCAAGAGCCTCTTGGCAGTAGCAACAATGTCAGGTTTGGTTCCTGCAGACAAGATGAATTCCCGAGTGGGAAAGTCCCCAAATGGTCTTTGTTCACTCCGTTCCAGTTTTTGGCCTATTCTTCCTTTGGGCAGGAGCATTTCTGGGTTAAAAACTTTGCAAAGGGTGGCCCCATCTTTCAACCAGACTCTGTGCCGATCTACTGGAAGTGGTTGCTACAGGTTCTATCTCCCCTCTCTGCTAAAACCATTCCCATTGGGTCCTGGAAGTCTCTAATTCCCCTGGTGCCTTGGACCCTCCAGTGGTTATCCCCATTTCCTCGTTCCTCCTGCTACATATTTTGTTCAATTTTTCTGATCTGTATCTCTCTGCTGTCCCCTCCAGTACCTGATAGTGACCCACTTATTTATTCCTGAAGCTCTCTCCCTCCAATGCCCCCCCTCCATCTCCCCTAACATCCTGTTCCACCCTCAATACAGGATTGAAGCATCCACACCCTGGTATTGCTTCCTCCTAAGCTCTGTGGGTGGTATCATAGGCATTGTGACTTTAATTCCCATTAAAGACTCTTTAGAGTTTAATAAAATGATAGCACAGCATATCCAAATGTAAGAGACATAATGAATGCAGTGCTAAGAGGAAAAGCCCTGAGTGTCTCCATAAAGAAATTGAGAGATACACTAGCAGCTTAACAGCACATCCAAAAGCTCTAGAATCAAGAGCCAAATACACTCAGAGGAGTAGATGGCAGGAAATAATCAAACTCAGGGCTAAAATCAACAAAGTAGAAACAAAGAGAACTAAACAAAAAGTCAACAAAACTAGGAGCTGGTTCTTTAAAAATATCAACAAGATTAATCAACCTTCAGCCAAACCAATTAGAGGACCCAGAGACAGTATACAAATCTTTTGGGGTTGTTCAGAGAAAATTACAAGGGTAGTCTTCCTTCTTGTACTAGAGTTTTCTATCTATTATCCTTTGCAGGGATGAATTTATGTAAAGATAATTTGTAATTTTGGTTTTGTCATGGAATATCTTGGTTTCTCCATCTATGGTAATTGAGAGTTTTGCTGGATATAGTAGCATGGGCTGGCATTTGTGTTCTCTTAGGGTCTATATGGCATCTGCCCAGGATTTTCTAGCTTTCATACTCTCTGTTGAATTGTCTGGTGTAATTCTGATAGGTCTGCCTTTTTTGTTACTTGACCTTTTTCCCATACTGTTTTTAATATTATTTCTTTGTTTTATGCATTTGGTTTTTTGACTATTATGTGATATGAGGAATTTCCTTCTTGGTCCAATCTATTTGGAGTTCTGTAAGCTTACTGTATGTTCATGGCCATCTCTCTCTCTCTCTCTCTCTCTCTCTCTCTCTCTCTCTCTCTCTCTCTCTCTCTCTCTCTCTCTCTCTCTCTGAGGTAAGGAAAATTTTCTTCTATAATTTGTTGAAAATATTTACTGGCCCATTAAGTTGGGAATCTTTGCTCTCTTCTATACCTATTATCCTTAGGTTTGGTCTTCTCATTTTGTCCAGGATTTCTTGTATGCTGTAACTAGGAGCTTTTTGCATTATGCATTTTCTTTAACTATTGTGTCAATGTTTTCTATGGTATCTTCTGCCCCTGATATTCTCTCTTATATCTCGTGTATTCTGTTGGCAAAGCTTGCAACTATGACTTTTGGTCTCTTTCCTAGATTTACCATCTCTAGGTTTGTCTCTCTTCATGTTGCTTTTTTTATTGTTTCTGTTTTCATTTTTAGATCCTGGGTTGTTTTGTTCAATTCCTTCCTTGTGTTTTCCTGTAATTCTTTAAGGGATTTTTGTGTTTCCTCTTTAAGGGCTATTAGTTGTTTACCCGTATTCTCCTGTATTTCTTTGTGGAAGATATGTATTACCTTCTTAAAGGCCTCTATCATCATTATGAGATATGATTTTAAATCCAAATCTTGCTTTTTTGGTTGGGGTATTCAGGATTTGCTGTAATGGGAGTACAGTGTTCTGATTATGTCAAGTAGCCTTGGTTTCTGTTGCTTAGGTTCTTATGCTTGCCTCTCACCATTTGGTTATCTCTAATATTAGTTGATCTTGCTGACTCTTCCTGAAGTTTGTCCCTTCTATGGGCCTGTGAGCCTGTGATCTTGGAGTGAGAGCACTCCTAGGAGAGCAGCTCTCTCAGAGCAGAACTTGGGTATGTTGGGCTGTGAGACAGCCTTAGCTATGGGTGCAGATAGAGTCCGGAAGCAACAATGAACTCTTTATGGACCGATCAATGACCTAAAGCTGCTTCTGATCTTGTGATTCTACCTCCCACTCCTAAGTACTGGAGTTATGTGCATGTGTCACCATTTCTGATTTTAAATATTTCTAGGGTAAAATCCAAACTTTATGTCTACTAAATTAACTCTCTGCAAACTGAGTTATACCCAAACCCTCCTCAGACTACACTTTACACTCCTATTCTCAGATTTTGCTTGAAGACTTTTACAGTTATTAATAGTATTAGTAAGCTGTGTTGCAGAATACCCCTGACTGCTGTTTTGTGTTTGTTTTAATGTTTTTCTCACAATTAAATGATGAGTATCTTTAGGAAATAAATATAAGTAATTCAATGTAACCCCTTCAAAATTCTAAAGTTTACTTTTTTCAATAAAACTTATTCTAAAACTCAAGAAGAATTCCAAGAAACCGACAGTAACAACAAAGAAAAATCTTGAAGAAGAACAGCTTAAAAGTTATTACCAAGCTACAATTGTCAGTTTATTTTAATTGGTCCTGACTATAATTCCAGCACTTTGAGCTTCCTTCTCTGTTACTGTAAGACCAAAATGTAGGCTTATTTGGCTCATACTTCCACATAACAGAGTATCATTGAGGTGCTGTTGATAGGTACTGGCAATTAATATCTGCTGGGATAAAGACTGTTAATTTTCTTTAAGTATGTTACAACTGATAAGTTGACCAAACTCCACTGGAAGTTCACAGATTTATGAATATAAGAATAAGACGTGATGAGTAAAAATAATGAGTTACAGTGTTTAGTGAATTGGCAAGTGTAACTGGATCCGGGAAAAGTTTGAGAGAGAATGAATATGCCAAAAAATGGTTGTAAAAAAATTCTCAAAGAATTGATTTAAAAAAAAGAAAATTTTAAAAAATGTATCAACAAACTGGTATAGGTGGTTTCTCCGATAGATCTATTTCTGTTTTTTCTTAGAAATCTCCAGATTGATTTCCAAAGTGCTTGTACCAGTTTTCAATCTCACCAGCAATGTAGAAGTGTTCCTCTTTCTCCGGATACTTGCCAACCTGTGCTGTCACCTGAGTTTTTGAGTACCAGAGACCTGTAAGGTGAGACTACTGGGACTCAAAGGGATGGACCTTAGATGAAATACCCAACAGAGGCAAAAGGAACCTGGTAGAGTCCACATCTAGTAGACAGACAAAATAAATCCACAGCCCAAAACTCCGAGCCAGGATGTTTCTGGCCTAAAAGAACTGCAGGGAAAAAATAAAGAAGAGACTGAGGAAAAGGCAGTCCAGTGACCAGTTCAACCTGGTATCCATCTTGTGGGGAGGCTCCAAGGCCTGACACTGTTACTAATGTTATGAAGTACTTACAGACTGTAGCCTAAGATGGCTGTCCTCTGAATGGCCCAACAAGCAGGTGACTGAGACAGAAGCAAATATTTATAATCAACTATTAGACTGAAGTCAGGCAACCCTGAGGTTGAATTAAGGTCAAGCTGGAAGAAGCTAAGAAAGAGAGCAACCTCATAGGAAGACCAGCTGTCTCAAGTAACCTTAGACCCCTGAAATCTTTTAAACACTGAGCCACCAACCAGGAAGCATACACAAGCTTGTCTGAGGCCCTTGACACATATACAGCAGAGAACTGACTGGTCTGGCCTCAGTGGGAAAAGACATGCCTAACCCTTAAGAGCCCTCAAGGAGTGGGGAGGCCTAGAGGAGGTATATCTTCTGGGAGATGGGAGAGGAGAAATGGGATAAGGAACTGTGAGAGGGCTGACCATGAGGGGAAAAACTACTGGACTGTAAAAAATAAAAGGAATTAAAAAATAAGTCTACAGTAGCCAAGGCAATTTGGTAGTAGCATAGATGGACAATAGATCAATGAAAAATCAGAAACAATACAGCATATATATTGTCACATCATATCCAGTTGTGAAGACGAGATGGCATTGTTTTCTAATGACATCTGCTTTTTATTGCAGCTGATCTTGAAATAGGCTTTTAAATATCACATTGTTGTCTTTTTATGATATGTACATTTGATGGGGATCTTTCTGAATTGGAAACATAAGGGTTCTTTGGCAAGTAGATTGTGTTGAATTTTTTTCTGGAAAAAACAAGTGAAGGAATGTTTAGCCAAAGTACACACAGATGAAAGGCTAAATCAGACCTGTGAAGGAATGTTTGGCTGAAGTAGACACAGAAAAAAAAGGATTTTCTGCTAAAGCAAGCATGTGAATGGATGCATGTTGAAGGATTCTTTGCTAAAGACCTTACATTGTGTAGTTGAGCTGCATTTGTCTGGACTCCATAGACAGAAATGCACCAAAAAAAATTCTGGTGGTGTGCCTCTGCTTTTTGCCTCTTCAGAGTACTTGGGCTGATAGGTAGAGTGATGTCAGCTGAGAAAGGAGCACATACTCAGGCAAGTCATGTACTAAGGCAAGACCTGGAGGACACATGATGTTTGGAAGAAGTATGAATAGAAGTCAACAGACAGTGATGGAAGCTGTGCTTGTTGGTCTCATGTCTTTGATGATCTCTAACGCACTGAAAGTGGCAGATCCAAAAACTTCTCCTGTTGTACCTCCAGGAACCTCCTGTTGACTTATACCAAAGCTGAGGCCTGGCTGTCCCTACTAGGTTGTATGACTGCTGCTGCTATCCCATGTAGGTACAGGTATTGTTTCCCTAATTGGTCCTTGACGGTGTCAATAGAAATGGCAGAAACTAGTCGCTGGGGGAAGGGGGAAAATGTGAGCCTTCAGGTCTCAGGGTGAAGAGAAAGGTTTGGGGGGAGATCCAGGAGTCGGAGCAGAAAGCAGAGCAGAGGAAGTGGCAGACATATAGGTCTCGTGCCACCCATAGTTTGTAGCCTCTGCCAGTGGTGGAGAATAAGGAGGATAGGACAAGATATTCTTTGCTCAGCCATTGAGTTACGCGGACAAATTTAAAATATTAGGGCTGTCTGGTATTTTCTATCCACAGGGACTAATGTGGGAAAGAGTAAGGGCACAGCTGGGGCAGACACTGGCAGCTTGGTGGAGCAGGCCACAAGACGCTGAGGGAGCTCAGGTAGAACTCTCGAGAAAGGGCTAGCCTGATTTTAAGATAACATGGTACAATCCCAACTCTATTAAACTGGACTGCTGGTATATCCACAAAGTGCATTTAGATTGAGCCGCTGCTCTTGACTCCTGTGAACTGAACTTCAGATTTCCTGACAACACTGATGGGACTTGCTCCAAAGAACCTTTTCTAAACAGGTCTACTTCCCCCATATCTTTTCTTTCTCACTTTCTCTGGTGGGTGGTAGGCTAAAAGGGAGGTTAAAGTGTTTAGGACTCCTCATTAAAAGATAACTTTGAAAAATTTAAAGTTACATTTTAATTTATAGTTATTAAAACAAGCACTTGAATTATCTATTGGCTTAAAAATTCTAACTTCTGAATAAGCAAATGATCTTCAATCCATTTATATTTTATGCTCTTACCAACTAAAATATTAAAATATCTTAATTTTAATATCTGGCAAAATGCTTGCCAGGAAATATTCCCTGCTCAAGAATAAGACTGGCACAGAGAGTTTTGATTTGAACTCCAGAGCCAGAACTAAGGACAGAAAATTATCCATTGATTCCTTACCCTGATATGTTCTCCTCTCCTTCAAGGCCCAAATACCACAGCACATCCACCCTCTCCTCTTTCTCAGAGAGACTGAGGCCCTTCTGTTACTCCTATTAAAAGACCACTACTGCTTCTGGAGAGGCATCTTTTATTTCTATGTCCCTTTCCATCAATCCTGATATAAAACTCACAGATGGCAATGAACACTGTTTTGTACATTTAATTTAGCATATTTAAAGACTACAATATTACATAAATGTGCTCTGACATTTCAGAAATTCTTAATGAATTGTTACAGATGAAGATACAGTCTCAAAGACATTGATTCCTACTGTCTAACAACTCTAATTTTTCAACCCTTTCTATATATTTGTGTGTGTGTGTGTGTGTGTGTATGTGTGTGTGTGTGTAAAATAATCACAGGATATTTTTGCTACAATGTTAGTTTTATGACTTAGGGGCTTCAGAACATTTTCCACTACTCCAGGTAGTTCTAAAAATATTAGATAATTCTTATACAGTATAGGGGACAGGTCAGATGCTAAGATTGTGTTCCCCAATTGGTTCTTATCAATAAAGATAGTGCCAGTCAATAAACTGGGCAGAGTAGGCAGGACTTCTGGGTCCCCACAGGCAAGCTTACAAATTCAGGAGAGAGGGAAAAACGGAGTCTGTTTCATGCTTTCGGGAGAGAAAAGCCAACCAGCCATGTGATATCTTGGGCAGAGTAGCCATAGGCTGATTCTCCAAGCAGGAGGCTGAGTGTTGAGCTGGGATTGAAGGTGGTTGAGCATCTGAAGTTGAGTGCAGATTGAGAGCTGAGCTGGGCGTACTGGAAACGTCACACTAGCTGTGGTAGATTGGAGGAGCCCAACAGTTGAGCCAAGAAGGCAGGTTGAAATTGTGTATGTGAGTGTTTGTGTTTTTCCAATATTCTCTGGGCAGGGGCTGGTAGCATGGCCCATTCCCAGAGCTCCGTGAAGCAGCAAAAACTACACACAACAATACAGTATAATCCAGATTTTGTCATTGACTTCCCAGAAGACATGGCTTCGAATGTGCCATGATTCTTGACTGTCTCTGTAATGTTTTATTTTCTCTCCTTATTAAACACGACACAAAACTGCATCACAGGTTAAAATCTGCTACCGAAAAATTCAGTGCAGCTGTTTCTCAACTTGGGCTGCATACTGAATTCCCAATAACCTAAGTTAAAACTTTGTAATCTTTGTCAAGCACAGACCATGATTGCATTTAAAGAGCACACAACTATTTTATTAGAGTATGACAAATGTACAAAGTGATGTTAGGATGACATTTGATCCATTCATATGTTTGATTTTATCTACCCATTCTTTCTAGGAGATACTAAATTTGATGGCATTTAATGTTTTAAAACGATGTGCAATTTTGTTCATTAACTTCAGCTATAGTTTAATAAAGTGTGTTGTTTTAATGCTTTATCTTGGCTTTTAATATCCCTTTGAATATTGACTCAGTGCTCTCATATTTGATTGTCCTCAAAATGTATGATAGATTTGATGAGGGTTTTTATCTTTTCTTTTTTTCAAGTAATTGATTTAAAGTTTTAAAGTGTTCTTAATTGGATTAAAACAAATCTAGTTCCACGACCTCAGGTGGGCATTTTGTTCCCTGTTGTCTTTTCAAATAAAAGTCATGACCCACCAGAGGACCATTGGAAGATACTAGTTAGAACTATGAGCTTCATAAATCAGAGCTTTACTGACTAAAGAGCTAACTCTGAACTGAAGCATCTTGATCTCAAAGGACATTTGGGTTCTATTTTAAATTGTCATAATAAACTTATAATATATGGATACTCTATATATTAAACACAACCGTAATCAGATTGCCATTATTGTAATCCTCAACCATAATTTGACACATCACTTCATAGATTGGATGCATTAGTATATTAATGATCTTCATTACAAAAATAATAATCATAACTGACACAAAACTTTGTGAATAATCTTCCAATATTTCATTTACAATACCTCAGTGCCCCAGGAAAGAGTAAGTTTTCCTCGGTTTGTCATTCTGTATTAGCCATAACACTATTGTAGTATGATTTTTTTCATAGCATAAATCATGAAGAAAATACCTTACAGCCGACTGAATAAGCACATCATTCCACGTGCCTATTGTTTGCAAAGGTGACTTGCCTAATTTCAGCTGTGTGGGCCTACGAGCCACAGCTCATAATGGTCCGGAATGAGGCAATACTAGAGCCTTTGATAGAGAGCCCTAAACAGGAGACAATGCAAATGACTGTACTAGGAATCCCCCCCCCATTAATGAACATTACTTCAGGGATTGTAAAGGCAAGAGGCATATAATTTCTGAACTATTTACATTGCTAATTAGATCTGTACAGGAGGTGTCTTTCTAATGCAGCCGATTACAAAGGCTCCTAAGTGTTTGCCTTACAGTTGTTAATTACTACCGAAGCCAATTAATTGCTGTTGACTTTTTGTATTCTTCCACGTATCACCAGTTAATATTTACATTTATAATGAAGACAC
This sequence comes from Micromys minutus, assembly GCF_963924665.1. Taxonomy (NCBI): domain Eukaryota; kingdom Metazoa; phylum Chordata; class Mammalia; order Rodentia; family Muridae; genus Micromys; species Micromys minutus. Next base: position 9,226,068 of record NC_137963.1, read on the forward strand.
AATTGGCAAACACTGTGTCATTTTGTAATGAACAATTCCAGTGTCTAAACAATGAACACATTATCCTCATTTGTGCCTGCAGAATGAGCTGATTAGCATATGTTCTGTGCATGCTAGAGCATGGCTTTCCTCTTCAAGAGAAAGAAAATCACATTTTTTGCAAGAAATACAGGTGCATTGTCCCCAGGGCTCTTGGAAATGTGCACTGCCATATGTCGTCCAGCAGGGTACAAAACATCAGGTAAAGAAAAATCACAACTAAATTAAATTAAATTTAAAACTTCCTAGTTTTTCCATATAGGTGTGTGTTTTAGTTGCCTTTCTATTGCTGCAGTAATATTTGGGATGAGATAGTTGGTAAATAGAAAAGGTTGATTTTTGTACATAGTTTAATCCACAGTCATTGGCCCAGTTGTTACAGACTTGGCACTGAAGGAAAAGGCATGAGGTATGTTTGCTGTATGGAATTCTCCTCACATCCAGAAAGCAAAAAGAAGATACAGCTAGTGCCCTGGTACTCTTTGCAAAAGAACAAATCAAATTGCTTGAAAGTCCTCCCAAAGGCCCCCATTTCCTCCCAGACCTTAGGAGAACATTGCAAACCCAAACTGCAATAGCTCATAAGAGAAATACAGTCTTTCCTCAAACTAGGTGTTTCTTCCTGCCTGCCTAGGCATTCTCATATTATGGGTTGCTATAACTAAAAATATTCAAAAGATAATATAGGCACATTTTTTTAGCTACTGTCATGTCCATAATTGGCAATAGTTATATCTATTAATGAAATGTACCTTTTCTTGTCTGCCTTCAGGAATTAACTATGGAGAAAATGCAAAAAACAAAATGGAATTTTCTTACTGTGATAGTAGTAGCTGCATGTATAACATTAACAGTTCCAATGTTTCATATGCCATTAAGTAATAAGTAGCATTTGTTTGTTCACATAAGCTCTTTGGGGTTTTGTTTTTTTCCTTGTGTAGACATGATTTTGTGACCTGCCCTCTAATGCTCCTGCTGTTTCTAAGAGAAATCTTAATAATAATAATAATAATAATAATAATAATAATAATAATAATAATAATCCCTTCCCAAATCAGCCAGATTTTCTTCTTAGGTATTTGAAACAATTGCATGTAATTTTCGATTTTAAGAATGGATAGCAATTGTCCAGCATTCATGTTGCATTTTTTAAACTTTTATTAAATAATATATTCATATTTCTTCTATTGAAAGCTAAAGGAAATACAGATGGATTCATTTGGAACTTAGTATCAGCACCAAGAACAAGTAAATAAAACACAGATGCAAGACAACATATGCCAACCCTTGTCTTCATCTGTACCTGCCAAAGGGGATACGTTGGAAATCATTCTTTTCTTAACCAGAGCATTTGCCAGAGTGTGTGTTGTAAACAGCAGGAGTCCGGAGTGATTTTGTCAAGCAGTTTTCCAACAGTGAAGACATAACTTTCATTCCCAAACACCACTGGGTATTGAAAATGAAAGTGAGGTGGAAAATACCTTCTGGAATGAGCAGAGCTTCTCAGCAGTGCATCTGCAGTAGATGTGCTATGGCTGTCACCCTATGCCTCATTCTTGCCACCCTAACAAACAGCACATTCAGCCATAAGACATGGAGAATTAAAGAATGTGTGTGTTCAGTGGATACTTTAACTCGCAACAATTATGCAAGAACATATAAATAGGTTTCTTTCTGTAAGAGATCTAAAACATAATATAAAAACAGGAAAAAGAAAAACAAAAAGTACAAAGTTTATCAACACAGACCCCCCCCCCAAAAAAAGCATAAAGCTCTCATAAAAAAATGTTTCTTTCCTTGATTTAAATACCAGCACCAAAGTCATCTTTAATCTACAAATTTATTGAACCTATCTTGAGGAGAGCCATTCAGTATCACTCTGTAAAGGTGTAAAGGGAAGCCATGTGGATAAATAAGAATGGCCCTTATAGGATCAAGGGATATCGTGAAGTAATTGATAACTGATGTTTCTAACTCTCATTAATATGATGAAATTTATTTAATTATTTAAGGTTACATAATTACATATATGACTTTACTTTTAATGGCCATCTCCAAAAATTCATGACAATTCCAAAAGTTGCTTTTGTAAGAGAGTTGACAGGAGCTGGATTTGTCATAGTGCTCAAGAGGGGAGCAAATGATTCCCCAATGTTTGAGCTCTAACCCAATGCCCCTAGAGTCAGGATCTATCTCTAGCAGGAATTCTAAGATTTTCTTAGCTGGGTGTTTATAAATGAAATAAACGTGAAAGGATTGGTGTTAACTCGACAGTTACTGTCATCTACCCTTGAAAAATGCTTCTAGAAAAACTATATCTCACACTAAAACCATATATTTAGGTTCTTTTGATGCTGAATCTTGATTGTAAGCTTCATTGGAAGGAATTATTACTTTTAATGACTAAATTGTTAGAATCATCAAGTTTCTAAGATGGATCGATTGAAGGAGGGCTGGACACAATTATACAGCACCTTGAAATAAAAAAGAAGCAATAGATAAAACAATTTATGTGCACAAACAAAGGCAATTTGTTATTGTTCATTGACACCTGACACATCCCACTATGGATGAAGACACACAGGTAAGTATGTATGACCTTGTCTGTGAAGGGATTTCCAAGGGTATTAGCTAAGGCTGAGGAGAACTTTCCTTAGATATTTGAATATGACCAACACCATACCGGAGGATGGAAAGCAAAGGAAATAACATAGAGATGGAGAACACATACTAGTGTAAGCAGTTTCTCCTTTAGTTTCTTTGCCACCACGAAGACTTCATGTGCTCATCTCAGCCTAAGGTAATAGAACTGACCAACTGTAAATTGAGCCTTTTGATACTGTGAGACAAAATTAACCCTCCCTCCCTTTTGTTGCTTACATCTGGTACCTTGTTACAGTGACATGAAGTCTCTCGTAGAGAGTCTCCAACAATTAGTATTTTCTTTGACAAATCTACAAAGGTGAATTTTACCTCACTTCCCAAGGAGTATTTATTATGCTTGGATAAACTGACGTTTCAGTGAGTTTATAATTTTAATCACCAGTTGACACTCAAAACCGTTATCATCTTGAACCTTAAGAAGTATCTCAGTAGTTACAAGGACATCCTGAGAAAAACTAAAGCTCATTTCCAAGCTCCCATATGATTTGACTCAGAACTACAACACCAGCTCCAGCACCAGGAGACCCAAGACCTTTGGCCTCTTTACTCACCTGTACTCACTTGCAAAAACAATCCCTACAAGTACATACATGCACATGAACACGCAGGCACATACACACACAATTGAGTTTAAAATCATTGTATTCTAAATGATGAAAAGCTGTACCATTCCTTTATCCACCGGTGGTTAAGATGCTCACAAGCACTCTAATTAATGCACTGACGAGCAAACAGGAAAAATGAGCTTCAGTTTTTGATACTCAACTCTATATACAGACCACATACTATGTTTGTATATTTGTGAGTCTGTAAATTCTATTAATGTCAGTTTGTTTTCAAGTAAAGAACGACATTTAACATGACTCAAAGTTTGCAGCTTAAGCATTTTTAAATTTGCTCATCTAATTTTGTCATATAATTTAATTTCAGGATGTACTCTTGTGTTTGTACTAACAGTTTGACTTAAATTCATTTGGTCCCCGAGAAGTATTTTTAACACTGAGAAGGAAAGTATCCAGCTTCTTAGTCAAGCACAACCAGTATGTGGCACGTTTCCAGATTATTCCCATTCCATAAGCCTTAGAGCTTTGCTCCTATCCTTGAATTTCTCTTTCTCTACTTTTTTCCATGTTCAATTTCATGCATTAATTGTTAGGAAGTTCTCAGAAATAATAACATTAGCCTTATGTGTTCCTGCTTTTACATATTTAAAGACTAAGCTTCCAAAATACAATTCCTTCTCTGATGCATGTATGCTTTGCCTCTGTCATCCCAACGAGGCAAGAACACTATGATAAATCAGCTTCCTATGTAATTACATAACCTAAATGTGTAACATCAATCAAGAAAACCATTCCCATTTTCTCAGCATGTGCTCTCTTGGTGCCTCCCTCTAATGAACAAAAGAGACAGGAGTCCTGCATCCTTCCTCTGTTTCCATGTGTCCTTTGGCTGCTCAGCTATGATATTTTGTCTGTAACTTGTATCTCTGAATCTTAACTTTCCAACCTCCTATGACAAGGGACTGCAGCCCTTAGAGGTAGCAGAGCCATCATAATTAAAGGCTCATTTGAATGTGTCATTGAAATAATTTAAAGGAAATATGGAAAACAAAATTTGAATAAATAATTTAAAGACATAAGATACAAAAGAGAAAGAAATTTCACACTTAGCTTATTTAAATTAATACATTTCCATATATAAATGTATCTGGTTCCCTACATTTCTTTGCAGCATCCTTCTGCCCTCTTGCTTTCATTCTGAGGACAAAAAGGATGATGTAACTGCAGTTGAGCTTAAAGTTCATTTGAAGAACTTCCAGCTGTCTAACTAAATAAAACTGTATGAATAAAAGATTTGGGGCTCCTTTTGATGGTTAATTGTCTATATTGTCACTACTTCTGAATTGGCTTTGAAGTTGTAGATGTGTAAATATCTTACTGACTCATATCAGTCTAATCCTCTGGGCAGTGAACCTCAGACATATTATCTGTCTTTTGTTTTCTCCCAGCATGCTCTGTGTTTGGAGCCGGTGATGGTGATGGACACACTTGGCATGTGAGCATTTACACACACATACACACACACACACACACACACACACACACACACCAACCTGGGAAATCAATCAAACAGAAGGAATGGAAAATTAGAAGGATACCAGCTGGCTTGAATGAAATTGGCAAGGTTCAACCAGGAAAAGTTAATGTGCCAAGATTCAGTCTTCTGTTAGCTTGTCTGTTTCCTCCTAACAAACAGCTCTCGAATATTTATAGACATAAAAGAGTTCTTATTCTCTAAAAGAGCCAATAATGTGTCATTTTTGGTATTTGAATGTCAATCGTGTGGAAAAACAGACTTGTATATAGAACATGCCAATGTAGTTGCCTACAAGTGTAAAACAAGAAGGAGATACATTATTTTTTTGTATCAATTGCCAAACCAAAACAGAATTTGTAGAGACTTTATACAGTTGGCAGAGATTATGTGTGTTTCTGGCTAGCTGAACATTCCTTAGAAGACATTCTGAAGTTGCAGTACTTTTGAATATGTACTTTTCCAGTCTTTTAACTTCAGCTTTCCAAATTACCTGAGCAGTTTATAGTCATTTCTGATGAGGTCATTACTTTTACCTAATTTCAACTGAAAAATTAAGCCATAGAGTTCAGCAGATGGGTCCATCTGCTGAGTCAGGAAACTTGACTTGCTTGGTGCTTTATTGAAAACAAACTCTATACCAACTCTTGTAGGATATACATGACATAGTGATTATTTATTTATATCTATGTTTTTTCCATTGCTGATATGTCCATTTTAATCAAGTTAGGTAAATAAAAGCCACTCTATTCTTATATTTAGAAAAATTATTAATACAGAAATTAGGGAACCTAGGTGTCCTAAGCTTGAAGTGCTCAACCTTGTGGGTCTATTCTCATGAGCCCCTCAGGAAAGCATGCAACTGTCAAAAAACACCAGGACTAATTCACCCACCAATGACAGCTGCCTGTGGCAGCTAAAGTATGATTGTCAAAAGTTACCAAAAGGTCCTGTGTTCTATCCTCCTATATATCTGAACATAACTACTTTTGAAGAAATGAGAACCATGTTTCCCTTTTACTCTCAAACCTGTGAATTTGCAAGTTTCTCAGTAGCAATGCCATCAGTCTGGGAGAATATTCTGCAAGGATTCCTGCTTAACTAGCAGAAGAAGACTCCAAAGGAGTTAGAGGAGACACTGAGCTAGCAATGTATTATCTGATCCCATGAACCGGTTTCACTGTCTTGTCTTTTTATGAATGAAAGATGCCACTGTATCTGAAGATATTTCTACCCATGTATAGACAGGTAAACAGGTCCCAGTGTTCCTTTCCATGTGTTTGCTGTTCTATGGACTTAAAGCTGTAGTCCCAGTAGTCACTATGAATGCTCATTTATTTTTCACCCACATAGTTATTTTGGTCACTTAAGCTGGCACTGACAAAAAATTGTCAGATTTCTCATGTAAAATAATAGGAATTGACAAATACCTCCACCAAATTGCAAAACATGTTGCTTCTATTTATCACAACGCTTGCATCCAAATGCCAGCCACACTTTCTGACACCATGTGCTCGCAGTGTTTCCCCGTTTTTTACTTCGTAAATGGTTGTGTTCAATATCCTTTGCCCCCTGTACCCTAAAGACTAGAATTTGTAACTCCTGGTCTAGAATTTGAAAAAGGAAAAAAATGAAGCCTTTTGTGTAGGTTCAATGCCCTAAATACCAGGTCAGCAAATGTTTCTCTATATGATTAGCCATGTAAGAATCCTTTCAAAGGCATGTTTCTGGTGCTTTTTCTCACCCCATAAAATAGCAGCTTTTATAAATTTTACTTTACACTTCACATACCAGTTAGTTTTACTTTCATAAAAATGTAAACTATGTTCTAACAGAAATTAACTTCCTATATACAAAAAAAATTATTTCTAACTGACAGTAAACTGAAAGTCATTTTCATTTTCTTACATTTTAAAGCACAAGGGGGCAACAAAGTTTTTGACCTAACAACCTGCCAATCATGTCATGTAAGAGTTGGGTGATGTTGTAATGTATTTATTACCACAGGTGACCCTTTGTTCAGGCTTCATTATTGCATTCTATAGCATCAAGATAACATATCACAGTACAGTGACGGTGACTACTTAATATTTCCTGTCTGACTTCTTCCTCTATTTCTGGAATCAGTTTGTCACCAAATGTCATTTAAACACAAGTTAGAATAAAATCGATTCCCAAAGAGGAGGCTGATGGCTAAGTGTACATGTAAAGTGACAACTGTACTGTCACTGACAAGTTCTATGTTCAGTTTCCAAATCTATCAATAGTAGGATTCAGAGCTTTTTGCACACACTTTACAGCAACAAATGTGCTGTTTTTGGTATCTTCACAGTACAGGACAACTTTTATTTTACTATAATTTACGTGATGATAAATAATAGAAATATTAGGCATAACTCCTAATTTTAATGGATATTTGTTTTCCTATTTGTTTGTTTTAGCTGAAGGAGTTGTGGGTTCATGTATATTTGGTTCTTTTCTCTCAATGGCTTATCAGACATTTGTAAATAAATAGTGTACATGTTTTCTCTTTCTGTCTTATTTACTTCTATCTTAATTGTGGTAGCAACTTAAATTCTTTCAAATTTTTTGTACAAATTCAAGACAGCTGGCCTTTTCTCCCAAAACTTTGGCTATTTTACATTGATTCCAAATGTGTACCCTAATCCTAGTGCATTGTAGTCCAGAAGTTTCTGCACATGAATCATTCCCAGATCTGAGAATCTACTATACACCTCATAATGCAAGAACACAATAGCTATAGATAATTTTTTTCTTATATATTAATTGACTGAGTTGGTTCCCATGCTGGGGCTTATTTACTATTCTCATAAGGAAGAGACTTCTTACTGACTCAGGAACTGAATCATAAGAACTAACTGGTTATGTGATGTCTTCTGGAGTAGAAGGCCATGTGCAGTGATAAAGAAATAAATCATTTCCTGAAGCATTTATGTACTTTAAAGGTGTGAAAGAAAAGAAGAGCTGATAGAGCTTTTAATAAAACTCTCTGGTTTCTTGTGGTTACTTTCTTTGGATGTGTTTATTACTTCTCCATGAGAACAGGCTTGTGCAACTTAATAACTTCTGCCCTACACACACACACACACACACACACACACACACACACATATACACTACACACAAGATTTCAAAATGTCTTAAAGTAAGCAAATTAAAAGAATATTATTAGGTAAGAAGATGGAATGTAGGTTTACAATTATTAAAATAATTATTTTGTATATGGGAAGTTGATTTTTGTTAGAACATAGTTTACATTTTTATGAAAGTAAAATGAACTGGTTTGTAAAGTATAAAGGAATGTATTAATCAACAAGATAAACTAAATTCAAACTGACAGCTAAACCAACCAAACCTTTCATTTGGCTATTTTCCGATGATTTAGTGTGGGTATACTATCTAAACACAGTGCCTCTGGATATACTGAGTGAACCAGATTCTTGGCTACACATGTCTCCCACTGGTACCCTGTCCTCAGGGGAACCATTTGTCATCTCGTAGTGACAACGGTGTCTACTCTTACAGAAGAGGATAAAGCTTTGCTATTGGAAGTATTTTGTTGTGATTTAAGGGTCTCAGTCTACGTACTCATGGCTGTAATGAGCTTCAGGATTTTCCCTTGGATTTTGCAGGATGTGCCCTTGAATTATTTATGTCAGAGCTGCCACCTGCTTGCAATGATTTTCATGTCTGCCTTGTTCTCATCAGGTTTTGTGGATAGCAATGCAGGTACCACAGTACTCAACACGATAGTGGGACCCTGCAGGTCCATACTGACTGCCACCTGTCACGTACCTTCGAGGCTCTCATGCATTGGCTGAGCCTTTGTATAATAGAAAGGTCCCAAAGCTTCTTTATGGAAAACTAGGCTAGTTCAACTTTTTCAACCAGATGCTTTGAACTCTAGCTCTGAGGGAAAATGTATCCCCCTTTTTCCTGGAAAGCTAAAATTTGCAAATATATTTGCTTCTGTTTACAAAAGCCAATTTGAGTAGTAGGAAGTAAAAAACACAACCACCCCATTCACAGGACAGCTTCATAGAGGAAAACAAACAACATGTTTATTCTTTTCTCTTCTACTTTAACAACAACAAAAAAAATGCAGCATTATGTGTTTGAATAGACAAGGGGTACCATTAGGATTCAGAAAATTGAAAACCTAGCCTGCAATAAAAAAATAAATAAGTAAACAGACAGTCACAGGGGGGATTTATAATGGCTTCCTCAGCTAGAGTGGAATACTTCTATTTTTATTCACCTTTCAATGTTGAGAAACAGGACAGAACAAAAGCTATGATTTATGTTTATGGACAGGTACATGCGTACCCTTGATCTCCTGCTGGCTTTTCTCACTTTCCTTACCAGCAGCAATTTATGGATGCTGGTCTAAATAAACATTAAGGAAGCAAGGCTATAAACTGACAGCCGGGAAAATCAATGGTTTCCAGAAACCAGCAAGTGGGATCAATGAAAGAGGTTAGGCATCACACGTGAGTGAAAAATGCAGCTACAGGTAAAGAGCTTTCTTTGCCTGTCCCAGGGTTCTTGGCAGTACGACAAATCTCCTGAACAGTTGCAAATACTAGGAAACCACTGGAGGCTGCTCCAGAGCCATTGACTGACAGATGACCTCGGGATTTAACTAACGGATTTAGATGGAGGACTCGGTGAATTTTCAATTGCTTTGTTAGCATCATCTGGACAGCTGCCCACAGGAAAAAGTGCAGATGTACTTTTTGATAAATGTTTTGGTTTAGTCAACTTCGTTCTTATTTATTAGCATCCACCCCCATTCATGAAAGAGGCCAGTACAAGTTAGTTTTCCTTGTCCTCCACATACACTCATCCCACCCACACACCTGCACACATGTTGTGGGGAGATAAAGACACAATTTTAACTTTATTGTGTTAACTTAGTTGCCCGTGTTTAAATATTCAGCAAGTACGCATGGTAACTGCTGGGATGTTAGTTACAGCCTACTTTCTAGTGCCTCTGAGAAAGCCTGCCCACTGATAATGTGAAACATTAGATGCTAACCTGAAAGGTAACTGACAATTGAGAAATGAAGAGTAATTACATTTTTGAGTTGGCAGATTAATGCCCTGTCTTCCGTTGTCAAAAGAATGAAGGAGTAGAGCCAGTTTTCAAGTTTCATCCAAGAACTGAACAAACACAGTGTGAAGAACCCTGAAAAATGATTGTTGAGCCAAGAGTGTGCCATGTGTATAAGGAGTAAAACCTTCATAGTTGCAATCCCAGAAAGTTGAGTCATTCATCTCTACATCCTTACCCAGTAAAATCGTGACTAACACATACACTTGGAATTGTTTTTTTCAAGTCAGAGACAGCTGATGGCTTCTGAGGGAGAGTAGGTTTATTTTCTTTCAATATGTGGTCAAAAGGTTAAACACCTTTTAGTAGATGTCCAAGATTATGAAAACAGTATGGAGTGGAATTTATAGGTTATTTTTTTAAGAAGGACGTGAAGTTGGAGGTGGGTTGGAAGAATTGGATAGATCCAGAGGGAGTCCTGAGGAAAATTGGTGAGTATGATTAAAATACAATGTAATAAAGATTCGAAGAATTAATTAAATTATATGTTCTAAAACTCCAAATAGACAAGTCAGAGTCGTAAATGAATTTAACAACAAAAATAACAACAGTGTTTCAATGGGAAAAGGGTTACAAATTAGCTACTGTTGCCTAACATAGCTTCTTCCACAATTCCTTAGTAGAAAAAGAAATTCATCTGGTTTCCCACAATCAACTCCAAAATTAACAAAGGTAAATTAGTTATTCTAAATTTTATAGATAGCCAGCTTAATTAATTTCTCTGAACTTTGACTTTCTTTTTTTTAACAACTTTATTTCACAAAACAAAGATAAATGTACAGATTTTAAGCATTTTTTTGCATAAAATTATACAATCCATTTTTGTCAGTACTTTTTTTCAGCTTTTAAAATAATTTTTACATAAAACTATATGAATATATTTTTTGACTTTCTTAAGAATATGTTAAAATTGGAGTCTAATCTTGAAGTAAAATGTTTTCTAATCTCTTTTAGTTCTTCCCCTATACCTAAAATACTAGGATGATAAGTCTTTCAGGATTCCTGGTTATTGGTTATATGAACACTTCTTATTTCAAAATACAGATGGGGTAAGGCTCTGTCAGTGACTTGAGGTCAAAGATGAGTCGGAGGAATCCAGGTCTCTGGGATTGCTCTTCATATGGTATCTCTCTGTGCAGCAAATAACATTGGCAATCTGGAAGCTCATAAATCACATCTTTGCGGTGCATTTCAAATTTGTAGGAGTGGTTAGTGCTGGGGTGTATTTTAGATAAAGGTTGTGCATACTGACAAAAGACGTGAAATTGTTTTTCCTTTTTTGTCTCCTAGTGATCTTTGGGAATTGTTTAACGGTTGATATAAGTACAGAGTTTAATATTTATCATCAAGAAGACAGAAATGGCAAGATCGCATTATCTGCAATTCTACCAACCACTGTCTATGGACTGGGGCAAGGTTTAAATAAGATGAATGAGTCAAACTATGTGGAATGTTTGATTGAGAAAGATCACAAGGCAATAGTATAAATTCTGCTAAACCAGGTAATGGTAATTTTGAAAAAAAGGTAATCATTTTATTTTTCAACTTATTTTAAATCAGCTAGAAATCCAATACATCTAAGTACATTAAATGTAATTCAAGTCATTGAAGCAGCAGACTTCCCCGTTTATACTTGGAGAAGTATAACTGATATTAACTGTTAATACTTTGGATGAGATCAAAGCACAAATCCAGGGTTTCTAGAACATAGGAAAACCTCAGGTTTACATGATCTCTTAAAAAAATAAGATGTTTCTAAACATGCACTCTTAACTGAAGGAGATGAGCAAAAAACTTCCAACAGAAGAAGAAAGTCACTGGAATTTGGGGCTTGCTAAATATACCGGTAGTGATAACTTTCCTGGAATAAAGAATAGAAACTGTAAAGGGGGTGAATGAAAGTACATGAGAGGATGTTTATTAGACTAAGCTGTTGTTCTAAATCCAAATGGATATGCACTTCTTAAGTGTGGCTAAGGGGAATTTTGTTTGGTGTTCTCTAAATTCATAAATCCAAGTCTACATGGAGAGATCTTAGGTGTGAAATGTCATTCAGGTGTGTCTGATCTTTTGAGCATCACATCTCATAGAGATATCATGATGAGACAAGAGGGTAGAAATGGAGGATGGACTGTGGCATTATCTTCTTGTGACTTTGGAGGAAAGGGATAGGTGAAGCAAACCAGGAAGGCTTTACAGGCTGAAGACTAGATCATATGCGTGATTTCCATGGGATAGGGGTGGTATGAGCTCAATATCTCAACTTTTTAACTGTCTCTAATTTATATGGAGCAGAAAGAAATCCAGAGTTAGAAAGTTCATTAGAAAGAAGTATTTAGGTCCTAAGCTTGTATTTCCTGCTTTGTATATAAAAGACAGGGAAGTAAGCAAGTTCTTTCTATTGCTAGGAATTAGTTTACCCTGGGGAAGGCTTTTCCTCTCCTGTCAACAAGGCCCTATATTCTAGAACATGAAAAGGACAGAAAGTAATAAAACATTTTTACAATGGTCAGTAACTCAATATTGATGCTGTAGCAGAAAATAGTTCTAGATGGAGCAAAAACTAATAATCTTGGCTATGTTATGGCAAAATATAAAATATTGTTGGATCTCATCTAAGTCTGGTCAAGAGCCACTTGACTATAATGAGTTGGAGGTCAGTCCTTCCTCAAGGAACATTCAGGAAAGACTACAGTGTGGCCACATTTTGAATAAAAAGCAGCCAGATAAATTTTATCTTTATTGCCACTACAAAAACTAGAACACTACAAAGGTTTCCTGCTTAACATTGCATTTAAAACATTTACTAGGCAGACATAGATAATTAGTCAGCATGGGCTCACTGGCAGTAATACAGGGAAAAACTGCAGTGAACTGCATCATGTACACTAGAAGACCCAATTCCTGGATCCCAGCACAGTTCTGCAGCAATTCCTGGACAAATCCTTTTTTAGGGTTTGGATTTAGGGAGGAGACTGTAGAAAGCTGGTAGAGCCCGAGACTGGAAAGAATCATTGTTTGTAAAAGACAGAACCATTCTTGGGTACATGCTGACTCTAGTTCAATCTCCCAAAATGTGAATGGGCTTGTAAACCTATTTTCATTGCTCCTACACAACTTGAGTTCCTCTACCAAAAGGAATTAGGTATTTATTCATTCACTAGTAGCCCCATCAGCCTTGGTACCAACTGTGAATCCTGAACTGCCCATACCAGGAAATCTAGCCACTTAGCTTGTTTATTTTATACAGGGAACCAGAGGGATACATACTTGCCAAAGTTGGCTCCATGGCATATGAAATGGCCTTATAATTCAGTTGCAGAATGGCCACTCTAATAATCATACACATGAAAAAAGAAAAGTCTACTCCTGACCTTTAGGAAGCTCCACTGGCCACATTATTTCTGAGACTCTTGAAATGTCTCTGTTTCAAAGCTCCAGCCTCTCTCAAGTATTGTCTAGAGAAGTTATAAGTATTCAGAGACCTAGAAATAGACATACACACCTGTGCTGGCTAGTTTTATGAGTTATCTTGACATAAGCTAAGGTCATCAGAGAGTGAGAAGGCTCGGTTGAGAAGGTGCTACCATGAGATACATCTATAAGGCACTTTCTTGATTAGTCATCACTTAGGAAGGGCCCAGCCCATTGTGAGTGGTGCCATCCTGGTCTGGTCTTTCTGGAATCTATATTAAAGTAGGCTAAATAACTCATGTGAAGAAAGCCAGGAAGCAATACCCCTACATGCCCTCTGTATCATCAGCTTCTGACTCCATGTCCCTGCCCTGTTTGACTTTCTCTGCTAACTTCCTTTGGTGATGAATAGCAATATGAAATATAAGCTAAATAAAGTCTTTACTCCCCAATTTGCTTTTTTTGGTAGTAGTTTTTCATTGTAGAAAAGAAAACCCTAACTAGGATACCATGTGTATCTCTAGAGACAGGCTGGGATCTAAGCTTCAGCCAGGACCTTTGGAACTTCCCTTTCATTTATAGTTTGAAGAGTACAGTGGTTGCTCAAGATTATAGGTTGAATGAACCACAGCTTCTAGGGAAATAAAATCCAAATCTGTCTTAAAGGTTCTACCAAGTTGATAAACTGATATGCATCTGACTATGAAAGTTGGAATGTCGCAGGTCTGGAGATAAATTATCTTAGGTTACTATTACCTTCTTAACCGTCATTCATCATCTTTTCTGTGCTTAATATAATATCCTGCGACTATTAGGAAAATATTATTTGTACTCCCAGATCACTTATTTCTACCAGCTTAGCAATACCATAATACGGTATATAAGGCCCAATGCAGAAATTCTCTGTGTTCCTGTTAATCAGTCTATCTGATGCTGATTATTTAATATGCCTGAAAATGTGCTGTGATGTTCTGTAACTCCTTGTTCTGTAACTCTTTTGTAACTATGAAAACTCTGTGAAAGTGTGGCTGCACTGGAACATAATGTAATCCATGTTTGTGGTCATGGTCATTCATATGTAGCTCCACAGTCAGTTGTCTCTTTGAGAAGAGAGCTGTTTTTTAAAATGTTACTTATGATATATCAAGAACATCTTAGGGACCAAAGGAACCAAGTATCACCTTATACCTGAAAACAGGACTGCCTTTCTAGGTCTCTTGACTGGAGTCGTATATAGTCCTTCCTCTGCCAGTCCAGGTTCTTCAGGCAATCTGGCCTAGCAGGTCCCAAACAAGACCCACATCTGCCTACTCATCATGACTTGTGTGTGGATATAGCAGGAGTTATAGTCCTAGTTCCTACTCCTCTTCTCTGCTGGCTTAGAGGCAGTTGATACATGAATCCGAATAGAAAATAATTACCTGACAAAATGGTCTGGAAAGATGAACTGTATGTAAGGTTCTTCAAATTAACAGTTGTTATTGGAATCCCACATGAATATAAAGCAGACAAACAGGTCAGAGAATGAATCTAACTAGTAGGATCAGGCCATGCCATAATATTCTATGTTACTCCCAACTGCACAAAGAAGTTTCAGGCTATACCCCGCCCTGAGACACTCACTTTTCCTAGCAGTGACGTCATTTGGACTGTAAATGTCGAGGCAGCATGACTCTGTGACTTTCTTGTCCACCTGCAAAAAGTTCCATTTGTCCAGCACCACCCATGAGGCATAGACTGATAAATTATTCCTAAAAGTAAAAATAAAAAGAGTTTCACCCTATAAACTTCCCAACATTAACTGGGACCATATAAGCATATCAGACTATTGAAACCAAATAAGGAAAATGAAGCCTGAAAACTTAATAGAAATGTCTCATTCATCAAAGGATATAACTGCATTTTGGTTAGTTTTATATCAACTTGATACAAGCTAGACTTATTCAAGAGGAGGGAACCACAATTGAGAAAATGTTTTCATAAGACCATGCTGTAGGCAAGCTTGTAGGGCATTTTGTTAATTAGCAATTGATGGATGAGGGCCTAGCCCATTGTGGATGATGCACCCTGAGCTTCTCTTTCTGCATTCTGTAAGAATACAGACCGAGTAAGCTACAAGGAGAAAGATAGTAAGAGGCACTTCTCTGTGGCCTCTGCACCAGCTTTTCCCTTCAGGTTTCTGGCCTGACTTCCTTCATTGATGGGCCCTGATATGGGATTGAAATCTAAATAAGCCCTTTACACCACAAGTTGCTTTGGCCATGGTGTTCAATCACAGCAATGGAAACTTAACCAAGACAAAAAGTCTCTGCTGGACCCCATTAACAAAAGGACACTCAATATTGGAAGGGAAGGCACACAAGCATACCATCTAACCATTCTGCATCTGAGTCAAGACAACTGATTTTCCCAGGAGCTTCAGCTCATCTTGGTCCCCACACTAAAACAGCTCAGATAAGTCAATATCAGCCATCCTTATGATCATCCATGTGGACGAAGTCCTTTGCTCCATCTGAATATTCTTACTAGTTCCACACGTTGGCTGAGCAACTAGATTCAGAAAATGCCCTGCTCTCACCCTGAAGCTGAACTGCATACCCAGGCCCACAGCAGACCTCTAATGGTATCCATTATGGAATGAACAGAGGCTCAGACAGTTTTACATCAAATCTCTGCCTCTGCCTTTCAGTAGGCCCCTTTAAACTCTGTAAAATCTGTTGTGGGCTCTTTAACAATTCATCAGCCATCTTATAACACAGCACACACATATATATGTACACAGGCATATTCTTACTTTGTAATATGTAGTCTGAGAGTTAATATTAGTAGTTGAGATTGGAGTAAAATGCTAAGGTCAGTTACAAAAGTAAATCAGAACTGCTTGACATATTACAGCCACAAAACTCTTCTTGTCAATGAATTAACTGAAAACAATAGCTTCTAATATTGTAGATGGAAAGAGGTATCAACATAGTACACACAAAAATCTGATAAAACTTTTAAAAAAAACTAGTCCTAAATGTACAATATAAAACCATCACAAACTACACACACACACACACACACACACACACACACACACGGTATGCATGTATGTTTCTTCGTATAAACTTGACTCATCATTTTTCTAATCCCTGTAACTTTTGAGTAGCTCCAATAATAATAATTTCTATTTCTTTTTTCAGTGTTGTACATGGTGCAGATGCCAGTGGTATAAGCACTTGATCTTGTGCAGCTGAAGTCACAGGCAGTTGTGAGCCACTCAACATGAAGACTAAAAATGAAACTCTGGATGTCTCTGGGAGCGGTGCCTGTTTTCAACTGCTGAGCCATCTCTTCAGCCCTGGACATTGAATCTTAAGATAATTTCAAAGAACAAAAAGGGGTAGAAGAAAATCTTCTGTTATTTACGAGTTCTTTCCAACACTTCTGTGCTTATGTTAATGAAGTAATTTTTTTATGTCCCTAGACAACCAAGTATGGGGGTCCTTTGCCAGAATAATCAACCATGCACTTGTATATTTGCTACTTCCAGCCCCTCTTAATCTCAAGGGGTAGAAGAGCTGAAGGTTAAAAGCTAATTGCCAATGATTAATGATTTAACCAAACATGCCTGTCTAATGAAATTTCTGTAAAATTGCCCAGAAGACTTGCCTTGGGGAACTTACAGATCCTAAACACATTGAGGTTCCTGGAAGGTGGCAATGAACACCTCAGAGAAAGCTATGGAGGCTCCAATTCCTCATTTGACCTCATCCTATACATAGCTCTATCTAGCCTTTATAATGAACTTGCAAATGTGTGTGAGGTGTTTTCCTGAATTATATGAACATTAACCTAACCAACATGAGACTTCTGGCACTCTTATATGTTACTGGCACAGACACTTTGAAGCTTCCTTTAGTGAAAGTCACTGATCCATTGTCTGGGACCACAGGACCATTAACAGCAAGATGCAAGTCTGACATCTGTGTCTTCATTTTGTGTCTGACTGTCTTCCTTGTGTACAAGCACAGAGATGTCGTCCTTGACCTTTCCATGTAAATCACTGTGGATTTCCCAAATGTTTAAAGAAGGGAATGCCATGCAAAATTCAACAACAAAGTAGCTTTTGAAGCAAACTATAAGGATCCTTAGGCATCACAGTCAAACTGGGATATAACACTTGTTCTCTGAAGCACCCTTTGAGACCGTGGCCTCAGGCAGGAAGCACTGGATGAACAAAATTCTCCTCCCCTTGTACAGCAGCTTCTGGTAGAATAGGGTAACAGAATCAAGGGTATTGAAAAATCTTAAGGCCTCCATACTCATGCTAAAGTTTCTAACGTTTCCAATTCGAAGCCCCAGCTACTGTCAGGAATGGTCTCAGAAACATGCTTGGTCTTATACCTGAACAGGCGTCTGACTGGATTTTGGCCTTAAAGTTTGTCTTTGTTCTGACTGTTGAACTAGTTTCTGGGCCCTCTGTGTGAGTGATGTGAATGAACCATACACAGCTGTCACCTGTAGCATGAGTCCTACACAGCATGGCGCTGTGCCTGGGGAAGTACACCTAGAGATGCCAGAGTAAGGGGTCCACACTGCAAAGAAACAGAATTTAGTTCTCATTTGGAAAAAGGATTAGATGTCAGTCTGTGCCCTCTACTGACAAAATGTAGTATCTAGAAGTGAAGCATGTAAAACTGTCATTCGAGACTGACCATGAGCCCAGCACTCTCTTTTGATACCCTCTTAGCCTGCAGAAGTGTAGGACGTACAGCTTAGAGTAAACATTGGAGAAATGAAGTTTGATAAGCACACAGGCCTGCTTTCTTCAAAGGAAGAAAGGAAGAAATAATGGGGCCTGGTCACACGGGGTGCTAGAGTACAGCGGTCAAACAAACTTGTGGTCCTATTTATTCTATGACAAGACAGCTTCTACCTGAATTTGCCCATCCTAAAATTTGTTTAGGACCTAATCCTGGGCTTTGTCTCTCAGTCCATAGAACTCATTCTTATGAGAAAGGCCCCAATGCACGTTGCATCCTAGACCAACAGAATCCATTCGGATTATCACAGGATCAGTAGAAGTTTGATCCAGTCTAGCTGGCAAAGTCTGCCTGTATGGAGTTTTCACTCTCAACTGTTCAAGGTTCATTTTCCTTCCATTGGTGATGCCTGCAGGGACCTCTGAACACAGAAGTGCCTGTAGTCCACTGGAACCTATTTCAATGCCTCTGGCTGCTGAGAGCACCTGCAGTCATGAGCATATAGCCACATATCAGCATACATGGATAGAAATAAAAAGAGTATGCATCAATGGAATAAGAAGAAGGAGGAGCCACCACCAAGATTTCATGATAGCATTAACGTCTTCACTGCTTCCTATTGCCACTCAATTCTCACTGGTCGTATATTATAATTATCTGCTGAAGCCTCACACCCATTACTTGTAGTGCCTGGACATAAGCAAACCACAAACATAGCATCTGTTGTGGGCCCCAATAACAGATGCAAACTATTCCAATCTAAGCTGTGCCCTGTGCAGAAGGCAGCCCAGGAGATACAAAGCCTTTAGAGAACATCCCATGCATTTTCCTCCCACCTTAGCATTGCAGATGATTCATTTTTGTCCTGCACTTAATAACAATGTGATAATGCCATATGCACTGTTTTATATTTCTCCTATCTTCTTCTTCAAATATGAATAACCAGGAAATGAATAGCACTAATGTCATTTTGTTAAATATGTCTATTATAGAGATGCTATGGTTCAGTGCTAATGGAAGTCTTCTGGTGCTTTTGACTTCCCAATGTTGCATGCTACAGTGATTTATGGAAGGCCAGAGTGCTTTGCTGCAACAAAGGTCTGTCATGTTAAATGTCCACCCGCTCCCTGCTGTTTTGTTCCACAACCCACATTAATTATCCTGTGATTCAACCTCTACATTCAATCCATTATGAATCCTAATTCCAGAATACTGTGTGTGTGTGTGTGTGTGTGTGTGTGTGTGTGTGTGTGTAAGAGAGAGAGAGAGAGAGAGAGAGAGAGACTCTTTGTTCACCCCACCCAATTTAAGTCTCTATCTTTAGCCTTACATTACAATAATAGCTTTGTAATTACTTTTTCTGTTTGGCTTTCCCCGCCTACAGTCCATTACTCATTCTCAGGTCAGGTTATTAATTCCAAATGTAAATTAAGCAAGGTCATAGCACTGCTTTAACAAAGTATAAAGTAACAGTGT